>NC_087202.1:132287387-132349887 GCF_015104395.2 Macrobrachium nipponense | reverse complement strand
AAAGTATCAGTGACACATCTCAAAAATTATTTTGTCACTTTGACATAATTTTTGCACCGTTTTAAATTATCCGTTACATGAAGTATTATATATGAAAATGTGCGCAATTTCATGTAGAATACAACAACAAAAAAATACTCATGATTGTAACGTTTATCAGTTTGAAACATTTTCATATAAATAACGATAAGTGCCAAAAATTCAACCTTCGGTCAACTTTGACTCTACCGAAATGGTAGAAAAACGAAATCGTAAGTTAAATCTCTTATATTCTAGTAATATTCAATCATTTGCCTTCATTTTGAAACAAATTGGACGTCTCTAGCACAATATTTCGATTTATGGTGAATTTATGAAAAAACTTTTTCCTTACGTCCGCGCGGTAACTCTTCCGATAAATTTTTTTTGTGTTATTGTCCTAATGTTTGCACCATTTTAAATTTGCCGTTACATAAAGTTTTATATATGGAAATGTGCGCAATTTCATGCACAATACAACTAAAAACAACCCATGGTTGTAGCTTTTATCAGTTTTGAAATATTTTCATATAAATAACGATAAGTGCAAAAATTTCAACCTTCGGTTAACTTTGACTCTACCAAAATGGTCAAAAAACGCAATTGTAAGCCAAACTCTTATATTCTAGTAATATTCAATCATTTACCTTAATTTTGCAATGAATTGGAAGTCTCTAGAACAATATTTCGATTTATGGTGAATTTATGAAAAAAAAAAAATTTTCCTTACGTCCGCGCAGTAACTCTTCCGAAAAAATCTGAAATTTTTTCTTGCGATTGTCGAAATCTTTGCACCATTTAAAAGTAGCCGTTACCTAAAGTTTTATATATGAAAATGTGCGCAATTTCATGTAAAATACATCTAAAAATGACTGAAGGTTGTAGCTTCTCTCTTTTTCGAAATATTTGCATATAAATCACGATAAATAAAAAAAATCCACGTTCGGTCAACTTTGACTCTACCGAAATAGTCGAAAAACGCAATTGTAAGCTAAAACTCTTACAATCTAGTAATATACAGTCATTTATCTTCATTTTGGAACAAATTCGAAGTGTCTAGCACAATATTTAGATTTATGGTGAATTTAAAAATGAAAAAAAGTTTCTTTCCCTCCGCTCGCCGATTCGCGGCCGCAAATCTCTGAAATGTGTACGTCTCATTCTCCTAATATTTGCTCCTTTTCATATTAAGCGTTTTATAGAGTTTCATATATGAAAATGTGCGCAAATTCATGAAGAATACAAACAAAAATATGTGAAGGTTGTAGCTTTTCTCATTTTTGCAATATTTGCATATAAATAAATATATATATAAAAATTTCGACATTCGGTCAACTTTAACTCGTCTGAAATGGTCGAAAACTGCAATTCTAAGCTAAAACTCTTCATTTTTAAACAAATTGGAAGTCTCTAGAACAATATTTAGTTTTATGGTGAATTTCTGAAAAAAACATTTTTTTACGTCCGAGCGTTACGAATTCATGCATCATTTTGTGATAATATTTTTTCTGTGTTGCTTTGATCGTTTTACAATGTGTTATATATCAAAATGATTGCAATTTAGTGTACAATACAACGATAAAAAAGTAACTCGTTAGCTTTAACCATTTTTTGCACAGCTCGATTTGAATACAATTATGTATGAATTTTTTTTTTGTCGCTACCATATATCGCATTATTTATATATGATAATGATATTTTTTTCATTTCTGATGGTTGCATACTAAACTTCAGGCAATGACAAAAAAAGGAGCCAAAAATGAACTCTTAATCTTGAAAACTAAGCGAGCTGTGATTTTTTGAAAAAATTATTTTTTCCGCTTACGCGATCACTCCAAACCTGCCTCTGCATACGGGAGACGTTTTGGTTTTTAGGGCTTCGGCGTAAGAGGGTTAATTAAGGAAATTATGTGACTAACGGACATAGGCAATTCATGCAGTACAAGTTCATTACTTAAATATTCTAGCACAGAGTCAATAGGGACTTTTGTAAACAAAGAACACATCAAAACTGACAAAAATATCGCTAGGGTTTAGTACAATGCTATTTAATTTTTCCACAAGATCAAGAGAATTCCGGATGTGTGAATTAGATACAGTTACTAGTAGCGGGGATAACAGTTTAGTAAGATATTTAGATAGTTTATAAGCAATTGATCCTACAGCACTAATAATTGGGCGCATAGGTTTTTTTCCTTATGAGTTTTGACTAGGCCATATAAATAAGGTAATGAGGGACACTTTACAGTTAACTTACACTAAAGTTCTTTTTTATCTTTAAGAATTTGTTTGATATTGATATTAAAGTTTTTTATTACTTGGTCCAACCGATTTTTTGCGAGTTTTTTGTAAGTTATTTCATCCTCTAGTAAAGTATGCATGCATGATATGTAGTCAGTTTTGTCAAGAACCACTAAACTATTGGATTTATCAGCCTTGGTAATGTGTAAGCTATTATCATTCTTCAATTCTTTTAAACTTTTTCTGTAGAGAGTGGGGAAGTTATTTTCATGATAGACATGTGTAGCACTATATGTCATGCCTTTGATAATGTCTAAATGATTTTGTGGTAGGTCACAGTATTTTTCAAACTTATATAGAGATGTCGCTATTGATAAAGCTGAGGGTTTGTTACAAATGAAGAAAGACAACCCAAAGCCTAATGCGCGCACTGCATTATCACTTATTTCTTTGCTCGATAAATTCACCACACAATCACTTCTAGCATTATTGGTCCAATCACTGTCGTTGATAAGGTTATTTAATTTTCTGTCCAGTTTGCTTACTCCTGCTAATGCTAAAGGCCTCTTTAAAAAATAACGATCCAAGGAAGATTGCTTCTGTCTACTTTTCACAATGTTCCTGAAACAACTCAGGCAAACGTCATCGAACTGCGCAAGCATACGACCTGTGTGAGCCTTTTCGGGGTGTCTTTTTCTATAAATGATTGCACTTTATGAAAAGCAGCTAGAACATCCTTAATTTCTGCCATTGTCATAGGGTACTCTTCCTTTTCCTCGCCGCTGCTGAAGAACTCCTCTTGAACGACGTTATGTTGCATGGCCTCCAACTCCTTCAGGTCATCCGTCGTAAGCTCCTCTTGGTGCTCCTCGAGAAGGTCATTGATGTCGTCCTTGTCGACGACCAGCCCCATGGACTTGCCGAGTGCAACGATCTCGTCAAGATCTGGTTGCGAAACAGTTTCGGGATCGTCAACTGTTTCTGAATCTGCAGCACCAGCTTCGCCCACATCGAATCCCTCGAAGTCTCGGGCGGATACGGCATCAGGCCAGAGTTTCCTCCACGAGGAATTCAAGGTTCGCCTCGAAACCTCCTGCCAAGCTTGGTCGATGAGTCGGATGCATATTACGATATCGAAATGCTCCTTTCAAAATTCATGCAAGGTGAGGTTTGTGGTATCAGTGATGTCGAAACATCTCTTGAAAAGATGTTTCGTATACAGCTTCTTGAAGTTCGATATCACTTGCTGGTCCATGGGCTGGAGGAGAGGGGTGGTGTTAGGCGGAAGATAAAGAACCTTGATGAAGAAATACTCTGCTAGGATATCTTCCTCGAGGCCAGGAGGGTGAGCATGGGCATTGTCCAACACCAGCAGGCATTTCAGAGGGAGGCGCTTCTCTTCCAAGAATTTCTTCACTGTCAGGCCGAAACACAGATTTACCCACTTGGTGAACAAAAGCCTCGTTACCCAGGCTTTAGCATTAGCCCTCCACATCACTGGAAGCTTCTCCTTAAGCATTTTGTGGGCCTTGAAGGCTCGAGGAGTCTCCGAATGATAGACAAGAAGTGGTTTCATCTTGCAATCCCCACTGGCATTGGAACAAAGTGCGAGCGTAAGCCTGTCTTTCATTGGCTTATGCCCGGGTAGCTTCTTCTCTTCCTGCATGATGTACGTCCGACAAAGCATTTTTTTTCCCAAAAAAGGCCAGTCTCATCACAGTTGAAGACTTGCCGAGAACTGTAGCCTTCCTTGATCATCATCTCGTTGAACGTCTTTTTAAAGGCTTCGGCCGCTTTCGTGTCTGAGCTGGCAGCCTCCCCATGCCGCACCACAGAATGGATGCCAGTCCGTTTACGGAATTTCTCAAACCACCCATGCGAAGCCTTGAAGTCTGGGGTTGGCGTTGATGTCCCTTCTTCTCCGTCGTCTTCAGCCTGGGCAATCAAATCACCGAAAATAGTGCTGGCCTTGTGGCAGATTGCCGCCTCCGTTATCATATCGCCAGCGATTTCTTTGTCTTTTATCCAGACAAGAAGAAGCCTTTCCATTTCATCGTGCACGTGGGTCCTCTTGCTGGACAAAATAGTGATGCCCTTGGAAGGTGTAACTGCTTTGATGACATCCTTCTGCTTAAGGATGGTGCCTATTTTCAACGGATTTCGGCCATATTCCTTGGTGATCACACTCAATCGCATACAGTAGTACGTACCTCGAGATACGAAAGGCTCAACTTGCAAAAAACTCGAGATATGAAAGCTAATACGAAAAATTTTACGGCTCTACATACGAAAATTGCTCAAGATACGAAAGGTTGTTGCTGTAAAGTCCAAGATTCGCCCGGACCACCGATAACAATTTTGAAACTTGCGCGCCGCCAACTGAGTAGACTCGCCACCATCCTCCTGCTCTCCTATTGGTTCCTGATGCTAGTCACCGCCATCTCTCCTATTGGTCAGCATCCCTCCCATCATGCATCTACTACATAGCGGCGTGCTTCTTCGGCCACTGCATGGCATCATCTGTATCGTATGCACGCGGTATTTGTTCGTTCTAACGATTTCGTTTATTAACGTAAATTCGTTAGTGATTTCGTTGTAGTATACTTTATCGTATTATGTGAGAACTTTACTCCATACTTATATGTACTACATAACATAAGCGAGATATTTCTCTCCTATTGGTCAGCATCCCTCCCATCATGCATCTACTATGTAGCGGCGTGCTTCTTCGGCCACTTCATGGCATCATCTGTATCGTATGCACGCGGTATCTGTTCGTTCTAACAATTTCGTTTATTAACGTAAATTCGTTAGTGATTTCGTTGTAGTATGCTTTATCGTATTATGTGAGAACTTTACTCCATAACATAATACTAAAAAACAGAAAGTTGAAAGAATACTAAAAAACAGAAAGTTGAAAGCGGTGATGAAGTTGAAATTTTGTATAAAAAAAAGTACGTAAAATATAACAAAGTAAAAAAAATGTAAAAATAAAGACAAAAAAAAATTTTTTATTTTAGTTTTTTGTAAAGTTAAATGTTACAGTTTTGTTAATGTGTTTCGTAAAGTTTAGTTTATGTATGTTTTCCTTACATTTTTTGTTTCGTAACGTTAAGTGTACGTAAGTATCTGCCGTTTGTTCTCCTCCTCTGTCGCCACTTTCGGAGATAGCCTCACTCGAAAGGTAAGCTTCCACATTTTACTACATACGTACAGTATTTCTTGTATACCATGTACACTAATACACTTTATTTACAGGTAATTAGCAGTACGTATAGTAGTGCCTCGAGATACGAAATTAATCCGTTCCGAGGCACCCTTCGTATCATGAGGTTTTCGTATCTTGGACCACATTTTACATGTAAAATGGCTAATCCGTTCCAAGCCCTCCAAAAACACCCCAGTAAATTTCATAATAAAGCTAAATTGACCTATAAACAATGAAATACTACAACAATTTGGACCATTCAATACCTAAATTAATAACAAAATGCAAAATAACCTGTAAATAAAGTGTATTAGTGTACATGGTATACAAGAAATACTACGTAAAATGTGGAAGCTTACCTTTCGAGTGAGGCTATCTCAGAAAGTGGCGGCAGAGGAGGAGAAGGACAAACGATTGCACTTTATGAAAAGCGGCTAGAACATCCTTAATTTCTGCCTTTTTTTTTTTTTTTTTTTTTTTTTATACAGAATTTCAACTTCATCACCACTTTCAACTTTCTGATTTTATCACTTGGTTCTTCCTTTTTGCTTACAACTTTCTGTTTTTTATCACTTGGTTCTTCCTTTTTGCTTATTCCTGCTAATGCTAAAGGCCTCTTTAAAAAATAACGATCCAAGGAAGATTGCTTCTGCCTACTTTTCACAATGTTCCTGAAACGACTCAGGCAAACGTCATCGAACTGCGCAAGCATACAACCTGTGGGAGCCTTTTCAGGGTGTCTTTTTTCTATAAACGCGTAGTGTTCATTACCGGCTGCCTGTCTTGATAATTATCTACTAATTGATGCACCTCATGACTCTGTTGGCCCTAGTGTCCATCAAAACCCTGTTCAACCAAATGCTCTCTCTGCAACTGATTTGGGTACTGAATGTTCGGCTGCTGACCTTCAACATAAACTGAAGTGCCTTGATTATACTGGTATGCATGTTGTAAATGATTGGTCAACAACCTCTGTTCAGCAGGGAGTGGAGATTCTACCAACCTTGCAAAGTTTCCAGTTATCCCATGAGAGAGACCTTGATCACTTATCCCATGTGAGAGATCTTGGTCACTTATCCCATGAGAGAGATCTTGGTCAATAATATCATATATGTCGTCACTCAAGAGGTGCTCTTCTTTTTCCATTTTCTGTGAAAAGATATGAGAAATTTTTTTTTTAAATACACATTGACGATCCCGAAACGAATACCGCGTGCGTACTATAACAATGCTGGTACCGAGTGGCCGAGGCATGCCACCATGTACATAGATGCATGATGGGAAGGACGCTGGCCAATAGGAGAGAAGGATCTCATGGCCGCGACTAGCATCAGGAACCAATGGGAGAACAGGAGGATGGTGGCGAGTCTACTAAGTTGGCGGCGCTCGAGTTTCAAAATTGTTATCGGTGGTTCGGGCGAATCTCAGACTTTACAGAAACCTTCGTATCTTGAACAATTTTCGTATGTAGAGCCATAAAATTTTTCGTATTTGCTTTCGTATCTCGAGTTTTTTGCATGTTGAGCCTTTCGAATCTCAAGGTACCACTGTAGTTTGTTTGTTTGTACGGTGTTTTTACGTTGCAAGGAACCAGTGGTTATTCAGCAATGGGACCAACGGCTTTACGTGACTTCCGAACCATGTCGAGAGTGAACTTCTATCACCAGAAATACAATAGTGATTTGAAAAAGAAAAACAAGTTCAGGCTGTTTGGAAATGTTTCCTTTGTTGAGAAAATGCCATTCAGATGATTTAGTTCCTTAAATAGTGGATCATTTAGCGACTCTGGAAGGTAATCTGAATTATTACTTTCCCTCAATAAACACCGAGCAGTACGACTGGATTCGCAACCCTTTCATTAATATTTCTACTGAGGACGTTGGATTTTCAGTAACAGAAGAGGAAGAGCTGGCCGCTATACCTACTGATTGGGGATTAAAGATCAAGCATAAAGAGGTGCCCATCAATCAGTTTTGGATTTCAGTTAAGAATATCCTTCAACAGCTAACGAGGCATTAACAGTTTTATTCCAGTTTTCCACATCTTATCTTCGTGAACAAGGATTTTCTGTACTAACTAACATTAAATGTAAAAGTAGACCAAATATCAAATCTATTGATGAAGAGTTCAGAATTTGTTTATCGCATGTAAGGCCTAACATTCACAAAATTGCTCATTTTCATCAAGCACAGGTTCCTCATTAGGACACTTTAATGCAAAATGTAATATCTAAAAAATAAATGGTATATATTATATTTTAGAATACTTATCTATTATTTTCCTATTACTGCTACTATTACTACTACAAATTATAATAATAATAGCCATAATTATTATTATTTTTGTTGTTATTATTATTATTATTATTATTATTATTATTATTATTATTATTATTGTTATTATTATTATTATTATGCAGACTATGAACCCCACCTGCTAAAGACCCAAGGGCACTAGCAGGAAAAGCAGTCCCAAAGGAAGTAAATGATGAAAAAGACAATTAAAAGAAAATAAAAATATGAAGCACATAAAAAAAAAACATTTTAAAATATGCTTGAACGCTATGCACAAATAAAGTAAAATATCGTCTCAGGAAGAAAGCATCATCATACCAGCAATCTCAAGTTTCTGAAACTTCACAATAAATTAAAATTTTATAGGTATTTTGTCCATATTAAAATCAAAGGTGCATCCCAAAGTTTCTGTTAATTTATAGATGCGCCCAGAGGTAAAAAGGTTGAGAGACACTGGTTCAAGGTATATTTGGTGTTTGAGCTCTTAAAATAGTAAGCAGTTACGTATAAGCATTTTTAGAGGGGGGGTCTTTGGTGTTTGAACTACTATTAAAATAGGCAGTTATAAGTGTCTTTAGAGGGAGGGTTTCAGCATTCTCTGATTCCAATATTCGCAGGTGGTTGTGGTCTCTGTCCCCCGTGAATACCAGAGGTCAACTGATGGACAGAGAAAAAGGCAAATATGGGCAATCTCCATCACACACATATCTGTGCATAATTGTCTACCTCTGAATAAAGTTCAAAGTTCTACTGAAAAGCCTCCAGCCATGTGTTCGAGTTGCAATAACAAGCTAAAAATGACAGACAGAACAGCAGGAAATAGTAATGTCCTGTCATGTAAGAATCAAAAGTAAGCAAAGTACACAATGGTAAATACACTGACGATTTTTGTTTGCACATACCTATGGAGGATGGTTAAACTTTTTTTATCAAGTATGACTAAAGTACATAAATTGTACATACAGTAGCTGCAATGACATAAGTGTGATGACAGCTGGTAAAACAAAGTGCATATCGACAGACAAACACATGGAATATACACTAACAATCCTGCTTCATGCAAATCTGAGCACAATAGTCTACAGTTTCTACTTAATTTGACCAAAATCCCTTCAACCTTGTAAGATGAGTTGTGAAACGGTAGGCTTCCCAGATACTCAGACAAACAGACAGCACTGATGTTACATTACACATCATGTACTGAAGAAAAATTTTGCAGCTGAATTATCTTGTTTTAATTTACTTACCAGAACCCTGTTGTATTTGTTGTGTGGATCCAGGGGGTAAGGTCTGTGGGCTTATCTCATGGGGAGGACCTGGGGGTGCTGGACTGGGCCCAGGGGGAACTCCCCCAACTTGGCCTACACCAGTGCCCACTCCCCCCGTCCCGTGACCACCTACACCACCAGTCTGCTGGAAAATAAATAAGTTTGTGAAAAAAAAGCTACACGAAATACGTACACATTTTTCTCAATCATTATAAAATAAAATATATTCCTTTAAAACTATAAAATTAACACACAAAATAATGTTAATTAATATGGTACTGACAAAATCCTTTATTAAAACTGTTTTAATGCTTCATAAATAATAAAGATCTTACCAAGATCTAGAGACATTATGCCTGTAAGCTTCACAAATACATGAAGTTGGAACACCAGTACAAAAACTAATAAAACAAGAATTTCATAAGGCCACATGGTATGCTGGGAATAAAATGCTGTTCAGATATGGAACTGGGAAAAAGTGATTTAGAGTAGTGCTGAAATGTCCCAGATATACACACACAAAAATGCATTATAAAATATGAATATCATATATACTAATGTGAAGTTATGAGTAAAAAGGACAAATTTGTCAGAAGAAATTTTACTTTTTTGTCACTCCAATTACCTGAAGTTCAGATAAGAAAAGGCACTGATACTGTGTTCACCCAGAAAATATAACTCAAGACTTATCTTGGTGGTACTTCTTTTGTTCATTAGCATACTAAGAGAAGGGTAAAAGAAAGATATTTGTGGATTGCTTTTTATCACAGCTTGCAAGCTCAGCTCCTATAAGTCTTCAATTGAATGAATCAGTTCCTCTGATGTTTCAGACAAAAGGAACATGGCAATACGTATTCTGCAAGTGGTATTTGGGCACTATTTACCATGCAATGCAGGCACAGAGAGACATTTCCATTCAGTGCCCAAATGATGTCATAGTGACAGTTTTTCAGTCACCCAGCAAATTTAAAGGTAATTGAAATGATTATAGTTGTTATGTTTCATCTTTTAAGAGATGTGGTATTACTACTTTTTTGTGACTTTGCTTAAGAATTTATTTTTATTTTTTTGTCTGGAGTGGGTTTTTATTTTAGTACTAAAATTTGGTTTTGTGTATACAGCATCAAAAAGCAAAAAATTTTGTTTACTACTCATAAACAAAATACTGTATAGAAAGATACTGAATATTAACCTATGAATGTTTAGCTAGGCCTGCTGGTTCTCACCTGATCTGTGAAGAGATGAACTTTTCATAATAAGACTAATATTGTAATACCGGAACTCCTGAATTAGCCCTGGTCATTAACCAGCCTGAAGTACATCCCCACAAATTTTTCCCACAAAGTGGGTATTTAACTGTCAGTGCTACCAACGCAGTAGGTAAAATTTGTCTGCTGAGTTACCTGTGGTATGGCAATGCTGCTGCAAATACCGGCTGCCAGAGGCCTACCTCCTCAACTGAGTCATTCACTGACAAAATGAAGAGGGGAGGGGGGTGAGAATCATTCAGGTGTTCAGGTAAGTATTACAATATTAGTTTTATTATGAAAATTTCATATTGTAATACACTACCTGAACACCTAAATTAGCCTGATTAACACCACTTAACTGGAGGTGGGATTAATCTAATTCAGCCCGACCTGACAACGGAACATACGCAAGTAACTCAATATCAACCCACCATGTGTAAAACTATGTAACCTCACCTAGTTGTCCCCCTCGGTAGATGATGATGCTTGCGGAGAGAGCACCTCAACATCAGTGTCTCGTATCTAAGGTCTCGTCTCAGTCATAACTGCATCCCATGTGGTATTCTAAACCTCTCACATATGGAGGGGAAAGTGAAACCTCCCATGTTTGGAGGAGAAGTTGAGTGAGCAGGCCCATCGAGTTCTTGGCTGTTCACTGACGTAGATGACTGTGCCCAAGAGATAAGACGTTCCAACATGACGATCGGGATCTGCCTAGTTTCCAAGACATTAGAGGAATACACTTAAAATGAACCCCAACCTACAGAGACTGTAAAGGATCCTAAGCTACCATCAACTACCTGAACCCCTAACACCCCAACGATACGAGAATAATTATAAAATTGAGTTGGCCACAACAAATGGACCTAGCAAGTAATCCTTCTCTGAAGAAAATTGGATGTCAGTAAGATAAAAATTCACAAAAACCGACACCAAACTTCTGCGCCCTTGGACGTGAAGAACTAGAAGCCTCCAAAAAGGATGAAAAACCATCTGACCTAGCGGGACAAACAGACTTTGAGAGCTCGCATTGGACACAGCTAAATTTCTGATTCGTCACCTCCTACGAAATCCTCTAATGATGAAACTCTAAAGGGGATTCAATTCCAACTCAGACTCTGCCACAAATTCTAGCAAATATGGGAGAAAAATATCTTGCCCACGAAAAGGACACCGTCCTCGCCACTGCCTGAATCTCCCCAATCCTCTTTGCCATCGCTAAAAATAACACCTTAGTTAGCTCTCTTAATGATAACGGTTCTAAGGGTTCAAAAGCCGAAGAGCTCAACAGTTTCAACACAGCCGCTAAATCCCACAAGGGGGCCCGAAGCAAAATAACTGGTCTTTCTATCCTAAAAGATCTTAAAAGGTCGTGTAAAATCATACTGGTCGCAAGTTCGGCAGGTGAAACCTGAAAGTGCTACCGAGCATTGACCTGTACCCAGCAATCGTTGAATACGTTAAGATTCTTTTCCTTTCTCAAGAATAAGAGGAAATCTGCCACTTTAGCAATCGTCGGACAAGATATGCTACGCCCTCCTTTTGGCACCAGCTATGGTGCATAGCCCACCTAGCCTGGTATAGTTTCCTCATTGATCTTCTCAAGACAGGAAGACAAGTTGGCTAGCCACTGCCTTAGAGAGTCCCGAATGACCAGCTGTTCACTGGACAGTTACAAGCCGCTAGCTTCAGCACGCAGAGGTCACAATGGAAGTAATGGAGGTGTGGCTGTCTGAGAAGATCTTTCCTCTCTGGAAGGTACTGGAGCTTCTGTCAACATTTCCAGAAGATCTAGAAACAAAGGTCTTAGGGGTCAGAAGGGGACTATCAAAGTCATCTGCGTATTGGTGCTGCTCCTGAGTTTGACCAGAGGGAAGGCATAGGTACACCTGAAGATTGTCCCAGGAATGCAACATTGCATCCGTCCCATGAGACATGGGGTCCGCTACTGGGGAAAAGTATACTGGAAGGTGGAATTTCAATCTCGTGGCAAGGAGATCCACAGTTGCTGCCACCTCCTTAACAGATGTTGCACCCCTTCCTGCACCAGAGTCCATTCGCTCCCAAGAACTTCTTCTTGTGTATGACTCAATGGTCTACCAGGACACTGAGTTTCTCCAACACAAATTGAGGGATAAGGGAAACCCTGCGATCCTTGCACCAACGAAGAACTCTCTGACCTATGTTGTTTAGCACTGCCGATCTTTTTCCTTCTTCTTTCTTTAGGTACGACACAGCTGTGACGTTGTCGGAAAAGAGAGCTACCACCTTGTCGCTTACTTGTTCCGAAAAACAACTTAGTGCCTCTTCCACTGCTCTCAATTCTCGAAAATTTATGGACTCCTCTCGATCCAGGTTCCTTCAAAGACTGCTGGCCTGAGATTCCTGCAGGATTGCACCCCAACCCCGATCTGAGACATCTGTATAGATAGGAACGTCTGGGAGAGGGTAATCCAATCTTACACTGCTGCTGCTGGTCAGATGATGTTCTTCTGACCACCACCGAAGCTATTTCAGGCAAGAATTGTCCCAGACTACCACTGCAGTCCCTTCCCGAAAGTCCCAGCAATTCCTGAGACATACCTGCAGAGAACACATCCAGTGATAAGACCCTGAAACTAGAAGTGAGAGGGAGGACATTCTTCTCAACAAACTTCCACACGCTCACTGGTTGAGCTCTGTCCGACATGAATATCTCTAGTTGTCAAAGGACCGCAAGAACCCGTTTTTGTGTCTGGAAAACCTTCAAATGACGCATCTGAATTTCCATCCCCAAATTAATCTTCACTCGAGTTGGAACTAGAGAGCTTTTGTCGAAAATGACATGAATCCCTAAAATCTGATACAAGTCCAGTAAAAAAAAATCCTTCCCCCGTATTACTTCGTCTATGGACGAAGTCTGGCCCAACCATTCATTGAGGTATTTCCTCATCTGAAATCCCCAACAATGTATTATCCCTGAAACAGGAGATATTAACCTCGTGAATACCTGAGGTGCTGTGGTCAGAGCGAAGCAGAGGACCTTGAACTGTTAAGTTCCAGTTGGACCCAAAAAATGAAAGAACCTCCGAGATTCCTGATGAATCGCAATCGAACCTGAAGATATGCATCCTTGAGGTCAACGGAAACCATCCAATCGTCTCTCTTAACTGACCGAGGTGATGAGGCTGTCAAACAGAACCAGATCTGAAGGTGAATACCCATCCTGCTTCATAAACTCCATCAACCCCGACAACATCCACATAAGAGTGGGGAAAAAGCCTCTGACCAGCTGTGGAAGGTGTCCTCCAAAATACATGCTTCACAAGAAGTGACTGCTACCAACCTATTTGACGAAGGAACCCTAGGGAGAAGAGCCTCAACTGATTCGTTGAGTGAAACTCCCGACACCGGAAGAAAGGTAACCCACTGCCCAGTAAAACCCCTTCCGATTAGGAAGCAAAGTTGAATTCTGCTTACCTGATCCAATAAGTGATCCTAACCTAGTGCCTGCCTCTCTCAAAGCCTGCTCGACCCGGCCAAACCAGACCAGCTTACTAGTTTGAGAAACTGCTGGCTTGATTAAGTACAACATCTCAAACATTGCCTGATTCAGTTGAACAAGATCCTCGGGAGTCATGGACTGTGGGTCAAGAGTATGGATGAAATCCACCATCCGCTTGTATTCGCTTTCATTAGCCAGTGAAAAACCCACATCTGGTACTGGCTCCTCTTCCACAGAACTCCACAGAACATTCTCTATCAGGCTGGTCTGACCAAATCGAAACAGGAAAGGAGACAGGCTGACCACCTGTAAAAGCTACACTAGATGACCCGGGACCCGCTGCCCTTGGATGCATTAACCCAACACCTAACATATCTGGTTCCATTCCACCTGAGCCAACCGCACTCAACTGTGCAAACCCCGCACCAACCAAGGACGATGACGCAACAGTTGAGCCAGCCACAATCGACTGCGCAAACCTAAACCGCCCAGCAATGATGACGTAACACCTGAGCCTACCGTACCTGGGTGAACAACACCCGCACTTAAGAGTGGAGAAGCCACTACACCTGGTCTGCCTAAACCTGCTGAACCAACAAACCACCCAGACAAGTACCTGGAGCAGACATTACATTGATAAGTGCAGGGGGAGTAAGCACTCCCGGATAACCCGGAATCAAATCAGAACCAACATTGCATATCTTAGACGGCAGAACAGACAAACCCTCAGGGAAAGTTGAGAAGGAAGTTGAAGAAGGGAAAAGGGAAGAAGCCACACTCAAGAGTAATCACCGGAGCACCTACTGCCAAAGTTGGACAGGTGGAGAAAATACCAACTGGAGCCGCACTTAAAGGTGCCTCTACAGGCATACTACGGACTGTGGAACCCATCGGATTTACTGAATGAAGTTTACTATCTACTCTAGCGAAAGGAGACTGAGGATACAATCGGTACCATTACTTTTGATGTTGGCGCCATCGAATCACCCACATGAACTGCAATGGAGACATTAAGTCTTAAACCCATCATAGGATGAAAATATGACTTGGCAGAAGGTTCCATAACTGCCTGAGAAGCATGTACACTAGAAGGCTGTGAAACAACCTGACCTGTGGAAGGTACTAAAGTAGAAGGCATTGAAAAAGGCTGAGCAAGCGAAAACTCAGAGGTGACCTCCAGAGTGACCCAAAAAAGCTGATTGTGTAAGGATCCTAGAAGAAGGTTTAGAATGCAAAGTGGGAAAGGAAGAATTGGAAGCAGCAAAAGAAGCCATAGATTTTAGATCAAGAAAATAAACTGACTCTGTTCCCCCTGATAGTCTTGGTAAACCTCATTAGTAAACTCAGGAAAATTCTGCAATATGTGATCAAGAATATTGGAAAACCAAAATGGAAATATTGTCTAACTAATAACCTATACACCTGCGACAAACCTAACAAATTAGCATTATACTCAGCCAAATTAAAACCCTGCTCACCAGAATTACCACCACCAAAAGATAACCTCAACACCCGACACCCAAAACCACATCCACACTCCCACCTACAAACTTGGAAGTCTTCTGTCAAAGAAACTTCGAAACAGGAAATAAAACCTCAGATGGATCCAACGATGAACCCGTCATACTATGAACCAACACCGAACTCTAACCCGAAGAAACCTGCCCCTTCAACTTGTCTTCCTGCACGCTACCTAAGCTGTCATCCCTACTTGTCTGTGTCTGAGCTAAAACAACCTCAGAACTTACAACTTGAGGGGGAAGGGGGAATTCTGCTGCCAACACTGCCTGCTTGGCACCCGGGGGGTGGGGGTGGGGGGATATTAACTCTGTGTCTTGCATATCTCCATGACCCCCCGCACCCGTCAGGCCTGGTTCTGGAACAGGCAGGGTGGCTGAAAGAGAACGATTAGAATCACTTTCAGCTAATTTGCTAATCAAATTAAAAAATCAACTAGACATACTATCTGATAGCCTTTGCTCTAACTTCCTAAATAACTCTAATTCTAAGGCTTCTTTATCAACTGGCTGTACTTCTACCGCTGATGTCCTACGCTTACTCTTGGAAGCTAAGGATTTCCTGTGCTTTATGTAGTTTTCCAATTGCTCTACCGACCAATCGCTACATTCTTCACACCTTTGGCTGATGCTACACTGAACTTTGTTACAAATAATGCACAGAGAATGTCGGTCATGTTTGAGTGTACTCATCCTCCTTTTGCAGGATGTGCAGGACAAATGAGTACCGACATCTTCAACAGCAGATTGCTTGGACTTCGCAGCAGTAGAAGAAGCAGGAGTACAGGCGTTGGCTGATGATGTTTCCTTGAGTACCTTGTCCATCTTGTAGTCCGATACCGAACCAAGTCAAAACCAGAGGGAAGTTCCAAAATCCAGATCAAACATAGAGAAAACTAGGAATGTAGATGTTAACAAAAGGCTAAGGCCGTAATCTAGTATCCAGAAACCAAATCTATTTAATGGGGGTCACGTTAGACACCAAAATGTTCGCCTGATGCGGGAGCATGTCCTCACAGCACGGTGAACTAATAATAATTGAGGAGGTAGGCTTCTGGCAGCTGGTACTTGCAGCAGCATTGCCAACGATACACAGGTAACTCAGTAGAGAAATTTTACCTGCAGCATTGGTAGGGCCGACAGTTAAATACCCACTTTTTGGAAAAAATTTGTGGGAATGTAGTTCGGGGTTGGTCAGTGACCAAGGCTAATTCAGGTGTTGAGGGAGTGTACAGCAATCTGAATAGTACAGTAAACACCCCATATTCCCGTTCTTGAGATTCGCTGATTTTCTGTGGAACCTATCTAAAAATTATTCGAGGGAGGACTCGCCCATTCACAGGTTTTTCTGTGGAATATATCTATAAAAATATTTGTGGGTCCTCACTATTCGTGGATGCAAATTTTTTCATAGAGCAATATTCTGTATTTTCGTATAATTTTACGTATAATATGTGATATTAAATATTATTATTATACAATATTAATATTAAATTATATGGGTAGTTAGTGGTGATGAATGTTGATTTTAAATGATGATAATATAAGTTGTGCAGTCTGATTAATGACAAAGATAGACTGCACAGCATAGCAGAGGAGTTACATCTCCTCTGACGGTACCTCTTCACCTTCTTCAGGAAGTGCTTTGTCAGGGGCTTTGCGAGGCACCACCTTCTTGAGGTATTTGAATATGTTGACAAAGGCAGTATGGTAGGGCTTCTTGAGTTCATTAACAGTACTGATAAAATTTGTGGGCCTTTTTTCATTCTTATCCCATGCCTTTGCCTTGACCATTGCCTGGATCTGCCTTACTTCCCTCATCAATTTGTGCAGACCAAGAAATTGTTCAAAATCCTGGTCAGTTGGTGGGAGGGTAAAGAGGGCAGTGAGTTCTCCCAGAATGATCTTGCAAATTATTTTATCATGTTCATACTCGTTCTTAAGGCAGGTAACTGCACTTTCAGTCACGTGGTAATGGGGTGCTACTTCTCCAAGATTTTTGTTCTTTCTTAACATAACAATTATGTCTATTTTCTCCTCATTTGTCATTAACTGTATGGGCCTCATACACTTTGGCTCTTTGCTAGAGACCTTGGAAGAAGCAGAATGTTTAGAGGACATTTTATTGGGTGATTTCAAACAATATTCTTAGTCTATAGCAGTATATACTGTACACAAAAAACACACAAATGAGAGAACACTGAACTTATTAGGTCAACTGGGTATATGATGCACATTCACACTCTCCGCATACTGTACATTTTATGAAATGTTTTGTTTTAAAATGATTTTTAAATATTACACATACATACATAAAGTATCTTAGGATGATACCTTAAGTATACACAGAGCTATGCCTCCATCTGCAGTACGCAGCATTTTCATGCATACGTGCTAAGTAATATATTTTTGTGACTACGTAAATACATTTTTTATGATGAAAAATAGCAAAATTTCAATAACATAATTGGTTTTTCTTACAGTTACTGATATATGCGGACATAATAGTGAATCTGTTTTATGTATCACCAAATATTTGTTGTGCTGAAAATGACTTCTAAAAAGTGCCCAGCTCCTTCTAAAGCTTCTAGCAAAGAGGCTAAAAGAAGGAAGGCAGTCATGAAGCTCGACGAGAAGGTGAAAGTTCTTGATATGCTGGAGAGCAAAAGATTTGCCGTGGTTAGCCGCCATTTTAACATGAATGAGAACACAGTGAGATACATAAGAAAGAAAGTGAAATAAGAAAGTGTGTAAGCATGAGCTACTACTTTGGTACAGCTAACACAGTGTCAACAGTGTGAGATGTAACAATCGTACAGATGGAATCTGCATTGGCATATTGGATCAAGGATTGCCGTTAGAAGAACCTGCACCTTGACTCAACATCATATGCGAAAAAAGTGCAACCACTCTACCAACAGCTATCAACTGCTAAAGAGGGCAGCAATGTAGGGGAACAGGATAGCAGCGATCTAGAGCCACAGGAAGGGGAATATAACTCTTGGGCTTTGATGAATCCACACTTGAAGATGATGATGATGAAGAGGAGGAAGAGCCACAACTGGGACCATCACCAGCTCCTCAAGGCTTTCACCAATTCCAGAAGCAATTCCACCTAAAGTTTGTTTCCCTACATGGGGATGCAGCATTGGCAGACAAAGGGGAGGCAGTGAAATACCCTGAGACCTTGAAGAAGATTCTGCAGGAGAAAGGATACAACTCAGAACAGGTGTTCACTATGGATGAGACTGGCCTGTTCTGGAAAAAGATGCCTTCCCAGACATACTTAATGAAGGACGAGCCTCCAGATTCAAGGCACAGGACAGGGTCACCCTCCTAATGTGTGGGAATGCGGTTGGCTTTATGCTGGCTGAAACCAGGCCTCATTTACAAGGCTGCAAACCCCAGGGCACTCAACAATAAGAACAGGGCATTGCTGACTGTGTTCTGGATGCAAAATCCCAAGGCCTGGATCACCACAGTCCTTACGGAATACTGGTTCCAACAGAGTTTCATTCCTCAAGTTAGGTAATACCTGACAAACTCAGACATAGAGTTCAAGGGGTTGCTAATTATAGACAATATTGATGGCTACCCTCTCGATCTTTATTACATAGGAGCCCAGCTCAACTTCCTCTCTCCCAACACCATCTTTCTCCAGCCTATGGACCAGGGCACGATCCATGCCTTCTTGGCACTCTACACCATGTACTCCCTCCAGCACCTTGTTGATGCAATGGACCACACCAGCGAATTTACGCTGAAAGAGTATTGGTGTAAATTCATGATTGCCACGTGTCTGTCCATCATCAACCAGCTGCTGAAGGACCCTGAATGCATGCCAGAGTAAGTTGTGGCTGAATTGTGTGCATAATTAAATGGACTTCCCTCCTCAGGAAATTCAACATCCAGCCATTAATAGGGCGGTCCAATGGGGAGAATTCTTGGTGGTGAAGGTTTAGATGATATCACCGAGGATGAAGTCAGCAAACTCAGCACCCTCATTGATGACCACTCTGACCCCCTGCCAGGAGGAGGAGGAGGAGGAGGAGGAGGAGGAGGAGGAGGAGGAGGAGGAGGAGGGAGGCAGGAGGAGGAGGAGGAGGAGGAGGAGGCCTGTCCCCAATTTGGATAATGATAAACGATGCACAGTTGTTTGTTTCAACATGGGATCCTTACATGAAACACTCCTATAAACTTTTCAAATATCCTTGATATGGCATTGGAGTCCTATAATCAAGCCCTCACCACCATGAAGAAACAATGACAGCAGCTGCCAATCACCATGTTCATCACATGTACAAAGAACCCTCCAAAGCCTCCAATAAACCCTGGAGTAGTGCCTCTCAAATTGTCTGTAGTAGTGCCTCTTGAATAGCCTGAAATACCTCCCAAATTGCCTGAGTGAGTGCCTCCTGAAGCACCTCCTGAAGGTGAAGAGGCGCTCTCACAGGAGTTGTAACTCCTCTGCTTAGCTGTGCAATCATCTTCATCGCCAGTCATCGGACTGCACCATTAATTCATCATGATCATCTTCAATCAACATTCTGATGAGTACCCTATTTACGTATGTTGTACTAGTATGTATAATGAAAAAAATCTAATGTTCATACGTATTTCTCTCTCTGTCCCTCTGTCTTGTGAGTTATGTACATACAAATGTTTCCCTTGTAAAAAGAAAACTGGATGGCTTGAATAGTAACTGTATGAAAGAAAATGTGAATGGCTGGATACTTATGGGGGGACTAGATTACTTTCACAGGTGCATAACAAAGTCATACGGTATGTACATATATTTTTAGCCATTAAATATTGAGGACTTACTTTGAAATTATATTAACCCTCTTACGCCGGAGCCCTAAAAATCAAAACGTCTCCCGTATGCCGGGCCTGGTTTGGAGTGAGCGCGGAACCGGAAAAAATAATTTTTTCAAAAAATTACAGCGCGCGTACTTTTGAAGATTAAGAGTTCATTTTTGGCTCCTTTTTTTGTCATTGCCTGAAGTTTAGAATGCAACCATCAGAAATGAAAAATAATATCATTATCATATGTAAATAATGCGATATATGGTAGCGAAAAAAAAAAATTCATACATAATTGTATTCAAATCACGCTGTGCAGAAAACGGTCAAAGCTAACCAGTTACTTTGTTTTGCGTTGTATTGTACACTAAATTGCGATCATTTTGATATATAATACATTGTAAAACAATAAAAGCAACACCGGAAAAATATTATCACAAAATGATGTACGAATTCGTAACGCGCGGACGCAAAAAAATATTTTTTTCAAAAATTACAACCGTAATTCTAATAATGTTCTAGAGACTTCCAATTTGTTTCAAATTAAGACAATGATTGAATATTACGATACTGTAAGAGTTTTAGATTATAATTGCAGATTTCGACCATTTCGGACGAGTTAAATTTGACCGAATGTCGAAATTTTAATATATATATTTTTTTATATGCACATATTTCGAAGATGGAAAAAGCTACAACCTTCAATTATTTTGTATTGTATTCTTCATGAATTTGCGCACATTTTGATATATGAAACTCTATAAAAAGGCTAATATGAAAAGGAGCAAATATTAGGATAATGCCATGTACGTATTTCGGAGACTTGCGGCCGCGAATCGGCGCGCGGAGTGAAGGTAAATATATTTTTCAAAAATTCACCATAAATCACAATATTGTTTTAGAGACTTCAAATTTGTTTCAAAATGAAGAAAAATGACGGAATATTTCTAGGCCGTAAGAGTTTTAGCTTACAATTGCGTTTTTCAACTATTTCGGTAGAGTCAAATTTGACCGAACGTGGTTTTTTTTCTATTTATCGTGATTTATATGCAAATATTTCGAAAAAAGAGAAAAGCTACAACCTTCAATCATTTTTAGTTGTATTCTACATGAAATTGCGCACATTTTCATATATAAAACTTTATGTAACAGCTAATTTGTTTAAAATGTGCAAACATTTTGACAATTGCACAAAAATAAAAAAATTCTGATTTTTCGGAAGAGTTACCGCGCGAACGTAATTTTTTTTTTTTCTTTTTTTTTCAATAATTCACCATAAATCGAAATAATTGTGCTAGAGACTTCCAAGTCGTTGCAAAATGAAGGAAATGATTGAATATTACTAGAATATAGAGTTTTAGCTTACAATTGCGTTTTTTCGACCATTTCGGTAGAGTCAAAGCTGACCGAAAGTTGAAATTTTTGCACTAACGTTATTTATATGAAAATATTTCAAAACTGATAAAAGCTACAACCATGGGTTGTTTTTTTGTTGTATTGTGCATGAAATTGCGCACATTTCCATATATAAAACTTTATGTAACGGCAAATTTAAAAGGGTGCAAACATTAGGACAATCGCACGAAAAAATTTTATCGGAAGAGTTATCGCACGAACGTAAGGAAAAAGTTTTTTCATAAAATTCACCATAAATCGAAAATATGTGCTAGAGACGTCCAATTTGTTGCAAAATAAAGGCAAATGATTGAATATTACTATAATATAAGAATTTTAGCTTACAATTGCGTTTCTCGACCATTTCTGTAGAGTCAAAGTTGACCGAAGGTTGAAATTTTTGCACTTATCGTTATTTATATGAAAATATTTCAAAATTGATAAAAGCTACAATCATGAGTATTTTTTAGTTGTATTGTGCATGAAATTGCGCACATTTTCATATATAATACTTCATGTAAAGGATAATTTAAAATGGTGCAATAATTATGTCAAAGTGACGAAATAATTTCCGAGATGTGTCACTGATACTTTTTAGTGCGATAAGAAAGAAATTCGCGCTTGCGCGCCTGCGTAGCGATTGTAAACAAAACAACGCCTTGATCCGTGAACTCCCAGCATCCCCCAAGGCGCGTGATACAAAAGTTTTCGGCTGGTAGGCCTATAAGTATTTTTCCGCGAATTTTTAAAAAAACTTTTTTGAGCCGACGTATGATACGTCCAATCGGCATACGGGAGACATTTTGACTCGACGTTTAATACGTCCAATCGGCGTAAGAGGGTTAACATTATATTTCAAAGATTAATACACTATAGGATAATAGTTTAATGTATATTTGATGTAGGATGGTATTCTTAGGGAGGGATACTTTGGTGTTTGAACTTTCAAGAGAGGCAGTAGTTTTAAGCCTTTTCAGAGGGGTGCTTCAAAGTATTTGCGGACTCTAGCTATTCGCAAGGGGGTCTGGTATGCACCCCCTGTGAATACGGGAGGACCACTTTATCCTGTGATATGCATCATGACTTAGTAAACATGTATTTATGTGCGACTGAGTTTCCATAATCAATAATATACTGTATTATTTCATGCCTGATATGCAAATATATCATTGAGAACAACAGTGCCGAATGCCCTGTGGAACAGTCATACGTATAGCAAAAACTCTTAAGACCATAGGCCTGTTAACTCCTAGAGAGAGTAATGTTGATACTCTTGAAGGTGAGGTAAAAGAGATAAAAAAACTGATAAAAAAATAAAAGTATTTCCATATATAATGAACATCAACAGCAATGGTTTAGCAGATGATACTGATAAAGACAATAGTGTTTTTCCTCTGTATTGAAGGGGGATGGGTACCAGACCTCCCTGCAGATAGCCAGAACCCATGAATAGCTGAAACCCCTCTCTCTCTCTCTCTCTATAAACGCTTCAAATGCCTATTTTGTCAGTTGAAACTCCAGAAAAAACCACTAAAAATGTTTATACGTATCTGTTTTTTTTAATAGTTTTATCACAAAAAGTGCATTTTATGATGAAATTGATTAAAAAACAGGAATTCTTTGATATTTCTCATAGAAAAATACCGTGAATGGGCGAATTTTCCACGAATAATGGGGGCATATGTTCCGGAGAGAAATCCGTGAATACGTGAGTCCGTGAATCCGGAGTCCACGAATACAGGGGGGTTCACTGTAATGTTGAATTGATGAGTAACATTAAATAATTTCATATATGTATGTACTACTAGTATAACAAACAAATAAAATTTCAATAAATCCTCTCAAATATAATAAAAGAACAACATGAGTCAAATACTAAATCTTTTCAAATAAATTTGATGTTTACTCCATATATACTATATACAACAAAAGTAGTTCCTCTATTACTGGTCTACCCAGTAGTAATTTCAGTTCAGAAATGCTATTCACATCCTGATACTATTTAGTTTAACTCTGAATGCATCAATAACTCCACTCTGTTCATTTCATTGCCATTTCTTCTAAGCCTGAGTAACTTCCATTATATCCATTTTCTTGTACAAATAATATTCCCAATTTCCTTTTGAGATAAACTATTTGAATTATCCTCTGTATTTGTAAAAAAATATTTTATTTACATTCTGTTTTTATGACATTAAAAAGGAAATTGGAAATACATAATGCAACTGAACTTCATACTTCAATACATTTTATTGTCTAAAAGTCAAGCAAACTGTATTCAAGTTGAATATAATATTTCTGACAAATGTATCTTCTCTGCTAATGTAATTACATATAACATTCTTACATTTAACAGAAAGATGGCAATCTGAAAACGTCATATATGTCAAACTATCCATTTTCTCTGTGTAAAATAATATTCTTTCTTTTAACTGGGAGATCTTTAGCCAGATGATAACCCGATACCATGGTTCGTGCAACTTTTCACATGTTAACAGGGCTAACATATACATGTAAATTTACTTATAGGCTTGGGGTGGATTCCGGGTAATATACTACTTATTTGTTAGAGATTTTGCGCCAAACAGTTTGAACAAATTTTGCAGGAAAATGTTCAGATCACTTCCATGGGACATAAATGACTCATGGCAACTTTTACCCCAACTCTAATAGCTAATTGACACAGGAGAGAGAGAGACAGCATTTTGCCTTGAGATAACATGGTAGAATGTTGTCAAAAATTCCCATCCAATGAAGTCTCATAAATATTTTACTATGAATACATTCTGAATTTATTACCGATTTTTGTTATCTGTTATGATATTGTGCGAGCTGTAATTATATTTTTACAAAATCTTTAAAAAATGAGAAAAATCACTTATAACTTGGTAACATTTGAATATTTCTACAAATGTCATTTGGAAATATTCACTTCCAACCTCCCTTGAAAGCTACAAAAAACATTTTAGCATTTTTTCTTATGTCATGTGCATATGTATATCTTCCTCTTTCCATAGAAATTTTTTAAAAATTAGCTATCCTTAAATTTAACCAGGTTTTAGTAGGATAGGAATATACAATTGAGTTAACCATTTAACAAAACTCACCAAGATTATTTAGCCTATCAGAAGGAAATAGGTGTTATACTGATTTCATATCACAATAAGCAGTCTTATATAGAATTGCAGTCTCAGACAAATTGCTTATCCCAAATCTTATGGAACTTAGCCAACCCCTGTGTTGCTAACAAACCCTTAAAAATTGCTAGAAGAGTGCAGCATTGATCCTAGCCTATGCACACCATAGCTCATACCCAATAAATTTATCCTGGCCAATATGGTTTGTCTATCTAGCCTAGGGTGGTCCTAGCTACATAGTAGTGTTTATATTTACCTTTCATGTATGTAGCCTGAGCCATTTGTACTAGTGTCTAGTACATTTACCTGTGCCAATCAACTTTGTGTAGAAGAGCTGCACATTTTTGTGCCTTCTGCACCTGCCTGCCAATCCCATGGAGTGCCACATAGTAATCAGTTCTTTGGAATCACTTTGCACAACAATGCCAATGTTACCCATATCATAGAGACATTTCCATTCCAGTGTAGCCTATTGAGGTACACTGACATTTAGTCACCTCAGAGGTGTTCTCCATTTTCATAAGTGTAGCCTTGACTTGCCAACTTCCTTATTTTGCATACGCTCTGGCCACTTTAAGAGTGCCATTTCATTTTCCCACACAACTGCTTGTGTGGCCATCCGAGAATCTTAAGGCATTTTTGGGGAAGTCAGACTGTGCTCTAAACATTAGCAACATGTCAGCCGAAGACTATAAAACCTTCACTGAGCTAGGGGACCAGAGCTGACCTAATGATTCCAAGAGTAGGTCACTGCTGCTGGGACAGAGACATGAAAAGGAAGAAAGGGAGCACAAAGAGAGAAAAGAAAAGGAAATAAGGGAGTGGCAAAAGAGAAAAGAAAAGGAAGAAAGGGGACGTCAAGAGAAAGAAAGGGAGCCCCAAGAGAGAAAAGAATAAGAAGAAAGGGAGTGTCGAGAGGCAGAGAAGCAGTGACAGCATGAACTACCCTTGGCCCATGAGAAGGAAAAGGAGTGACAGTGTGAGGTAGCCTTGAAAGAGAAGGAACTTTATCTCAGGAAATTAAAGGTAATATAGAAGTTGGTTTGGGTGAATTAATATTTGATTCTTTCTATATATTATTTTGTTGTTGTTGTTGTTAGGTTGAATAGGTTATACAATTTTTAAACTAGTTTTTAGGATTCAATTTTTTATTTATTATATTTATGTTGCTCTTGTGGGTGAGGGATTTTTGTGATCAATGGTTGGCTTTCTTTTCCATTGCAGTTTGGTAGATGGGAATGAGTTAGTGCTGAGCCTCCCTTTCACCTGTTCTGAACTTTTTTTTTAACCCAACAGCGAAGTGATAGTATGCTGGCTAGGCTGAAAGCCTACAGATTTCATGGTTGCTGAGTTGAGAAAGACTGCTAAAGTGCAATTGGGAACAGGAGTCGAACCTCAAGCAACAACAGTACTTGAGCAAACAGACAGTTGCATTGAGGAGGTCAATGATCACAGGTTACACATCTATGGGCAGCTGGAAATATCAATTCAGGAACTAGAAAGACAACCAGAGGCTCTCTGCAGAAGGAGCTGCTGACAAGAGGAAAATTAAACGTTTATGCAGTATCATTGCAGATTAGGGTTAAGGAATTAAGTTAAGGTTCCTTAAATGTCGTGATAATGTTAAGTCTAGTTTTGGAAGATAAGATTAGATTAAGTTGCGTACTTTAAAATTAGTGTTAATAAATTAGGTTAAGGAGAATCAGGATTTTATTTAAGAACCCTTTCAAATCTATTCCCATTAGTATCCCGCTCCATTTGTGTAACTTGAAAAGCCCCCACAACATTGCTAGGCACTTACCCAAAACAGAGCTGCTAATCCGTCCCTGGGCTCTTCTCTCTCCATTACATCCAACATAAGGCACCTCATGCCCCATTGGAATTAAGCAGTGCCAGAGGCATGGCTGGACCAGTTGGAAGCCCTCTTCTCAGAGTACAGTCCAACCTAAGACATAGAAAGCAGAGCACATGCCCAGAAAGGGACAGGAAGCCCTAAATTCTTTGGTAAATAGTGATAAAGCAAATCTTGAGAAGGTCACAAAGGCTGTACATATCGTCAAGGTACTCTGCTCCACATGTGCCAGCTCACTCACGCAGACACCACGCTCATGTTTCTCGATAATTTCATGCTTCACCTCCATCGCCATCATGCCTTTTATACTTCTCACTGCCAACCTTACCACTCACTTTCTTAGGACACATTACTTATTACAAAGAATATTCACAAATACAGTGAAAATCACTTATATAACAAACACAACGCAGGAGATGCTCGGGAAATGTGTAAGGAAGTCGATGACCACATGAACTGAACGAGTGAAGTTGGCTTAGAGTGCGCCCAAATGCTCGGCCATCTAGTGTTAGCATCTGTAAGCGTGCTTGTATCGCAATACTGTGCTCGTATCTCAATGCACAATTCTGCTCGGAGGCTGACTCCTATCTCGGAATGCTTGTATGTTGGAGTGCTCTTCTGTCAAGGCATTACTGTACATTGTACCTCTCAACTCATCATCTTACAAGGCAAAGAGAATTAGGAGAAATTCCTATGCTTCCTTACCTTATACCATGCCGGTCACTGATAATTGTCTCAAGGTACTGCTAATGCAAACACAGTTTTTCACATACTGAGACAACGATCAATTTGCACTTTTAGTAAGTCGGTTGCAGACTGTAAGAAAGGAACATACAGTGCTATAAGCTAATGGGGTAGAGACTGTCCTGATGTCAAGAGCTTCATTTAAAAATAGATAGAATGTCCATCTGACTCCAAGAGTTCACCTCAGAAATTAAGTCTCTCCTGAAGAAGGACAATGCTTCCTTAATCAGAAGGCAAGACAGGTTTTTAACAGAACACCAGAGGTTAATTGACAGCCATCTGATCTTTTTGGGTTTTATTCAGGTAATTACCTGAAAGCCCTAACAGAACAAAGAATTCCTATTCCTCACAGTCAAGTTTGTCCATTAAGTTCTTAATAGAGCAAGAATGGGTCCAGTGCTTGGATGGGTCCTTATTCTTGGCTAAAAATCCCAGGAAAGGAGTAAACCATGTCTCTTAGTGAACACCTTCCCTTATCAATGGCTTGGGTCTCACTAATACATTTATTAGTAGTCAATGCCACAAGGAAGAGTCTTCCAAAAAAGGTTCTCAGAAAAGAGGAATGTAAGGGTTCAAAAGAGGGATTTGTCAGCCACTTCAAAACTGTACCAGTTCCAGGAGACCAGATCTTCCTTCCTTCGCTTGGACGTATCCAAGGACTTGATGAAGTTGTTAAGACTGGGTTGATGAAAGATCTAGGTCCTTGAGCTTAAACAGTGAGTTAAGCGTTGCCCAACAGTATCCCTTCCACCGAAGACACTGGAGATAATGACAAGTGCATCATTGACTTAGCCCCAGGAGTAGGATTATTTAAAGAACCTAATATGTAATCCAATAACTATTGGATGGGAGCGAATGAAGGGTTCAAGTCTGAAGAAATGGTAGTCTGGTGCCGGAACATTGTTACTGCTGAAACTGAAGTTACAGCAAAACACTTACCAAAGGAGAGAGGGGCAATCAGATGCTACAGGGCACTCCAGAGAATCTGTACGAGCGGGTGTTACTATGTGCTCAAGAGGCTACTTGGCGCTTGGGTGTTACTGTCACATGTGTGCCAATGGGCACTAAGACACTGATATACAGGCAGGGTGTTTCAGAGCAGTTGCATCTGAGAATGGAAAAGGAGCATTTAGGCGTCAATGCTAGGCGTTTCGAACCTGAAAGTACAGGTGAAAAACATTCCGAGTTGTCCCAGAAACTGCAAACAGGCTCCTCATGAGCCACTGGGCGAGAATCCTTGCTCTTCTTACAAGGCAACAGAAGGGTGCAGGATACATCCACTGCTGGTCTTTTCAATGGCCCTGACAGGTCACTGAAGTGCCAATGGCTCCTACTTTCAAGACTAGAAGCCTCTAAACTTGAAGAAAGACTATTCTCCTCTGAAAAGACACCTTTTCATTGGCTGTCTGTTGCACCCTGGGACTTCACCAAAGGTGTGACTGAGGGGCAAACTGCCCGAGGGCAGACCCTATCAACCTCCCTTGGGCCTCTGGTATAGCATTTCCCAAGTTCAAGGGAGTGTGCCAGGGACCTTTGCCTAGAAAAATTGGTGGGATGGGCAACCAGTTCCTCTACTAACACTTCACTTGCACTGTTCACATTACATTTACTTACTTGGTCCATCAGGGCTCGAAACAAAGTCACTAATTGCGCCACAGATTCCACTACCTTCGAAATTGTGATCAAATCTCGACTAAAGATTGGTAATGGCATTGGGGTCAGAAGTGTGGGAGCTGAGTAAGGGATCAGGTGGTACAGCTGGAAAACTGGGAATAGGAGATATTGTTAAAGGTGCAGATATGACAGGCACATCAATACTCTAGCAGATTCCTGGCTAACTGCAGTCTTATTGTCATTTTTAAATGTTGCTTTTTCTTCCTATCCCTTTTCTATTTAGAAAGAAGAGAACTAAAAGATTTTCCACTGTTTTTGTACCAGTCTAATAACCTTTCCAATTTAGAAAGAAGGGCACTTGAGACTTTTCCTTGTTTTGTGTCCCAGTCTACACATTCATCACAAGATAATACTAATGAATAAACTTGTCCACTGCAATTTGAGCAAATGGTAGGTGACTCATACTTAGCTGAGGTTAATCTTGTGTTGCAGCCTTTGCTGCAATAACGAGTGAAAACACACTTGCATTGGACATCGTCACAGACAAGTCAGCTACAAAGTCTCAAGTTGGGAAAATCAGTCTAAATCTTGAAAAAACATGAAAACTTTGTTCTTTTAATAAAACCTGACGCTGACTAATTGCCGAAAGGCTACCAAAGGTAAATAATACTTCACAAATTTGCATCAACCCAAATAAACAAATTCCAAATTGGCTGAGAGCTAACAACCTTCATCGTAAGCCAATAGAAAAAAAATTGACTTTCCCTGCATAGTTGTTCCTCTCTTTCCCGAAAGTGGGGGACTAAATACCTACACCAATACAAAAGAATCACTACCGCAAACTTCAAATTTTAGCTGCCACAAAAATAGAAACTACACGTATATAGCTATGTAGTTACTTGGTAAGTTACTTATTTCAAAAATAAAAAGCTTTTCATGACTAGAGAAGAAGCAAAGGAAGAAGTAAGTACTAAAGTCAGGAAAGTGACCATGCGGGAAAGTTGTGAAGAGAATTCAGTACAATATTGTTTCAAGTATCATGGTTGTCATGATATATTGGGTTGACAAAATATGTGGCATAAGATGCTAATTAAGGCAACAGTAAAGCATTTTAAAACAAGACTGCATCTGTTGGCATGACTGAAAAAAAAAAAAAAAAAAAAATTTAAAAAACACTATTCCCACCAGAACCATCTTGAAGCCAAACAACAGAGAAAACCCCAGTAAAGGTTACACACCAAGAAAACCCCATTCCCATTACAATTCACTTTAATAAACACCCCTTTGGGACCATGGCGTTTATACAACACCACGGAGGGTGCAGTGACGCTCCCTGTGACGTATATGTCATCATAACTCCATAGTGCAACAGGAAAACTCGTAGTGTTGGGTTATGTCTCCTATTGGTTTTTGCAAGTGTGGGTAGGCTGTACCAACACACACTAAGCTCCTCCTACTTTTTTCAGCCAATCGTAGACATTCTTGGCTATGACGTCACAGCCTCCTCATCAGTTGATGTACAGTCATGGTTAAGTTCACGCATGTTTTTTCATGATTTTCTTTGTTTTCTCTGATGATTTTCTTAGTTTTATTTGTATTCTAAATGCAAAACCATAAGTGAGAACAGTGATATCTCTTTCAAGGAATATGTTCCTTCTGAGGAAGAGTAGAGAGAGTTGTGACGAGCTCTCAAGTGATGAATAAGTGAAATAAGTGATAATGATGTGGAAGAACGAGAGGTGGAAGGTGGGTTTACATATGTTACCAACATATTCGAGGTTCATCATCCAACAATGTTGCCAGACTTTCGTGATATTTTTTCAGGGATACATCGAGCGCTTGGGGATGCACTTTTCCTTAAGCCTCGGGATGCATAGAACCTTTTTTTTTTTTTTTAGATAACATAATGAAAACTCTTTGTTCATGGACCAATGAGAGCTGCATTATTTTTTCAAGAAATTACCCAGAAAAAAGGGAAAATTCATTGGTTGATATGGTGAGAAGTATAAAAGTAAATGTTATATATATGTATAGTATGTGTGTATGTGTATACAGGCGGTCCCCGGGTTACGACGCGGGTTCCGTTCTTAAGACGCGTCGTAACCCGAAAATCGTCGTAAGCCGGAACGACGTTCTTGAAAACATGTCCACAGGGAAAATTTCACTACTAATTTGCAATTTTTCTTAGGGCCGTATCTCTAAAACTATCACTAATTTACTTTTTTCATGTGCAACACTGTGTATTCACAAATTACTGTATATTTTTATTAAAATACAAGAGAGAGAGAGAGAGAGAAGAGAGATGAGGAGAGAGAGACGAGCATCGGGACAGATGAAAGAGAGAGATGAGAGAGAGAAGAGAAATAACTCCTTAGGTTTCAAAGATTGAAATGAATGTCTGTAGGCAACTTTTTCCCCCTCCCATAAATACATATATTTCTCCAGAGAAGAGAGAAAGAGAGGACTGTGCAATTATGTTTGTCTGTCTATCAATTCTTTTGCTGAGAGCGAGAGAGATAAAAGGAAGAAATAGAAACACCAAATGTATGACAAGTATCTTGTGGGGAGAGAGAGAGAGAGAAAGAGAGAGAGAGAGAGAGAGAGAGGACGAGAGAGAGACGATTAGTTGTTTAAAAGAGAGAGATGGAAGGATTATTGTATTTAAAATACTCAGATATGAATTTTGTACTTGTATTATTATTGGAAAATATTAATGATAAACTTATTACATACACGTCCATGAAAATGATCTCATCTCAGTAAGAGAGAGCAGAGAGAGAGAGAGAGAGAGATAGAGAGAGAGAGAGAGAGAGAGAGAGAGAGAGAGGAGAGAGAGAGAATTACATAAAACCATAAATTCGTTGACCATTGTATGGCATTGTTAAGCTTGTGTCACTCGAGTTGAGGTGGGGAAATTGATACAGAAAAAGACAAAGGGAAGAATTTTCTTTTGAAATTATTTATCGTATTATTACTATTTCTATTATTATTATTATTATTATTATTTTATTATTATATTATTTGAAAATATAATAAACACGTGCATCTACCATAAAAATTCTCTCATCTCAGTAAGAAAGAGGAATTATCCTTACAAGTGAAATGGAAAGGTCATTTTCATCTCTTTAAAATACGACCATTATGAATTTTATAATTAAAGTTTTTTATTATTATTATTATTAAATAACTGAAATTATCAATAAACATTTTACATACTAGTACCATAAAAATTCTTTCATCTAGGAAGCGACGAAGAGAGAGAGAGAGAGAGAGAGAGAGAGACGAGGAGAGAGAGAGAGAGAGAGACGGGAAGAGAGAGAGAGAGAAGAGAGAGAGAGAGAGAAGGAGCGAGTTAACCTTAATTAAAAGTGACATGGATAGATTAGTACGTATTGTATTTCTTTAAAATACTATCACATATGAATTTTGTAATTACAGTTATTATTATTATTATTATTATTATTATTTGAAAGTATTAAAAACAAATAGTACAAGTACATAAAAAATCTCGAGTCTCAGTAAATGAGAGAGAGAGAGAGAGAGAGAGAGAGAGAGAGAGAGAGGAGAGGAGAGAGAGAGAGACGAGAGAGAGAGAAGAGAGAGGAGAGAGAGAGAGAAGAAGAGAGAGAAGAGAGAGGAGAGAGAGAGGGGGGGGGGGGGGGGGGGGGGTGAAAAGAGAGAGAGAGAGAGGGGGGGGTGGCGGAAAATTTCAGGACCACTGATTGCAACACTGCAGCTCTCCCCCAGCTCTTCCCCCTTTTGGATGTCACAGAACATGATATATATCTGACAGTTTTAGTACCTGGAAAGGTTACAGAAAAGACTGGGATTTCCTTCAACAGAGAAGACTGGGATTTCCTTCATTCTTTGATAATTTTTAAATATAAGCTAAAACCTTACTAATTCACTATGGTATTTTCTTTAATGAATTGATATTATTGCTTTGTAATAAATTAATAATTAATATTTTGAAAATAGTAAAACATTTATTTATCATACTAAAAAACATACATCTTTGTAGTAGAGAGGAGAGAGAGAGAGAGAGAGAGAGAGAGAGAGAGATGAGAGAGAGAGAGTAGAGAGAGAGAGAGAGAGAGAAAATTATAGTGATTTTTCTTGGTAAAATACAAACGAGATAGAAGATATGAAGATGAGAGAAGGAGAGAGAAACTGTGCTAAACTATAAAGGATTCTTATCTTATCATAATATGTGTTTTTTAAAAGCATCGTAAACTCGGAGCATCGGAAGCGTCAGCGTCGTAACCTCGGAACAAGCGTCGTAACCAGGGCGGGTGGATTTTTCAATGAATATTTAAGAAAAAGCGTCGTAACCTCGGAACGTCGTAAGCCGGACCCGTCGTAACCCGGGGACCGCCTGTACATACATGTATGACTTCACATTCATTTCCATCAATATATAAAGCAGAATAGATGCTAGTATAACCTTTTCTTTCAGGGTTAAATGGACTCTAGGGTAAGTCAGAAAAATGTGGAATACATCATCTCGCCGATTATGTGTCATGCGGTACCGAAGGGGTTAAAATTTTGAGCATCACTTCGATTCTTAATTGAACATGACACCAAACTTATATAACACTATTAAATTTTTTCCTCTGGCAGTATGTACTCAGTTTGGCTTCTGCTCCTCATCCACTTGGGTTGATTGTTTAAGCACATGCATTACATATTCCTAGCTACTTCTATGATTATTGAAACTTTTTTTTTTATCAGCTAGGAAGGGGTGTACTTCTCTGGTAAAAGAATGTTCAAGTGCTCTGATAAAAAAAAATAATACCTAGTTGCTCTGTGTAGAAGACATTCTCTTCTACTGCTTCTGGCCCAGTGTTCTTCCTCTTTTACTCCCAATCCTTGAGAGTCAACAGCAAGCTTGCTGGTGAGCTCTTGGACTTTTATTTCTCAACTAACTAATATTTGCATCAATTCACCGTTTCTAATCAATCCAAGACCTTTCCAATACTGTCTTGCTTTTAGTGTCTGTAAGGTCCTTCATCCTTAAACACTTACAAGGCAACATGCCTTGACTGTATTCTAGTATGAATCCTGAAGGACTTTCCAGACAAATTCCCCATAGTGTTCTGACAACTTTTTTTGTTTAGTTGTTAAATCCTTCACCTATCCTTCCTCCTGAAAACAAAGTAGCACTGTAGTCTGCTTTTCAATCTGCTAACAATGCACTTGGAAGTAGTTGGCAGCTTGATGATGAATGGTTGAATCCAAATCCAAAGACTAGCATAGTTATACTTTAAGTAATTACTTGGAGATACAAATGGACGCTTATCTAATGACCTATATTTCTCCCCCAAAATATGCTGTCTGTTAATAATAGTACTACAGGGTTGACAGGACTAAGAAAAAATATGTCCTCAAGTCCCAAAGTGAAAAGCAAGGTCGCCAAAGTCAGTGTCTTGAAATGCTTTTCAAAATGCTATTTCACACAGAATATTGTACGTATGTATGTATTTAACACAAACGTATTTAATACAAATTAGGACATATTACATTATAAAAAAAAAGTGAATTATGACACAGACCAGCAGTGATGAAACACAATCTACAGTGAACTGTTTTCCTATACTGCTCAGTCTACATATAATAATCTTTCATTAAAAACCACAAAATTATTGTTACATTAACTCCTTGAAACACTTTGCTCTGCCACAGAGTTTTTAAAAATTTTGTTCATACAAATACCACCTCTACGAACAAATCTTCTCCTCACCTGTAAAACTGGATGATGCTGAGAGTGTTGTGAAAGTGTAGCATGGGTATGTGTAGTATGGTGTTGCTGCGAATGAGGCGCAGATGGAGCCCCAGCTGTGGCGTTGTGAGGATTATGTGGGGGGGGCTGTGTTTGTGCCCGTAACTGTGGGGGTCCTTGTGGGGGCTGTGGGGCAGCAGCTGGAGGAGGATGTGTCGCAGAGTACTGGTTCAATCTAAGTGAAGTGCCCGCCGCCCCACCCGGCCCTCCACCAAATCCACCCACATCACCTAAAGAAAGAAAAAACATAAAATATAAGACCAACTGGGAATGAAAATATTTAATGACATAGAAACTCATAAGGCTAAACATCTTGTGTGTCTAACTCACCCAATGAGAAAAAAATAGATACAAGCAGTCCCTAGTTATTGGCAATCCGGTTTTACGGTGCTTGTCTAGTGACAAAAATTGGCGATTTTTGACACTGAAATGTATTCATTTTCGCTTATCAGTGGAAATAATCAGGTATTGGCACCGTGACCTACCTTACAGAAGCACTGAGGAACTCCGGCCAATAACATGGGACTACCTGTATTTACTGTAGTGTGATTTAGTTATATACAAGCTAAATCAACTGTAAAATACAGCAAACCAAAATATGTAATTTGCACCCCTTAAAATTGCTTGAAATAAACACAAAGCAAGGATAATGGTTAGGAAATTACTAAATATAAAATATAAATTAAATACACCGTAATAAAATACAATTTCAGTGAACAATGCGATAATACTGTTAAAACCAACAGTTATTTTACAATATAAATTTATTTTTAACAAAATTTATGATTTCAATAAAAGTCCATTACTACTATATGGTTATCTTAATGTGAATTGGCTACCTTTTCTCTCACATTCTCAAAAGAATATATAATTCACCATCCACACATCTAGGCTGCCCAGTCCCTCTACTGATGGATAACAATCATTTCAAATGTTGCCTGACCAATTCACAAGTTCTGTGGGGTTGGCAAATTACCTTGTAAAGTGATAGGTTAGTCTGCCTGAGTAGTTATTTAGGTAAGAATACATAGTGTTGTGCAATTCAGACACAAACTCTTCGGGGGATTGAAGCCAATAGTAAACTACTGAACAAATGAGTCAGTATCTTGTTAGTTAAACCAGTCTGTACTACAGATTGAATGAATCGACAGTGAACCAAAGCACTACTATTTCATCCATGACACAAAACAGAACTGCCACTGACCAAATTACACAAAGAATGACCAAGATGAGGAAGAAGAGAAAAAGGATTCATAGTCAGGAGCATTCTCTGCTGTTCAAAAAAAGTCATCATCTGGCTAGCAACAGCGAGGGGGTTGGCTGAGAATAAGTCGAAAGATTTACGAGTCAGGACCTCCATGTGACAAAATTGATGAAAGAAAAATATTCCATAATTTCTGAAAGGCTGAGATGTTGTGGTCCAATGTCAAGATCCCAAATTTTTAATCTGGACAAAACATGTTCTTAAGTATACTATGTATTATCAAAAGCTCTCACTATATCTGAAATTACTTAACAAAGAGTGCTAAAATCTATGGGCTTAAAAAGATATATAAGCTAACAGCCCTGATATGGCAAAGATACTATTTCCTAATGAAAAGACAAGTATGGAATACCAAATAAACGGTGTATGATGAGGTTGGGAGGAATTATGCTCAGCTGAAACTACCAGTTAATACATTCTTTTATATACCAAGATAGTTAACTACAAGGCTGAGCGATAGGCATTTAACGCTAAGACCAAAAGAAGCCTCTCTCTCCGGAGGTAGAGTAAGAAGTTGGCAATCAAGGGAATAGAGGCTCCGTTAAGAGAACAGCCTCTCCGACGACACCAACTACAGAAGATGGCCCAATTGGTCTGATACAGACGTTGAGAACTTCCTGAGGTATCCTGACATTGCTGTCGCAGCCTCTTGCAAGAAGCCTTTCACTGTGAGGAGCTGCTGGATAACTTCCACGCGTGAAGATGTAAGAAGCTCACCATGTTGTGGAAGATTCTCACATGTCGTTCCCATAGGAGGTCGGGGAGTGGCAGAAGCACTCTTGGAGTCTCTACCAGCAGAAGTAGAAGGTCCAGCTACCATTCTATGTGGGGCCATTCTGGAGCTACTAGTGTCATGGACAGGGAAGGTGTGGATCGCACTCAATTCAACACCTGCCTGATAAGGCAAAATGGCAGAAAAGTGTAGACATAGAGGCCCTCCTAGGGGTGCTGGAACGCGTCCTTGAACGCCACCGCTGGATCTGGAACTGGAAAGCAGTAAATCGGCAGCTTCTGATTTAGAGAGGTGGCAAACAAGTCTATTGTCAGGGAACCCCACAGAGTCAAGACTTTGTTCACTATCCGAGGAGCCAAAGACCATTCGGAGCCAACGATCTATGTCCCCCTGCCCAGATTGTCTGCCACAATGTTCCGTTAGCCTGGAATGAACTGAGCTGTCAACCCGGTACCCATTTGTGAATCTGCACTGCTAGTTGGCATAGCTGCAGAGACACAGTACCGCCTCGACGGTTCATGTATGCCACTATGGTGGTATTGCTCATCAGCGCCACCGAGTGACCTGTCAAGAAGAGAGTTGAAGTGCTGGAGTGCCAGGAAGGCAGCTCGAAGTTCCAGCACGTTGATATGATCCCGATGTTCCTGATCGGACCATAGGCCCGAAGCCAGGTACTACGGTAGGTGAGCGCCCCATCCTTCCTTGGATGCGTCCATGAACAGGAGCAGATTGGGTGGACAAGACTGGAGAGGGGAGCCCCTCAACAGGTTCGTGTAGTCCAGCCACCACTCGAGATCGGAGCACATGTTCTCCTCCACTGGGACTAGATCGTGATGAGAATCCTGATTTTGCAACCAACAATTCTTCAGACCCCACTGAAAAGATTGAAGGTGCATCCGACTGTTTGGAACCAGGCGTTCCAGCGAGACCAGATGTCCCAGCAACTGTTGGCATCGATGTGTTGGCAGCTAGGACTGTTGAAGGAAGGGCAGAGCGACACTTCTGAAATGTTCCAGTCTTTCTGGTGTTGGAAAGGCTTTCCCTGCAACAGTGTCAAGGATCATACCGAGATACACCAGTCGTTGGGGGGCTCTAGAGAGGACTTCTTGCAGTTCACCATCCTCCCAGATCGTGACAAAACGCCAAAACCCTGTCTCGGTGGAGACGAAGCAGTTCCACCAAGGGCGCCATTAATATCAGCCAATCGTCTACGTAACACAATAGACTAATGTCCTGGCGATGAACCCATGTTGACACTAGGGTGAAAACTTAAGTGAAGACTTGCGGAGCTGTGGAGAGACCAAAACATAGGATCTTGAATTGGAACACTGTCCGCTACAACAAGATGAAGATACTTCCTGGACAATGGATGGACTGGGATATGGAAGTATGCATTTTTTAGGTCAATAGTCACCATGTAATCCAGAGGACCAATGGCCTATCTGACCGTGCTGGGGGTCTCCATCCTGAATGGGGTTTGCTGAATAAACTCGTTCAGGGCTGAGAGGTTGATGACCAGTCTCCAGTCTCTAGACGCCTACTTTGGAAGAAAAAGTTGACTGAAGAAGCCTAAAGACTCTTAAAGGACCTCCTTGAGAGCGTCCTTCCCCAGCATGTCTTGGACTTCCGCCTGAAGGGCGAGATCCTTCGTCGATCCCTGATGATAGGATGATGACATCTTCGGGGGTCGAATCAGAGGAGGGGGAGAGTTGATGAACAGGATGCGATACCCGTGTCGGAGAACGGTCAGCCTCCAATCCTCCGCCTCGTGGTACTGCCACCTCATCCATCTGGCTTGCAGGCATTCCCCTACAGGTAGCAGAGTGGGGGGAGTGCCCTCCTCACTGGTTTCGGTGGACTCTCTTCCTTTTGCCGCGTTTGCCTCGCCCTCGACCACCCCTGGTCGAAAGAGGCTGTCTAACACTGTTGACACTGATATAGTTTTGTATTGTTGGAAATTGTGGATGGACGGTGTGTGTACAATATGCATGCCATTGGTTTTGGCAAAGATGCCTTATGGTATTGCCATTTGGTCCAATTTCCTTTGAATGTCAATTCCTCAGGTTTTGCATTTTTTTTGCAGTTCTCATCAACAATGGCCAGCAGGCAGTATTCTCTGGGCATGCATGTCATCAACTTACTTCTAATGGAATTAGAAAGTGATGCTGATGATAATTTAGAGGATGCTGACACCTCTATGGCAAAAAACTCGAGTGTGTGTAATGAAGGGTTGGAGGCAAAGCAGATAACCTTGAAATGATTACGAGATGAGAGATCGAGACAGGGTGTTGGAAGTAGTGGGTTTGTGCCTTTTCTGTTGACAGATTACATCAGCTTATATCAACAAATTATCGACACACTGTAGAGAGAGAGAGAGAGAGAGAGAGAGAGAGAGAGAGAGAGAGAGAGAGAGAGAGAGAGAGAGAGAGAGAGAGAGAGAATAACATTTCCGAGCTTTATCTTATGAAAAAGCTTCCTAACTGCAATAATGGCTATACACCCTCTTATATTATTAAATTTAAAAAAGAGAGCAATAGGTTCACCAAAGCAAATTCAATTTATAGTTTTATTAGTGAAAGTCAGATAGTTCATTTTGTTTACATACCCGAAAGGTGAATTGGCATATCTCTATATATTCTTATTTTCTATAGAATTTGTGATATGTTGGTATATTGTCATGCATAAATATCATATTTTATAATAGTTACAATGATTTTTATAAAGAATTTATATACTTATTTCTTTAATATATTTGTAATAAATATTTAATTTGTAGATGGGAATGATTTACCTTTTCAGTAGTGTTCAGCAATGGTGAAACTGATTTTAGAAATTAAAATGTACAGCATAACTACTGTTTATGAATTTTCACAAATTTTTCTGGGCGCTCAAGACGAGCTTGACCCCACGCACCTTTAACACAGTACCAAAATAGTGAACCTATCCAGGGTTAACAGCAAAAGCCTATATGGCTGCCTTCTGGAGGGCTGGGTTGCCACTTTACAAGGATCCCAAGGTGGACATGGGACCTCCAGAGGTAGAGCAGATGATGGAAGTTCTGAGGACCTGTACTCCAACTAAGACGTCTCTGTTTTTCGTGTTGAAACATGAAAAAGACAGGAAAAAGGTTCTACAGGTGCTTATATGCAGGAGCAAGAGCGCGTGTCGATGCGGGCGCCCACACAGGTTCTCTATACGCGTAAGTGCATGTATGCGAACAGGGCGCATTAGAACACGCTGAAGAGCGTTGACGTTCTACAGGTGAAAATTCACGTCTTATGGCATGTGTAGAAGAAGAAGAAGAGCAAACTGAAGGAGGAGCACGTCTGGAATGTGATACTCGGGACTGAGCGCGCCTGCAGAAGTGTTGAGAAAAAAGCTCTGGCGACGAGCATTAGCGCACACGGGCAGTGGTGCGTATCGGTGAGCGCTTATGCTATTGCTGAGGCAGAGGTGAAGCAGCGCGATGGGTAATGCATGTTACAGGTGAGTGCTGTCTAGAGGAAGCATGCATAATCACACATGCCGCACAGAAGTAACAAGGTGCACATCAGGAAGGTGTTCTCGCCGTATTGCCTCACACACGGGTGTAGAAGGGGGGCATGTGTTGGCACATTGTCCCCGAGAGGGAGAGACATTGTCTCTGTGACCTCTCCCCAATGAAGGCTCCGGTGCATGTGCCGAAGCATCATGCACTGCAGGGGAGCGTGCAATTAACAGAGCCTCCTGTGTGCATGCTGTAGCATCGCGCATTGAGGAGGAGAGTAAATCCAACGACGGCTCCTTTGTGTGTGTCATAGCATCGCACTAAGACGAGGAGCTTACGCGTGAAGGTATGACAGGTCTCGTAGGAGAGTGCGCGTCAGCATGTCTATGAGAGTCACTGCTGGCTCTCGAAGAGGGCGTGTCAAGAGGAGTCCGAGGATCTCGTCCAGGGACAAGGTGGCGTTTGCATTCGACAACAATAACAACATACTATTTCGAATATGAATGGTATCTTAAGCATACAGTAAATTGTGAAAATATATTTATTTTTCAAGTTGGCAAATGTGTTAAGTGTTTACATAATAAAAATATGGAATGTTAGTCCAATATATATAAAAAGTCTAAAACTAAAGAGGTCAACCAGATTGCTTGCAGGAATGTGATCAGACTAGAGAGCTAAAGATGACGTATACAATAAGTATGTAAGCTAAGATAACATGCCGTCACCTGTAGTCATTCAATTGTTTATAAACATTAGTCCAAGCTCCCTGCTTGAGACAACTACCCCGACCTATTATTCAAACGGCCTACGTGATCGTAGCGTGTCTCATTTGATTGTGTGTTCTATGAAACTATGTCATTGTAGTATGTTCATATGTTCGAACTACTGTCTGCTTCTTCATAACTTGTAACGGAGATGGTAGACAAGCAGAACAGAGTTAGTGATCGTCATTAGAAGACCTGTACCTCTTTACCTAAGCTTTATCATGTAGAGGAATAGGATTAGCCATCATCATTGGCAGAAGCGATCAAGCTATCATCATAGAAGACTTGTACGATCATACCTGATCTTCATCATGTAAAACTTCAGAAGATTATACTATTTTTATTAACTTGTGTTTTGTTCTACGAAGAACCTCACCGAACCATGAGTTAACACATCGTCGTAAAGATAATACCGACTTCGTAAGTGATCTACAAAACCCCAGACACTCCATTGAAGATGGAAGTGCAATACCAACCGACTTAGCGTATAGATTATCGCTAGTCTAACATTACCTCATAGGGCGCCTTATCATACAAGGCAAAAGCCCTAATATTTGGTGGCCAGCGGACCAGAAGAACTCTACAACGTCCTACGAAGAAAAAACCAGAATAATAAATCATGTATCATAAGAAGTCAACGACGACGGAAGCAGCAGATTCTTCAAGCAACCTAGTATCATCATTAGTGAGCGACTTCAGAAAACAACAAGATTCGTCAAGCAACTTAGTATCATCGTTAGTGAATAACTTCAAGAAACAAAACCGACGTGTCCTTTTTCCTACGACAACGCAAGCTTCGTCTCTCATTAGAATCATTCAAGAAAACATCGATAGTGAGCGTTTCCGGCACTTCAAGAAACAAACCGAACGCGTCTGCAGCATCGGATCTTTCAAGGGCTCGAATCTTCGAAACAACGCGCACGGGGAAAAAACTGAAGCCAAACCAGGTCGTCCGCTAAATAGAGAAGGAGGACCAAGGCCGTGTGTCGTTATCGGAACACGTGACTTCCCACAAAAGCAAGCTAAGTACAATTTTTATTCATTTGGAGTAACTTTGAGTGTTTCCTTTGCAGGTCGAATTTCGTTATTCCTGTGGCTGAAGTTACGAGACATTCTTAATCTTTACTTTTACAGAAATTATCTACATCATTGAGATTTCGCTACTGCGAGTTTTTATCTTTGAGTGTCTGTTTCCAGAAGTTCTACTGAAATATCATAATCATATACTATGTTAATTTTATCATTTTGGGTGATTATTAATCCCTTACGTAACAAATCATATTAAACAGTGAATAGCGTTTACGCAGTGGACGTCTGTATTTATACAGATGCATGGATAGGGTCGTTAAGCACCGTAGTGATTAGAAAACACACAAAAAACAAGTGGAACACCCGTACAAATCTATATAAATTAGAGGTAACACTATTTCGGGTCATGACAATAAATGGCTCCTTTGCAAAGTCCCGATCGCAGTTTTAGCCTTGAGTTTTTTGAGTTATATAAAATATCGAACCTCAATGACTCAACTCAACTTTAAAAATATGGCTGGATTGCAAGGAATAACATGTCTGTAAAAAACTTTCATCAGGCTAAATGCGCTGACCAGATCACTCACTATTTCAAATTTTTAGCAAAGAATGAAGTACAAACAGTTAAAATTGTATGCAGTAGTGATAACTTGTCTTTATTAGTAATCGCTCAGTTCCTAATAGTTCATCATTCATTGCTTTATACGTAACCAGCAACATAATGCTAAAAACACACAATAAGTTGCGATGGTAATAAAGAGAAGGATCCTAAATATTACAAAAAGAAATAGAAACAGTAGCCCGTTCAGAATCAAACAAGCAAACTCGGTGACTGTGTCACCTAGTCAAGCGGTCAAGGTTAGTCAAAAACTGCCGAATGTTCAAAACAAAATAGCAAATTCCACACAATAAGCGACTCTAGCAGAGTGGGGAAAAGCGATGTTGGTTCATTAACCAATATCTTTTTTGAATTAAAAAGGAAGGATTTTTTCCTATGAAACACACGACCGTATAAGTAATCAGAGCAGGTTTTCGTTTAATTTTAAATACATTAAGTTATAATAAATACTGGTGGATTAAGCCCAAACTGTACGCGCCGTAAAAATTAGAATATCTTGTTTTATTTCTTTAGTACACGCAATATCTTGTATTTACGGACTCAACCGTCTGTGTTCGAACTTCCCTAACGAGAAGTCCGGATAAGCGAGCGCTTACAGATACCTCTATAGTTATAAAAAACATTGATCTGTATGTAGTGTAATTGTAAGATCCATCTAGGGGTATACAAAATATTATCTTACATCCTGCAAAATAAGGCGTGTTTATCAAAGGAAAATCCTATAAACCTTCAAACATAGTAAAATCCGTTTGAACAAAATGAGACAGTTAATCAAATAATAACTTATATAAAGGAACTATACATTGTCTCATAAATCGTAACATTGTTCAAATGACCCAACAGAATTCTCCCACAACCGCAGTCGTACTTTGCACGCAAAATCTCGAGAACAGCATGCACCCTCGATGTCCTTTAGTGTGTAGTAAAAAGACTTTGCTGGGAATGAAATTTTAATCCTTCCCCGACACTCTGAAATATAAACAACGATTTCCGCGAACAAAGCCCTAAAAGTATACATATCGTGGATACGGAAGTTATAATATCGCATTTTTTATTGTCGCTAATTTTAATCACGCCCAACCAGTCGTGGATGAATCTCTCTGAATAATCTATCTAAAGTAATATCCGTAAAGTCATTCAAGCAGAGGTGATTCAGCAGAAATTTTTTTATCTTTCACCTGAATACCAGGAAGTTTCTCCACTAGCGAGTGATCTCTGGGAGAAAAACGGATGTCATTGAAAACAAAATACGGTCTAAGGACAAACATAAAGCTATATACGTACCTTCGTGTAGAACCCCAATGAAATTTCAAAATAGAAATAAATGACGAAGTTGAAAAATGTTAGTAATAGGAGTCATTAGGAAATCAAATAGCCCATATAATTTTTCCCTCAGACGTCATGCCATAAAAGATCGGACTTGGCGTATCTGCGTAGATTCGTCGCTTAAACAAGGAAACGACTTCCGATAGTTTCCAGTGCGATATACCGACGACATCTTATCTCTGTTAGGTTAGAATAAATTTTTTTCACCAACTTGGACTTACTTAAAAGCTTTTACCAGATACCATTACCTAAGTGATTGTACCTCATACTCCGTTTTCAGCACACTCAGGGGACATTATCAATTTTTTACGTATGCCTCCGGCTTACGTTGCGCCCCAATTATATAGTGTTTGGAGACTTTTAGGGGATAACCTACATGCCTATATGGATGATCTTGTAATCTTTTCTAATACCTTAGAAGTACATTCACATAAAGTAGAGCTAGTGCTACAGAGACAAAGACAAATAATCTCAGAGTAAAATATCTAAATGTGAGTTTTTTTAAAACCGAACATGTTTATCTAGGTTTTATGTGTCTGGTCAAGGTCTTAAAAGTAGTCCATGGTTAAGTGTCGGCTATTCATAACTTTCGGTACTTATTAACGTAAAAGGGGATACAGCACTTTTGCGCTGTAGTGGGTATTACAATCGTATGCAATATGTAACTCTTCAATCATGACAGCTCCTTTAACAGATCTTACGAAGAAGAGCGTAGATTTATTATGGTCTGAAAAGCATCAACAGGCGTTCGATATCTTAAAAGCGGAAAATGCAGCTTACCTAACTTAAAAATCCCTGATTTAAATAAGGAATTTTTTTTTATTGCAACAGACGCCTCCGACCAAGGGGTAAGAGGGTATACTACTTCAGTAATATGATAAACAGTTCTTCCCTATAGCTTTTTATTCACGTAAACTAAAGCCCTCTGAAAGTAAATATACAGTAATAGGCAAGGAAGGGCTAGGTATCTTTAACTACTAGTATATTTTAAGTTCATAATCTATGGCTATCCTGATAAAGTCCTTACTGAACATGAGTCCTTTACCGAGTTTTTTCAAAGGCTTTAATCACAGTCCAAAAGGAACTCGGTGACAAATGATCATTCAGGTCTTTGGAGCCAAGATAAGATATCTACCTGGGAAAGCAAATATCATAGCTGACGCATTATCCCGCAATCCCGCACCATACCGCAAAGAACCATTAATTAGACTAAAAGATATAGAAACATCCGTACCTATTGTTAAAACCGTATCTAAACAAGAAAATTCCTTAACCCAAGAGATCGCGAGATTGAATATCTGGGTTGGAGCGCAGAACTGTTACAAACTGAACAAAGCAAGAGTCAACAGACATAACCCAAACAATAAACACTTCGAAACGGAAACAGAGTCAGCAGCAATAAACACCAAACAATAAACACTTCGAAACGGAAACAGGGTCAGCGGCTAAGCATAAACAATACACACTCGAGCAGAAAACCCTAAAGCAAAAGTAATTTAAAGTATGTGTATCAGAATAATGTAATCAAATGTAATATTATATGTAGGTCTGTGACGAGGTAAACCCGAAGAACACAGCAGATGGACTAACGACCAGGTAAGTAATAATAATCTCTTTCATACCAATCGTCATAAACTGGTTGCATTCCGTCATCCAGGGTTCCAATAGTATGTCACAGAAGCCAAATCACTATTTTACTGGCCTACAATGCTTACAGATATAAAAAAGCACATAACTAATTGTAACATGTGTCATGAAAACAAGGGATACACTAAGGCACCTGTCAGTTTAGGAGCCTATCCTGTGCCAAATCAATCCTTGAAAGAATATACTTAGAATTATTAACAGAATTACGAGTCTGACCGAGAGGGAATAACACTTCTTAGTGTTAATAGTTCCTTGACACGTTAATATAGAATTAATAGCACTAAAAACAAACACCGCAAATTGAGTGCGTTACGAATATTTATGAGTGCTAAATCAGTAAATATGGAATTCAACACATAATAATCTGTGACTCGGGTGGTGTAAATCAATAATAATCTCCTTAACACGTGGTGTGAATCCTTTCCATTAAGAAAACCAATAATATATTTTATCACCCAGAGGTCAATCGTTTGGTTTGTAGAATAACGGATAATTAAATAGGAAGTGTCAATGTCTTACGAGTTACAACTCGTGATATTGGATCCGACCGTATTATAGCGGTTCTCGCGGTTTTAAATACGTTTATCATTTATATCTTGTATCTATAGAATTGATGCCGCAAGTAGCCTTATATGGTACGCCGCTAGAAACACTTTTCCACATATTCAAGCCAACCATTAATTTATCAAATATATATATAAAAAATATAAATAAATAAATAAATAATAAAAAAAAAATAAAATAAATATGGATACAAGTGGAGTCAATATAATACACTCCGTAAGAAGTCGGAAGGGTTACAAATTATAATAAAAAGGAATCACGATAATATCAATGCAAAACGTAACCATTAAATATCCAAATATATATGCGTAAAGATTTGAACTATAAACTTAACGCTTTAGTAATGACAAATTAGCTAAAAGTTCAAACACATTTCCAAAATCTACTGACATATTGTCTGTCCCGGTGATTTATATTCGTAGTCAATGAAAAAAAAAAAATTAAATAAATAAATAAATAAAATAAACTAATAATAAATTAAAATAAATAAATAAAATAAAAGAGATTTTAAAGTCAGGAAGTCTAGAAGTGAAAATGTTATCTATGGAATAATCCTATATGAATCTTATACAGGGCTAATAATATATATAGAATTTGTATGGAAACCTTTTTCATATAGTTTGAATAAGGAATATTTATTTAACATAATGCCAACATGAAACTAATATTGTTCAATTTTGGTACTGTTGTTTTTTTTTTTCAGACATTCTTCTCATGCGGGTGGAGAATTAAAACACTAAAATATCATTTGAAAATACTAAAGTCGTATCTCTTACAGCAAGTAACGTAACTCTTAGCTGGCTGAGAGCAATCTCCTGCAAGTGACGACGTCATCATTGCCGTATCAGCATTTGTTCCTTTTAACCTCAATAATCTGCTTACACAGGCTTTCATCTGTGTGTCGTCTCTGCTTGCAAAAGCAGATTGACTGGAGAAAGGAATGCTTAGCTCATGAACTTCACAGGTGGTTCATAGGTCATGACAGGCCCACATATATTCTTATCCGTGTGTGTAATGCAATTAGTTAAGGACTTGCAATCATTTTAAAATTAATGAACAAAATAAGCAAATAGAATTTCTATAACAACAAAATGAATTAATTAATTTTCTGAACCTCATAGACATTTAGAAGTATCACGATATGGATATGGATTATTTACTTGCAACATTAGCCTATTACAATTCAAGTAAAACATTCATGGGAAAATGTCACATTTCTTGAAAAAACCCAGAGTTTATTTAGAAATTAGTTACATAGTGGGTTTTTCGTTGCATCTCCTACCTATTAATAATGTTTTAAAAGTTAACCTCAGAGGATGCGCACGAGAAAATTGAATATGAAACTTTTGTTAGGGCACATAGAATCATGATTAATCTTCTCTTTGACTCTTATGTTGCCTGGCAATCTTACAATTAGCTCCGTTTTCCACTTCTTTGTCTAGTAACTTACTACCAGTAATATCGAATTTTCTTTGAGATTCGTAATGATATCTATTTATTTTTTTATAATTATGGATATTTTTACAAGTCATCATAGACCTGGATAGGTTCACATTGCTTAATGCCATGGATAAAAAAGTTTGTACAGCGGACTCTTTTGAATTCCAAAATATCAGCGAATTCATGTGGGTTAAGTCTGGTCTAAATAGCTCTCTCCCCTCCCCTGTATTTGGATGTCGTCTGAATTTACTTTGCCTTGTGACAAGTATAATTTCACTTGCAGGCTGATTAATGGAACCGGTTACAGTATCCTGCAGTACGAGAGTTTCACATAGCAACTTCAAAAAATCGTTCGTCGCAGCGGACGACTACAGTCAAGTAACAACCGCCTACAATGTGAAAGGAATTTTTTCATGGACTTCTTCGACCGACACCGTATCTCGTCGTTAATCTCGTTTTAATGCGGAACGCTCCAGCGGCTGTCGGAATTCGACTACAAAAAGGGACATACTTCCGACAATTACGACCCGAAGGATATTCAACTACGTTGTGTTTGTGTTGGTGTAAGGACTCGTGCTGGGATGATCTATTCATCGCGAACGGAATCGTGTAGCTTAGGATGCAGAGAATAAGTATGAGCGCAAAATAGAACGTTGGACCCGCCCAGGCAAATTTTCCCCTTGTTTTAACCATTGAAAAAGGCCGTTTCAATTGGCTAAAGGTGGTTGCTCCTGGAACTGTGTAATGGACGAAAAGTTGTTCGAAAGCTAGTTAAAAGTGAAGTAGTATAACCTCGGTCATGTAATTCCTATATATATAAAGTACCATGTATCCTATATATAATTGAAGTATCATGTTCCTATATTAAGTGATCATAAATAACAGAGTCGAAATATATCTTTGCGTGTACGCAATAGGAATCTCTTATATAAAATGATCATAAATAACAGAATCTAAAATATATCTTTGCGTGTACGCAGTAGGAATCTATTTAAAGTGCACATATATTAATCATAATATATGAATCCGATATATATGTATAATACAAATCAGGTAGCCTATAAATCAATCTGTTACCTTTTTTCTTACCAATATCTGCAGTTATTTATGAGTTAGTATATGATTATGAATCAGATATATAAAACAGTTAGCATAAACATTACTAATTTTTATCAATTCATATATGAAATTTTTTATCAGTTAAAATATGATTTTTATCATGTTAATCTTCATTCTATGCAATTATCAGAGTACATTAGTATTTTCTGTAGCATAAAGTATCTTAAAGAGATGAAGTGAAAAAACTGTATCATTATATATCATGTGATCACTATTATTTACCAATATCATTGTTTTATATTTTATTACTTGAATCAATTCATGTACACCATGAATTTTTATTTACTTATATATATATATAAATTACACATAGTGTCTGTATCACACTCCTATAAGTCAAATGCAAGTCAAGTTTGAGTAATATTCAGTAGTTGGTTTTGGTAGCTGACCGAGCTAATGTAAGTGTTTACATAATAAAAATATGGAATGTTAGTCCATATATATAAAAGGTCTAAAACTAAAGAGGTCACCAGATTGCTTGCAGGAATGTGATCAGACTAGAGACGCTAAAGATGACGTATACAATAAGTATGTAAGCTAAGATAACATGCCGTCACCTGTAGTCATTCAATTGTTTATAAACATTAGTCCAAGCTCCCTGCTTGAGACAACTACCCCGACCTATTATTCAAAACGGCCTACGTGATCTGTAGCGTGTCTCATTTGATTGTGTGTTCGTATGAAAACTATGTCATTGTATGTATGTTCATATGTTCGAACTACTGTCTGCTTCTCCTAACTTGTAACGGAGATGGTAGACAAGCAGAACAGAGTTAGTGATCGTCATTAGAAGACCTGTACCTCTTTACCTAAGCTTTATCATGTAGAGGAATAGGATTAGCCATCATCATTGGCAGAAGCGATCAAGCTATCGTCATAGAAGACTTGTACGATCATACCTGATCTTCATCATGTAAAACTTCAGAAGATTATACATATTTTTATACCTTGTGTTTTCTACAAGAACCTCACCGAACCATGAGTTTAACACATCGTCGTAAAGATAATACCGACTTCGTAAGTGATCTACAAAACCCCAGACACTCCATTGAAGATGGAAGTGCAATACCAACCGACTTAGCGTATAGATTATCGCTAGTCTAACATTACCTCATAGGGCGCCTTATCATACAAGGCAAAAGCCCTAATAAATGTACCCCAAGATATCCTTTTATTTACCTAAAACTTACACATAGCATAACTATCTAAAGCCCTGGATGCAGTGTTACCATACGCAATCTAAAGCCCGGGATGCAGTGTTACCATACGCAAACACCACGGGTGGGTGGACGGATGGAAAAAAACAGTGTAGTTGTCTGTCAACCAACTATAATATCTGCTGGAAAATATCAGCTCCTGAGGCATTACATCATCTCTTCTACACAGCGAACCTGTTGCAGGGTACCCACTCATGCTAAAATGTGGCTTCCATGGATATCTCATCACCACTCAATAGCCAGCAAGCATCCTGTCCCATACTGACCGCTTTGTATGTAAGGAGCCTGACTCAGCATGACAGATCAGTCCACTCTTCTGGTTTGAGGAGAGCCTCAGCAGAACATTTCCTAGAAAAACTAACAACTTACCTGGGGGGGACCTATGGAAGTCCCACACCTTATTTCATTACTGGCTCAAGAGGACATTGTAAAAACAGATTTTACATTACAACTTGAATTTTTCTATTAACCTTTAAGCACCAGACAGCATCCCAGCCCAGATAACTTTGGGGTTGGCCAATTTCAGAAAACAATACGTCAATGGAAAGAGGAAGACATGCAAATGCACATGGGTTAAGAAATAAAATTCTCCCTACCTTCCAAGAGAAGTTGAAAATGACTATACACAACCCCTTGTGGGTGGGGTCTTTTACATGAAAATCGTTTTTCCAATAATTTTTAGTAAATTTACAGATTGAAGATGCAATAACTTTTTAATATAAATGTTTTTCTGATAATTCTTTGCAATATTACAATTATAACTGAAATACTATCACAAAAGATAAGAACTAAAAGCAACAGCATTCCCTGGGTATATTCACGAGTAAATATATAAAAAGACGTCACATGAGAGAGAGGGATACTACATGCCACCTTGCAGTAAAGTACTACACCACTGAATCATGAAACGCCTAGAAATGGCATAATATTAATACTCACTCACCAGAGGGTAATCTGTCCACCACTAAAAAACTTTTTTTGTTCTTATATGAGAGTTGAATATTTGTCTTCAATGAATTTTCACCACTCGAATGCACTCCATTAATAAAAGAATAACAAATATAGGAGAATTATTGACAGAAAGTAGCACAGTAAAGCCCCAGATTCACAGGCTCAAAATTCACATCCTCACCGATTCATGAATTTCTCTATGGAACATAAATACAATTCTTCATGGAACATTTGCCTATTCGAATGATTTTATACCGAGAAATATTCCCTAATTAGAGTATTTCCATATCATTATCGTGACTAAATGCACTTTAAAATCACTCCACTTGCTTTTCCATTATGTTAAAATGTTGTCTACATTACGAAGCCAAATCATATCTGCAGGTTTGATAGGGTTTATAATTACTGTTTTGAAATATTCCATATAGTAAAGTTTGCTAACACAGGACTGAGTGGACTCCCCATACTGCAACAGAATTTTTGATGATAAAAGTTATCACTAAAGGAAAAGATGTTATTAGTGATGCAGAGCTCTACAAGTTGCATTATTCTATTCAATTTAATGGGGAAGTCAGCAAATGACTCAAGTTTATTTTTTTTAGAAACGTTAATACATTCACTTAATCATTTGGATGAAGGGCCTCACTCGACCCCATTCACCCATAGAATGCACTCATTCTATTCTAAGACTAAAAACCATGTGCTCTCTCTCTCTCTCTCTCTCTCTCTCTCTCTCTCTCACACACACACACACACACCAAAGGACTTTGGTTTCTTACTGTAATGAAACTTATATAATCATAATGGTCACTCTATTGTGTTAGCTTTATTTAACTTCTTAATACTGTAACATAATAGTTAATTGTGGAATCTGAACAGTGTTATCATTTTTGTACGACGCCATAAGTGTGTGCAATTGAATTTTCGTTACTTGGCCTTTAAGAGAGAACAACAGCAGCTGGTAAAAGGTATTATTGTCTTTTACAAATTTTAAGTGAACTTGAAAAAAATTATACATTTCATTTTCCTATACATTGAATTTTGTTTTTATTTGTCTTTGATTCTTTTGAAATTTTTGTGTTATATACATATTTAGTTTTGTGCTGTTGTTACTTTTGGTAATTTTCCACATTTTTCTGTGTATTTACATATATGTGTATTCACACTTTGTTTAAATCTCTTAGGTGTTTCTTACTGATTTACTTTATTTGCTTATTAATTTACACTTAAGATTTATTTTCCATTCAAATTGTTGTGTAACAGTTTGAATTTTACTTGAATAATTCAATTCCTTGATTAATTAATTTTCTTGATAAATTAATTTGATTTAATTTTGTTTATTAATCAATTCAAGAATTAATTAAATTTTGCATTTTCAAATGATAGCAAATTTCCTGAGATTGTGAAATGGAACTTTTTACCACTTTTATTTGCATCTATCATCTTTGCCCTCTCACTAAATAAAAAAAAATGACAAGTTATCACTAGAAAACTTAAATCCTTACTAAATAAACAGCATCTTTATTTAAAATGGGCTCTTGAACCAAAATCATATGCATTCACACACTGTATTTTGTTTGTTTGTTTGTTTGTTTGTATCGTGTTTTTATGTTGCATGGAACCAGTGGTTATTCAGCAACGGGACCAATAGCTTTACGTGACTCCAAACCATGTCGAGAGTGAATTATCACCAGAAATACACATCTCTCACCCCTCAATGGAATGCCTGAGAATTGAACTCGCAGCCACTAAGGTGGCGGGCAAAGATCATACCAACCACCCCACTGAGGTATTTAAAATTTTTAAAGTAAGTGTTTTATTTATCATGAGTATTTTAATTTTACTTAGGCTGAAATATAGAATGGTAACTGTGCTGTTTTCTTTCAACTTTACTGAAGTGAGTTAGAACCAGGGAAATACTTAGACTTTTGAAATTGTTGATGGAGTGATGCCCTTTAATAAAGATTACCTCACACTGTATTATTTAACTTAATCTGATTTCTTACACGATTATTAAGTTTTATAAGGGATTACTGTTACCTTTATAGTATTCAGTAATTTTTTTATCTGTGATGACGGTTCAGGTGTCTGGCTGTTGTGAGGTAACTCTTTCTTTTGGCTAATAAGTGTAGTAACCAGATATTTGGCCACTTCATCACAATAAATAAATATATATACATATATATACATGTATAACTGAATCACGAAAGTTTGGAACGTGATAAATCCATAAATAAAGGTATAAGCCACGCAGGAAAAATAAGCAACGGAGTTGCTGCAAGATCTTTCGACTCGACGTCCTTTACTCAGCAGATAAACTGACTTACATGAGGAATTGACAATACAAGAAAGGTCATATAACTGACAGATAGGGATTATAAAGAAATTAGTACCAAGATTCCAACACACCTGGAAGATGAGTAACCTTCCCAAACAAGCATAAACATGGGTACAATTAAAAAAAAAAAAAGATTAAGTCAATCTGCTCAGACACAAGGACAAGACAATTAAAGGATTATTTTGGATGACAGCTATTCAGAACTTTGGTAAACAAAAACATATTCACAATACATATTAAACATACATATACAGCAAATTAATTTTTATTTAAGTCTGTAATTAGAAGCCTTAGAGATATCTTCGTTGTATATGTATGTTTAATATGTATTGTGAATATGATTTTGTTTACCAAAGTTCTGAATAGCTGTCACCCAAAATAATCCTTTAATTGTCTTGTCCTTGTGTCTAAGCAGATTCACTTAATCTTTTTTTTTTTTTTTTTTTACCCATGTTTATGCTTGTTTGAGAAGGTTACTCATCTTCCAGGTGTGTTGGATTCTAGGTACTAATCTCTTTATAATCCCTATCTGTCAGTTATACGACCTTTCCTGTACTGGCAATTCCTCTTGTAAGTCAGTTTATCTGCTGAGTATAGGACATAAAGTCAAAAGATCTTGCAGAAGCTCCGTTTATTTTTCCTTCGTGGCTTAAACCTTTATACACACACACACACATATATATATACAGTGTTCCCCCGTATTTGCGGGGGATGCGTACCAGACCCCCCCGTGAATAGTTAGAATCCGCGAATGTTTGGAACCCCTATAAAAGTGCTAAAAACAGCCTATTTTGTTAGTTAAAACTTAAGAAAAACCACTAAAAATTTTCATACTTGGTTATTTTAATAGTTTTATCACAAAAGTGCATTTTATGATGAAATTGATCACAAAACCCGGAAATTTGTGGATATTTCTCATAAAAAAATACCGCGAATGCGCGAATTTTCCGCGAATAATGCATGGAAACGTTCCCGAGAGAAATCCGCGAATGTGTGAGTCCGCGAATCCGGAGAACGCGAATACGGGGGGTCCACTGTATATATATATACAGTCAGCGCCATTTGTACTGAGAAAAGAAAAATTAGCCGGCAGAAAAAATAAATTTAATTTATAAAAATTAAAAAAAAACTAGTTTAACACTTATGCCGTCATTGCTACTTCCTGATGGGACAGCCCTTTTACTTGATGACCTTTTGGAGTCACTGTGGAAGACAATCAGCCAAGTTCTGACAGTGGGCAAAGGTTATTTCCCCCCAGACCTTCCTTATTGCAATCTCAAGCTTGGGGATTGTCGACGTATCCTCCTTACAAAGGCAGCGTTTCAAGATTCTCCAAAGGTTTTCTATGGGGGACAGATCAGGTGATTGGTCAGGCCAATCATGTATAAATTCAACCTCGTTGTCAGAGAGCTACCTTTTGGATGCCCTTGAGGTGTGGTAAGGGGCGCCGTCCTGCTGAAGGATCTCACAGCCGGTTTTGGCTAAATCTCTGCTAAATTGTCCTTTAGCAGCTTAATATAATGCTCAGAATTAAGCATTTGGCATCTAGGAAGCATGACAAGATTCCCTAGTCCACCGTAGCCAAAGGAGCCCCACACCATGAGGTAGGGCGGATGCTTAACGCTGATCACGGTCAGCCGTGGGTCACACGCTGACGAAGTGCGTGACTTCCAAACCTTCGTGCCCTTGTTCTCACTGACGCAGAACGTTGCTTCATCGGTCCAAAGGACCTTATGCCACTGTACAAGGTCCCAGTTCTTATGGTCCTTGGCAAATTGAACACGACAGCGACGTTGCTTAGCAGCCAAGAGGGGCTTGACTCGTGCTTTCACCTTGGAATATTCTAGACGCTTCTGGATGTTGCGCTGAATTGTCCTTACAGAGACATTTCTAAGGAGCTTAGGGTTCTTTTCTTTCAATTCCTTTGCAGTAATTGAAGGATTAAGGTCCAACTGACGCCTTAAAAGCCTTAAAGTCTTCGTAGGAATCTTCAGACCTTCCCCCGCCGTGTTTGTGTTCGGGAACGTTATCACCAGATCCAGCCCGACGCCATTTTTGGAGAAGTCGCGACACTGTATTCTCATTAACAGCAGTAATTTTGGCAATTTCACGGTTTCTATTACCAACTTTATGTAGTTTAACAACTCTCACAATATTATCATGGCTGGTATTTTTACCAGACATCAATCTAAGGGCGTGGAAGACGCTGGCACTCACTGCACACAAAGCACAAAAACGAAATATGTGGACCGCCGTCAAAAGAAATGCACTCCTTATGGCTGACAATTGGGTACAAACTCTTTGAAATCGTCACAAGTAGTGCGTGGGTGAATAAACAAAAGGTGCCAATTAGTCATTTTGTCCCAAGCAATTTTTTTTGCAGGAAATATGATACGGGTCCAAAAAACCACAAAATGATTGAGAATTCCAAAAATTCTCAATACAAATGGCGCTGAAGGAAAATTGAAAAGCGAGATAGCAGAGAACTTACGGTCTAGCACGACCCTTTACTAAGGCATAACTGATCATACAGATGAAAAACATAGTAAAAGTAGTCTTAATATCCAAACTGACATTACAAGATTAGCAATAAGGTCGATTTCACTGCTACAAAATAAACGGAGGAAACGCGTTGAGGGTCAAGATTAAGCGATTTTTAGGCAGGCCACTAATCCTCTTGGATGGAGACAAAACACGTGGTACAACAGATGATTTCCATCCAGAAAAAATACATTTTGAAAAAACAAGGAGGCATATACAACTTATTACCATGAAATTTACAAAAATTTTCCCAAAAAAATGATTGAAAAGATGAAAAAAGGATATAAATATATTGAGAGAGAGAGAGAGAGAGAGAGAGAGAGAGAGAGAGAGAGAGAGAGAGAGAGAGAGAGAGAGAGAGAAAAAAACAATAATACTATACATTGGTGGGACTAATTTATTAGTAGTTCATTTATTTTAAGGTCCTTCATAAACATTTTACAAATATATGGGTCCAAATGGAACAATCCCAGACTAAGATTTAGGTTGTTTTTATTAGTGATTTGTATAATAGCTGATTCCAGTAAATTTCTTGAAACATAATCATTAGATCTAGCAATTACAGAGGCATCGCCCTAATTAATACAATGAGATTTTTCACTCAGATGGATAAACAGTGCATTTGAAGTCTGGGCTGTTCTAACTGAATACATATGCTACTTAATACGTACACATAAATTTTTACTTGACTGACCAACGTAAAACGATGGGCAATCCTTACAAGGAATTTTGTAAATAATGATGTTATTTGTTACGGGACTACTCTTAATTAACATATCTCTAATGGTATTGTTATAAGAGAACACTAAATTAACATTAAACTATTTAAATATTGATCTTATGGTTTCAAATCCATGAAAGTAAGGCTAAGTACATTTTTAGGGATTTCTTTTTCATTACTAACAACACTATAAAACTTTTTGTGAGCTTTTTGATAACATAAATCAATCAATTATATGAGGTGGGTAGCAGAGATCATTTCCTATCTTTTTTATGTATTCTATTTCTTGGTCAAGATATTGTGGACTTGTGATACGCAAAGCACGGAGGAACATTGAAGAAAAAATTGAAATTTTAATATTAAGATGGTGGCCAGAATAAAAATGTACATATGTTAAATTATTTGTGGGTTTTCTATAAATACTGAATTTACATTGGAAAGATTCTCTATGTATATATATATGTATGTATGTATGTATGTATGTATATATGTATGTATATATGTATATATTATATGTATATATATATATAGATATATATATTATATATATATATATATATATATATATATACATGTGGTGTATATATATATATATAATATATATATTATATATACAAATATATATATATATATATATATATATATATTATTAAATTAACGTAGTTTTTTGTTTTTATTTATCAAGTTTAAATCAGCCTTGTTTACTTTTAAGTTTCTTTTGCTTAAGCAGCCAAATGCTTGTTAGTTTATGTAAGAGTTTGTGTTATTGAGCGCCTCCTCCTCCCTTGTTTATTTCTGTGAACTATCGTTCTAACGATTGTTTTGTGATTTGTTTTTGAGTTACGGTGGATGGTTCGTAGCTGTACTGTGAACGTTGATGGTCTGCCCGCGGAAGGTTCGGGCTTTGGAACGCTCCTTGTCAGACCATCCCTTGAGCAGCTTTTGTGGATTATTGGAGGACGACCTTTTGGCAGTTTTATTTTGGAAACGGCGCTGTTGGAATCTTTCCTCACGACCGTTCGTAGGTGCCTTAGTCACCTGCGACTCTGGTGCTGCAGATCACGGCTCTTCGTTCACTTGCGACCATAGTGTCCGCTTTACGGGGTTCCGCAGAAGCGTAAGCTATTTGCGACTTCTCGTATTACCCCTTATTCCCGTCGGAGGAGCCCACGGGAAATTGGTACCGTCGCTGGATCCCGGTACTGATTACGGATTCACCTGCCACTTCTGCCTTCGTCCTTCTGCATTTCTTCGGGGATGTGTGTGAGCGCTAGCTCGTGAGGAGAAACGTAGGGAGGCAATCGCCAGGGGTAAGACAGTATAGCTGTTGTTTCCTTCGAGGAGCTTATACCCCTGTTGTCCTGGCGATCGTGTTCATCCCTTTGGTAGCAGTTTTGTGCTCGCTATGGACTCCTAGTTCAGCCCGACATCCTGACGTAAGGATATTAGAACTGTCAGTGTACGTGCAGTACATATATAATATACATATACGTATACATTGTCATAGTTTTTACTTGTGTATATTATAAGTTTATTGTTGCCCTTATTGATTATTGGTAGATAATATTCTGTATCTTTAGTTGTATGGCTAGGTAGGTAAATTTAAGGTTTTCCTTGTTTTGATATCTTCCACTTCCTTCAGCCTTTTGTTATTTAGGATAGTTTTGGCCGGCATATGTTTGGATCCTCACAGATTTATGAAATATTTTATTCCTCCTCTGAATTTTTGGTTAGGGTTTAGATGTTTTAAGCTGTAGGGTGCCTTGTGGCTCGTTGAGGACCTGGTATTTAGTCCTCTTTGCTTTTTAAGCTGTTTTGCTGTATGTATTTGACTTAAACCCGCAAGGCTGATTTAAGTTGTTTATTTCTGTTTTGTAATAAATACTGTTAAGTTTTTCTGGAGTGTTTTTGTGCCTGCTTTCCTTGAACATGGGTTGCATTTACTGTCTACGATCCTAGCAAAATAAAGTACTTAAGAACCTGTACTAGAACCCCAGAGGTTTGTAACAATTTGGCGACCGTGACAGGATCGTACACAGTACTCTGTGTTTTTGGTTTGGCGGCACAGCACTTTGGGGATTTGGCAGTATTTGTTTTGAGTAGGTGGTTACCTTCCCCCCTCTTTGTTTTGGTTGATGATCATGGAGGAGTTTATTTTTGACCCCGCTGAATTTTTAGGGTCAGCAGACTGCTTAAAACACTTATCTATTCTAAACAAAGAATATCTGGTAAGTTGTGCTCGTTGGCTGGGAATACCATTTAAGGCAGCTGAGACAAAGGCATGTTTATTAGAGGCCGTAAAAAACAAGGTAGCTCAGGGCCTAGCTGAGGGTGAGCATTTAGTTGAGGAATTTGATAGTGTTGCTAGTAGTGATGAAGAGCAAGAAGGTAGTGTGAGTGTAAATCCTGGTTTTTCATTATTTGAGGATCCCCCTAGGACTGGTACCCTTTTTGAAGGACACGCTAATTTTCCTTCAAAACCAGAAGTATCATTAAATCCATTTTTGCCAGAGAATTCTGTCCATGTTGATGGTAGCGTGGTAGGCCGTTAAAAAACAGCCTGTAAAATCCCAGGAGAACAGTGAATATGATGTTATATGCAAAAGAATTGAGTTGATGAAACTTGAGTTTGAGGAGAAAGAGAGGGCGAGGAAGCATGAGTTGGCTATGGCTAAAATCAATTTGGAAATGGCTAGGTTAGGAGGTTCCCCAAATCACTTTAGTACTCCCACTGGGTCCTCTCAGGATAAATTTAACATAGGGGCAGCGTTGAAATTGGTCCCAGTATTTGACGAGCGAAACGTCCCAGAATTTTTTAAGGCGTTTGAGCGTGTGGCTACCCGGTTGTCTTGGCCCCCAGAGATGTGGACAGTCTTGATTCAATGTAGGCTGGTGGGCAAGGCAATTCGAGTATACAATGCTTTAGATGAATGTGTAGCTAGGGAATAGGTAAAGTTAAGGCAATAGTTCTTAAGGCTTACGACTTGGTGCCTGAGGCCTATCGCCTTAAGTTTCGTAATTTTACTAAACATGTTTCTCTCTCATTTGTGGAATTTGCTCGTCTCAAGGAGGAGCAGTTTGACGACTGGCTTAAGAGTCGTCAAGTGGTCTCCTTCTCCTCCTTGAGAGAGCTTATGTTGCTAGAGAGAGTTTAAAAGGCTTGTAGCAAGGAATTAAGAATTTATCTTGAGAGGTTAAAGCAGTCAGTTTGGGTAAGGCTGCCCAGATAGCGGATGAATTTGTATTGACTCATCGGGCCGGGTCAGGTAATCTTGGATCTGTAGTTAATTTTCAGACTGGTAAGTCAAATAATTTTCAAAAGAAATTAGGTGGTCCGGGAAATAATCATGTCCAGGGGAATCTGCACAAGAATAGGACTGGAGATGCTCAGGGAGAGGGCTCAAGTGGATCTTACACTAGAGTCTTCTCCAAGAGTAATAAGTTTACTTCTGGTAATGGTAATAGAGTAAGAAGGACCTGCTTCTGGTGCAATGAACCAGGACATTTTCAAGCACAGTGTAACGCCAGAAGGAAGTACCTCCAAAGAAACAATCATAATCCGGCGGTAGCTTCTAATATCAAATAACCCTATGTCTAATAAGTCTCAGGTGGAGAATCCACCAGTGTTGATCGCTAATGATGGTTGTAGCAAGGGGGAAAATGTTGGTTCTTTATCTAGTAGGGATTTATGACTTTATGATAAATATATTTGGCTTGGCAAATTGATTACCGAATCGAAAACCCTAAAGGTGAAGTTTTTGCGGGATACTGGGGCTGCTCGGTCTCTGGTATTGAAGGAATCTTTGAAGGGCCTAGTTAATAATTCAGGTGATTTTGTGGTTTTGGGAGGTTTCCCGAACACGATGGTATCGGCACCTTTAGTTGAGGTGGAATTGTCCTTCCCTGGTTATAATAGGAAGACAGAATTAGCTGTTGTAGAAAGCCTACCAATCCCAGGCATAGATGGTATACTGGGTAATGACATGTTGGATGACAAGGGACGTGAATTGTTTCCAATTTTGTCTTTGAATGCTTGTCCAGTGGCTGTAACGACACGAGCTGCTGCAAAGGCAGCAGATTTGTTAAATAATGATGATGATGATGATTTACATTTAAGTAGTTTAGCTGTAGAAGTAGAAAGGCCCGGGACCAAGACAGAACGGGGTGGGCCCGGGTCTGTAGTTTAGTAGTAGTGATAAACTTTTGTGGTAAGTGTGTGGTACGAGAGGTTGTGTGTATGAGTATTCAGCCTTAGCTTAGTTTGTGTTAGACCTGAACTTCATTAGGACTTTAGTGGTTAGTATTTCTTAGCCTTTGTAGACTCTCCCTCCCAGTTAGATGATAGGAGGGTTTTTTAGGCATTATGCTTAAGGAACTGTGGGGACAGTCTATTCTGAGGTTCCCGGTTGCCTATTTTGGTAAGTTTACTTTGTGACTATGGTTATTCTGTATATTATGTTATTATTTTGCTGAGTATCTATTTCCAGAGATTTGGAATAGTTACTTTGTCCTTTTTTTTTTTTACATGTGTATTGATAACTTTGAAATGTTTTAAGTTAATTCCTTTTCAGCATTTTTGCTTAGGTTTAAAAAAAATGTATTCTATGTGAATAATTTTTTTTGTTTTGGGGGAGGAAGGTATTAAATTAACGTAGTTTTTTGTTTTTTATTTATCAAGTTTAAATCAGCCTTGTTTACTTTTAAGTTTCTTTGCTTAAGCAGCCAAATGCTTGTTAGTTATGTAGAGTTTGTGTTATTGAGCGCCTCCTCCTCCCTTGTTTATTTCTGTGAACTATCGTTCTAACGATTGTTTTGTGATTTGTTTTTTGAGTTACGGTGGATGGTTCGTAGCTGTACTGTGAACGTTGATGGTCTGCCCGCGGAAGTTCGGGCTTTGGTTTGGGAACGCTCCTTGTCAGACCATCCTTGAGCAGCTTTTGTGGATTATTGGAGGAACGACCTTTTGGCAGTTTATTTTGGAAACGGCGCTGTTGGAATCTTTCCTCACGACCGTTCGTAGGTGCCTTAGTCACCTGCGACTCTGGTGCTGCAGATCACGGCTCTTCGTTCAATACGACTTTGCCCGACCATAGTGTCCGCTTTACGGGGTTCCGGCAGAAGCGTAAGCTATTTGCGACTTCTCGTATTACCCCTTATTATTCCCGTCGGAGGAGCCCACGGGAAATTGGTACCGTCGCTGGATCCCTGGTACTGATTACGGATTCACCTGCCACTTCTGCCTTCGTCCGTCTGCATTTCTTCGGGGATGTGTTGTGAGCGCTGGCTCGTGAGGAGAAACGTAGGGAGGCAATCGCCAGGTAAGACAGTATAGCTGTTGTTTCCTTCGAGGAGCCTTATACCCCTGTTGTCCTGGCGATCGTGTTCATCCCTTTGGTAGCAGTTTTGTGCTCGCTATGGACTCCTAGTTCAAGCCCGACATCCCTGACGTAAGGATTATTAGAACTGGTCAGTGTACGTGCAGTACATATATATATACATATACCGTATACATTGTCATAGTTTTTACTTGTGTATATTATAAGTTTATTGTTGCCCTTATTGATTATTGGTAGATAATATTCTGTATCTTTAGTTGTATGGCTAGGTAGGTAAATTTAAGGTTTTCCTTGTTTTGATATCTTCCACTTCCTTCAGCCTTTTGTTATTTAGGATAGTTTTGGCCGGCATATATTTGGATCCTCACAGATTTATGAAATATTTATTCTCCTTCTGAATTTTGGTTAGGGTTTAGATGTTTAGCTGTAGGGTGCCTTGTGGCTCGTTGAGGACCTGGTATTTAGTCCTCTTGCTTTAAGCTGTTTTGCTGTATGTATTTGACTTAAACCCGCAAGGCTGATTTAAGTTGTTTATTTCTGTTTTGTAATAAATACTGTTAAGTTTTTCTGGAGTGTTTTTGTGCCTGCTTTCCTTGAACATGGGTTGCATTTACTGTCTACGATCCTAGCAAAATAAAGTACTTAAGAACCTGTACTAGAACCCCAGAGGTTTGTAACAATATATATATATTATGTGTGTGTCTATATATATATATATATATAATATATATATATATATATATATATATATATATATATGTGTGTGGTGGGTTGTGTGTGTGTGTGTGTGTATATATATA
>NC_087202.1:132242387-132282387 GCF_015104395.2 Macrobrachium nipponense | reverse complement strand
CCCAGTCTTTTTATCCACTTCGAGAAAGGAAGGTGGGGAGTAAATGATAGTTTGATGTACTATTGGTGGAGGGAAGGGAGTTGGAGTCGTAAGGAGTTATTCTCTCTCTCCCTCTATTTCTCCCCTTTATTATCATCTGTCCCAGAAATATTTCATAATTTCACTCTTGATGGTCAGATATATGATGTTACCATTCAATGGTCTTTCTCTCTTTCTGTGTTATTGGCTGTAAATACGTATATATTTTTTATTGGTAAAACGTTTAAGATGACGTCGAAATTATGCTGATATTATAATCTTAAAGATTAATAGGATAGTAATTTAAGGTATATTTGAAGTAGGATGTTCCTTAAGGTATACATTTGGTATCTGAACTTTCAAGATAGGCAGTTATAATCGTTTTTTTTTAGGCAGTTCCAAGTATTCATGGGGGTTCTGGTAAGCATCCCCACAAATAAGGGTAACCACTGTATTGCTGAACTACGTTTCGTTGAATAGAAGTTTTGCTAATCTACGTTTCGTCGGCTGGAAGTTTCGCCAAATAGAAATATCGTTGAACTACGTTTTGCTGGATAGAAGTTTTGTTCAACTACGTTCCATCGAATAGAATATTTGTGAAACTATGTTTCGTCGACTAGAAGTTTTGTTGAACTATGTTTCGGCGACTAGAAGTTATGTCAAATAGAAATATCGTTAAACTATGTTTCATTGAATAGAAGTTTTGTTGAACTACATTTAATCGAATAAGAAGTTTTGTTGAACTATGTTTCGTCGACTAGAAGTTATGTCAAATAGAAATATCGTTAAACTATGTTTCATTGAATAGAAGTTTTGTTGAACTACATTTCATCGAATTAGAAGTTTTGTTGAATTATGTTTCATCGAATAGAACTTTTCTTGAACTATGTTCCGTCGTCTAGATGTTTCGTCAAATAGAAGTATCGTTGAACTGAATTTTCGTTGAATAGAAGTTTTGTTGAACTATGTTTCGTTGTCTAGTAGTTTTGTCGAATAGAAGTATCATTGAACTATGTTTCGTTATATAGAAGTTTTGTTGAACTACGCTTCGTTGTCTAGTAGTTTTGTCGAATAGAAGTTTATATAGAAGTTTTGTTGAACTATGTTTCGTTGGATAGAAGTTTTGTCTACTTACGTATTGTCGAATAGAAGTATAGTTGAACTAAGTTTCATTGAATAGTAGTTTTGTTGAACTACGTCGTCCAGAAGTTTTGTCAAACAGAAGTATCATTGAACTACGTTTCATTATACAGAAGTTTTGTCTAACTATATTCCATTGAATAGTTTTGTCGAACAATGTTTCGTTGAATATAAGGAATACAAGTATCGTTGAACTATGTTTCGTTGAATATTAGTTTTGTTGAACTATGTTTCGTCATCTAGAAGTTTCGTCGAACTAAATTTTGTTGAATAAAAGTTTAGCTGAACGTTTCATCGAATAAAAGTTTTGTTGAACTATGTTTCAAAGAATAGAAGTTTTGTTGAACTGCATTTCATCAAATAGAAGTTTTGTTGAACTATATTTTGTCATCTAGAAGTTTCGTTAAATTATATTTAGTTGAATAGAAGTTTTGTTCAACTATGTTTCATAGAATAGAAGTTTTGTTGAATTACGTTTCATTGACTAGAAGTTTCGTCATATAGAAGTATAGTTGAACTAAGTTTCGTTGAATAGAAGTTTTGTTGAACTACATTTCGTCTAGAAGTTTCGACAAATTGAAGTTTTGTTGAACTACGTTTCATCGAATAGGAGTTCCGTTGAATAGAATTTTTGCTGAACTACATATCATTGTCTAAAAGTCTTTGTTGAACGTTTCATCGCATAAAAGTTTTGCTGAACTACGTTTCATCGAATGGAAGTTTTGTTGAACTACATATTGTCTAGAAGTTTTGTTAAATAGAAGTTTTGTTGAACTACGTTTCGTCGTCATCTAGAAGTTTCTTTGAATAGAAGTTCTGCTGAACTACATTTTGTTGATTAGAAGTTTTGTTCAACTATGTTTCATCAAACAGAGTTTTATCGAACTGCATTTCATCATCTAGAAGTTACCTCGAATAGAAGTATTGTTGAACTACGTTTCGTCATATAGAAGTTTTGTCATACTATGTTTCGATGGATAGAAGTTTTGTTGAAATATATTTAATTGATTAGAGGTTTTGTTTAATTACGTTTTGTCATCTAGAAGTTGCATTGAATTACATTTCTTTGAATTGAAGTTTTGTTGAACTACATTTCGTCATCTAGAAGTTTCACTGAATAGAAGTTTTGTTGAACTACATTTGATCGAAGGGATTTTTCGTCAACTGACTAATACAGTTGATAACGTAATGGTGTAATTAAAAGGTCAAACAGCCATTCAGGTACGTAATTCCTCAATTAGAGGTCAATAAACATACCAGGGTCTTGAGCTGGTTAAAGTATGTCATTTTTTCAAAATTATTACGAAGAGAATTTGTAAAGCTGAAGACAGTCTTACTGCCAACTGTAAAGAAGGACTGCATTTAGTTGAAAGGTAAGCGTTCACAATTCCGTCAATGAACGATGTCTTACCTTTTCAGGTCACTCTGATAGTCTGTCTGCATTTTGTTTTGCCTTATATTTCTCTACCTCATCTTATACTATATGTCTTTTGTTATCCTTTTATCATCCTTTTTCATTTTCTGCAAAGACTGATCAATTATCTCACACATCACATCTCTCTCTCTCTCTCTCCTCTCTCATCTCTCTCGGTCTCTCCCTCCCTCAAGAAGATCATCTCTCTCTCTCTCTCTCTCTCTCTCTCTCTTTATCGGTGCTCCTGACACCTGGGTAGACTCATTCCTGCTTTCCTCACTTATGATGTAAATTGTGATAAGTAATACTAGGCTTAACATACATACACACGTGTGTGTATGTATGTATGTATGTATGTATGTATAACATAATTATATATATAATATGATTATGTATATATATATATATATATATATATATATATATATATATAGTGTATATAGTAATATTAATTTTAAAAATAGGCTTCACATTACATTTAACCAGAATGACTTCAAATACCCTGATAAAAGAACTTATTTGACAATGACCTGGATGGGTTGACACAATTCTCAGTTTGGGAAACAAGCTACCCCACACATACGGAAATCCCGTAGGAGGGATTCCGTAAGGTGCCGTCAGTACACCTCATGTAGTGCACTGTAGGCATTACCTAAAGTTCTATACTGTACATCCGTTCATATTCTCTTTTTTCCATCTTGTCCACCCTCTACTGACAACTGCTTCAGTGCAACTGTGACGTCTTTCTCATGTTACACTTCTAAAACCTACATGCCCTATAGTTTCCCTTTAAGCGCTGAATGACCTCATAGGAACCAGCACTTGGCCTAAATTTTATATCACATATATGGACAGCATTCTATATATATATATATATATATATATATATATTTATATATATATATATGTGTGTGTGTGTGTGTGGTGTGTGTGTGTATAAAAATATTTAAACACAAAAGTCAATGGCTTTATTTGCACACTCTGGTAGTATACATTTTTAAATGTACTGAAGGACAAGTTACGGAAAGCCTTCAGCATAAAGGGCCAGTATTCAACACAAAGGAACCTGGACTTCATCCTACCGTCTTCAGGGAAACCACAAAACATTTATGAAAATCCGGAGGCAACAACGAGCGACAGATCATCTTCGAATATAACAGAAAATACCGACAATGGAACAGATCAAAACTATCGGCCAGAGACGGGAGACCTGTCGACTGGTAGATATTCATCACTCCTGTAACATCATACTTTACATTTCATGTTCATCTGTTAAGTCTGCATGTCGCAATAAAAACTGTTTCTATTGATTTGTCATCCAGTCCTGAAGACGCCTCGACTATGATAAGTCAATAGAAGTAAATGTAATTTTTTTTTTTTTTCAAATTCCTGAGCAGCTGACCTGAAGATAAATGGTATGTTTTTTTTAATTCATGCTGCATGGAACCAGTGGTTATTCAGATAAAGAAATACAGACTAATTCCAAGTCTAAATCCAAAGACAGCTTCTACAAATGATGCCACTGACTTCGACAGAGAAAAAAAAAAAAAAAAAGGGAGAATATATGAGCCTGTGTGTGTTTGTACTTTCCTGCAGTTATGGCAGGAGCAGGGTAACCACCTAGGCCTAGCATGTTCCCCAAAGTGAACACTTTCTTGTCCCCTCCACGTCATTTCACTAACAATTTCTTTATTAGCGTTTTTCGTATAATTCTGTGTTATATGATGTGATACTCAGCCTTTTTAAAAATCTCATTTATATTAATGCAAAGAGCTGCTGCAGTATATATAGATTGGAATGGAGCACACCCAACATTTAGAGAACAGTGTAACGATAATCAACATTTTATAGCAACCGGGTTCTGATTTCGATGCGGAATTGATAAAAATCATAGGATGCGAAATTTTATGGGGAGGTCAGTCAAATGCCACCTACATATTTATTATATATCCATCCATCGGTGGGAGAAAAGGGAGTTGCCTGGGTTTGGAGCCTTTTCGAAACACAGGAGGCGTATGATAGCACTGCTATATTCATTTGCTTGGCTTTTGGAGGTTATGTCTGTGATTCAATAGTTCCGTTGCCCCTGTTTCTAGCTGCTTAAGCTAAATACTCATGTATTTCAAAACAATTCTTGACAACATTAGAGCAAAATGAAAGAAGGCAATATAGCACAAAAGTCATTTTAGACTTTTGTGCTATATTGCCTTCTTTCATTTTGCTCTAATGTTGTCAAGAATTGTTTTGAAATACATGAGTATTTAGCTTAAGCAGCTAGAAACAGGGGCAACGGAACTATTGAATCACAGACATAACCTCCAAAAGCCAAGCAAATGAATATAGCAGTGCTATCATACGCCTCCTGTGTTTCGAAAAGGCTCCAAACCCAGGCAACTCCCTTTTCTCCCACCGATGGATGGATATATAATAAATATGTAGGTGGCATTTGACTGACCTCCCCATAAAATTTCGCATCCTATGATTTTTATCAATTCCGCATCGAAATCAGAACCCGGTTGCTATAAAATGTTGATTATCGTTACACTGTTCTCTAAATGTTGGGTGTGCTCCATTCCAATCTATTCCAAAATGTATGGCAAACAAACAGTTCTGCTGTTAATAAAAACTGTGTATCAGAAACACACTTCAAGATCCCGACTGCAACAACTATACAATATCATTTTGGACTGAAAACGCGTTTCTTTTTACAGTCGCTCAACTTGATTATGGCTTTACTTACGGACACGATACAGATCTGAAAAAAATTCAGGTTATTAAGTAAATTTTCATTTGGTTCACAGCACTTACAGGAAATAAACCGACGTCACTCGGACATGTTCCATTCAATCAATCGTCGTCAAGCTATTGTTCTTTCAAGTGCAATGTCGATCGACAGGTGAAAAAAAAAAAAGAGAAGAGCATAGACTATTTAGCAGAACATGGATTGAAGAAATAAAGCCTTATGGCTGAGGAGGACTGGAGGTCAGAAGTTCTACTCAGAACTCAGTTACCAAAGAAAGGCGAATATTGTGGCTGCATGGACAGGGAACTTGCCGCTTGTGATGAACTCATTCGAAGACCTTAATCTCAGTAGACTGAAGAAAGGCAACAGGCACCATAAGTAGAAAAGCGGGTTTCATGACAGGCAGGACTATCCAGATCAAATATTTCTGCTAGACATATTGTGCAGCAGTGTGCAGATTCTTACCATGCCCTTCTAAGATATTTTCCTTCATGGCTTCTAGAGAAGGCGTTTCATAGGCTCCAATGAACAGTAAGCAATTTCCGTTAATTATATCCAATTCTGAAATCATGCATGAACGAAGTAGATGCAAAGTGAACGTTGAAGGGCCTCGTCACGAGAATCTGCAGTAAACAGTGAACACTACGATGGAGTGTTATGCCATTTTTGCTATTCGATCTTCTATCATTTTACCAATAAATCTGGTGGGAGTAGGAAGAGATGCTACGCACTGGATGAATAATACTAATGAACAGACTTAGAATATGCATAGGATGCCCTGTTAATCAACCAAACATGACAAGATTTGCAGTGCTTCATAAAATACAACATAACTGGTGACAGGACCCAGTCAAAGTTAATCTAAGAAAAACAGAATAGTACTGAGGACAGAGTGCGTGTGCACAAAAGGACGATAATATGACATTAACTGAAGGCAAAACGGACGAAAGAGGCTGAAACGTTCCAATAATATTCAGAGACTCGGGTATCCAGTACAGGGGCCGCATACTCAAAACAAGCCTTACGCAAAGGTGCCTTTTGACAAAAGGCGAATTTCGACGAAGGCGAAATCGTATACACAAAGATTTTCAAAGGCGCCTTTAAACGAAAAGGCTGCCTTTTTGTCAAAGGCGCCTTTGGATAGTCCAGCCAATCACATCGCCCGTATCATAGGTGCCTAGATTATGAGAACCAATCACAATACAGCAGCATATCAGCTGATTGTTGATGGCAGAGCGATTAAAGAGCGACACGATGGACCCTGTGGCTAAGAAAAGGAAGCAACCTCCCTAATTTAGCAGAGACTAATTGCCATACATACCTAGATTGAAGCGAGTTTTGGCTAGGCCTTGGCTTATGTTGTTGTACTGTTAACTTCATGCTAGTTATCATATATGCCTAGTAGGCTATATGTTAGGCTATACAAAAGTATCCTATGATATTGCTTGGAAATAAATGTTTTTGGAAATAAATGTTTTAGCCTAAGCTGTGATGATATGCCTAGGCCTGTGGGTATTATTGCATAAGTTGCCAATACCTATGCCTTGCCTAACCAGATCATTTTATTTTAATATTTTACACAATTCTAAGAGATTTTTTAAGTATGGCATTTCTGCCGCAAATGAATGTTAACCATTTAATCTTAGGTTAGGTTAGGTTAAAAAGTTAAGGAGCTTTTGAAGAATAGCAGTCCGTCACGAACAAGGGACCTGCTCAAAAGGATAAAACTGGGGTCCGTTTTGTTAAAAGGGTCTTATCTACAAGACCGATTCTTAACCTGACTTTTTTTTTCTTTTAATGAGGTAGAGATGTGGGAAGTCATTGATCGTAATTACTGTCAATAATAACACAATTACATTTCTGTATTATTATCTTTTAAAGTGGTGGTCCTCATGAAATTTTAGCTCTAGAACCTTCAAAGGGAGCTTTGGTAAGATTGGGCCTACTGGTGTTGGCAGATGTTTCTGATATTTTTCAGGATATATTGTCTAATCAAAAAGAATTAAATGAAAGTGTAAAAGAATTAAATGGAAGTGTAAAGGTAATAGCTGACAGCATGGTAACCATGACTGGTGTCCTTAAGAAATATAATGCATAATTTTTTTTTAAAGTGGTAGTACTTTTAATATAGTCTATACAGTAATAAAATCTATTTTTTTTTTCATTTCATCCCTTATATGTTCCTATACCAAGGGTGCCCATAATGTGATAAATGTCATATACCTCTTCATTATTGAGATTAGTTTTTGTAATTTTTTTTTGGTTAAGAGTAATGTGATATACTACCTCATTGTCTTATGCTAATCACTCCATTATTTAATGAGCTTTATTTTTTTTTCCTCCATTTACTCTTATTATATTGTGCTACTTGTGATCCCGTGTTATTGTGATAAGTTTAGTAGAGTTTTTGTTTATTTACAATGCTATTTCATGTTATTTCTCTATTGTGGCTATAATGCATGTTTTCTTATTTATAATAGTATAAAATTACACCTCTGTGAACTCTACCTTATTGTAAGTTTTTATTTTTTATTCACTTTAGTATGTTATTTCTTTCTTGCAGATAATGTACTATGTTATACATTGATATTGCTATTATTAAGGGTCATTCAGTGATACAGTAACCTATTTGTATCTAGGTAATATGAACATCAAATTCATTTATTTCATAACTTATTTGTATCTAGGTGGCATTAATTTCATAATGTGAGTCACTGTATGTAGTACTGTACTTATCTCAGACCACCTTAATCTATGTTTAATGTGCCTTATGAGTACCAGAAGAGAAATGATAAGGCAGGGAAATTGCATACATATTTTCACCTTTGCATATAGTAGGCTACATAGTATAAAGATGTGTTTTCTGTATTGAGATTTATTAAACAAGACTTTAAAAGATATATTGTTTTTCTAGCATTGATTATACATGAACATTTTATAAGATATATGATAACTAAAGGTCAAAACAATCATATTATAATATAGGAATTTTAGATTGTATATATGAAATAATTTTAAATACACATCCAATAACTTTAAATCTAACGTCTGCAGAGGAAAATCACACTATTACAAAGCAATTAGTGTAAATTGCAAAATAAAACTATGTATAATGGCGTCCCATTGACGTATAAAAGAGGTAGGAGACATCCTCTTCTTACTTGTTGTCATTCCCAAAGTTGCCTTTCCCACCTCAAAGGCTGCTCTAACCAGCCCTGGCGCAAAGGCTCTCACGGCGCCATATTTCCAAGACGGCGGCGCACACTCGGTGTTTTGAGTATGAACCTCTCGAGTAACGGCCGACAGGAACGGCGCCTTTGCCACAATAGGCGTCTTTGGAAGTTTAGAGAATGCGGATTCAGGTTTGCTTGAGTTGGAATTCCGTGAAAACTAGCTATAACATTAGGAAATCAAATAAAGTGAACTTGCATTCAAAAGTAATTTCATAAAAAAGTCTGGCATGATCTGTACTGTTATACTAAATGAATCTTGGTATGACGAAGATTTTGCCAGTTAGAGAATATGCTTTAGGAAAAACTTTAGAAGTAAGACAACCGGAGAGTCAGCCATGGTGACCAAAGTGGAAATCAGGTTTAAATACAGATCACAGTACATAACGATGAAGGGACGGTGGATACAGCTCGGCTATTTCCTTCTCACAATCCCAAGGATGTGTGTGCATCTATGATGTCAGCAGTTGCCCCCTGGTAGTACTTGGTTGAGCACTACGAGTGACAGGAGGAGGCTGGGATGGCAGCATCATCCCTCAGGGTTGCGCGTAGGACAAGTCCAAGCTGTCTCCATCTTGCTTCCATCGTCATCTTATCTCCAGATGGAACTTACTCCAATAGTTTCCTTTCGGTAGAATTCTCGTTTAACTCATCCTGCAATCTAATTTCCAGTGTTCGCCGTCAAGCGTTATTTCTAAACAGACAAAGCCTTCTAGATACACACAGGTTCACAGCCATAATACGACCCCTGTCATTATAGCAACACATACTATATAGTACTAGACTATTCCAGGTTCTCACCTTCGGATGAAATTTCAGTCATCTGATTTTGGAATCTTAGCCTGCCCAGTGCTTATTTCATCTTTCACTAACTCTTAACCGAGAGACTCGTTGCAGGTTAGAGACCACTTGTTCTAGATATCCGAGAGAATCAACTCATAGAATCCTGGATTCATATTCCCGTCGTGCACAATCCATTCTCACTTTTTGCAAGCTTTGTGAAGCGTGTGGTGTTTTGCATATCTTAAGTCTTTCAACTTTCTATCACAGCTCCATTAACTTTGCATCTGTTTCGTTCATGGGTGACGTCAATTAAGTGCTATAATTCATAATATGAAAATCTGAACAATTATGTCAAAAGTCTTCTCGTAATAATAATAATAAACAAAAACATCTTGTTAAATTCCCTAACATTGCCACATTGTAGCAGTAATAGCATGCCTTTCTTTATACTACTGGGCAAATCCTCCATCTTCCAAACCTAGTCTGATCATCTCCAAGCTTTTTTCAGTTTCTTTCTCCACCCGGGAAAAATGAACACAGTGCACATGGCCCCTTACAGCAGTCTACAGTGCCATGCTCTGTTCTCCCCATACCAGTCAGTCGGGGCACTTACCTTGGCACCATGACTATGACTTCCAATTCTCAATCATCAGGCATTGCTTCCTCATTCCATATTCTGCAGAACAGCCTAATTAGTGTAAGAAGTGTCATTCCAGTTTCAGATAAATATTCTCTGTCATTCCATCGTCATATATGATTTCCAATCTACCATTCTTTTTGTCAGATCTATTATTCAACAGCCCTAAACTATTCTGCCCAGTGTTGTCGTGATCCTTTTCCTGATGTTACAGTTCACCCATCATCCCTTTTCGCCTGACTTTTTCCTCTTTTTCTTCTCACGCAGTCTAACGTGTTGGCCACCCCTAACTCCAATGGCCCTACCTACCTCAATACCTGGCTTTGCCAATATTAGGCCGTCAGTCAAAAATTATATTCTCTCTCGGCTCTTCGTGACCTTCGTTCAAATATCTACTGGCGTTCTTCATCTCCACCTCGCAACTTGTCTACCTTTTCCATTCGTCTTTTTTTTTTTCTTGTACATATGCCATTCCAGACATCATCCAATATCCAAGATTTTTGTAGCTTGACTCCATATTCCAGGACCTCCTTTCCAGTAGATAAAACGCTATCGTATCAAACCGGTCCTCATTCATAGTCAGCTCTCTCCTCTCAATAAAAAAAAACTCCTGGTGTTCGTTTTCATGAGGTTTTACTATGCCAAACTATGCTGTTACGTTTTTTCGTGGGATTCAGTCACTGATTCAGTATTAACAAATATCAACCTATAAATACCCTTTGTTATTTAAATAATTTTTTCCTTGCAGTTATTTATAACCAACTTGGACCTACTAAATGTGGTACGTGGATCTGCCTAAGTAAGGATTCGAACTTCTGCCTTTTGAGTTGGATGCAAGATGCAGACATTCAGCCAAAACAAGAGACAGGCGCCAATTTCAATTCTACCATACACACACTTCTGTCGAATTCTTGGTAGCAGCTACGTGGAATTTGTGACAGTTTTGTCACGAATTATCATGTCACTTTTATTCTCATAAAAGATTGAGCCCTTCATAACGATTTCTCTTTTGTTTGTATAGTGTTTTTACGTTGCATGGAACCAGTAGTTATTCAGCAACGGGACCATCGGTTTTACGTGACATCCGAACCACGTGGAAAGTGAACTTCTATCACCAGAAATAAACATCTCTCACTCCTCAATGGAATGGCCGAGAATCGAACTCGCGACCTCCGAGGTGGGACGTCAACACCATACCAACCACGCCACTGAGGCGCTAACGATTTCTCTTGACCTCAGGAACAACTTACACACATAAGTAACTATACTGTACTGCCGTCTGCACCTCTCCCTCCAATTTCAACTCCACTGTACATATTCCTGTATCAATCAGGATGAGAAAAAGACAAAAATCAAAATCAATCCATCTCCAGCCACAGAGATACGCGATCGTTTTATAACGTGGTTATTTATGGTAACTTGCCCCTAATTCTCGTGTGACTTTTTTGTATACACTATACATTAAGCAGCACAAACCCTCAACCTCGAAGCCACTTTAGCATCGGAGCAGCCTCTACATCTGAAACCCCGATAAGTACATCTGCCCAAAGGCCCAATTTCAAATGGTCACTCGAGCAGGCGGAATTTTAACATACATCATTCCCCGTGGGCGCAAGTTATTTGGGCGTTTATGCTGATTCGATACTAAAGGGTATTTGTGCCGTCATATTTGAGTTGAAAAAATTCCCATGTGAATAAGTAACATGACTATTATCAATACCTACGTTGCAAAATGGGCATTTAGTTCGTCCTGACGGAGAGAGGTTGATTAGCTGATTAGCTGCTATCTTGGTGAAGATGTGTTGAATTCGATTTCAAGTAATGAACCTGAATTATGCATGAATATATATATATATATATATATATATATATATATATATATATATATATATATATATAATACATACATACATACACACACAGAGTGGAGTCGAAAACAGTTTGACTGCTCTTGACGGCACAGTGAATAAGTCCCTGTCGTATTGGTATCAAGCTCTGAAGGCTCTGACTACGTGGAGAAAGCAGCCCACTAAATACACAGTTCCTTTTGTGCATAAGTTTTTACTCCTAGATAAAGTGAATTCGTTATTAAGGGCTTCACAGTTTATGAAACGGAACCCAATTTCGGCAAGAATAGACATAGCTGTCAAAATCTGCTTCTCTCTTGGTTGCCGACCAGGTCAGTCAGTCCCTTGTCAATTAGTGTGTGTGTGTGTGTGTGTGTGTGTGTGTGTGTGTCGTTTCTCTACTCTGGAATTAATATATTTTCATATATGTAAACGAAGGGAAATCATAGATATATATATATATATATATATATATATATATATATATATATATATATATATATATATATATATATATATATATATATATATATATATATACAACACACACACTTCTGAAGCTTGTTCCCTATGCACAGCACCCTCTGGTTCTCTGGAAGCCCCCTTCCAGGGTCCTTCCAGGGGTGAAGGGGTGACCCATTTCTTTTTCTATCCCGTTTGCGACTCAATTAGGTGTAACCCTAATTGAATACCTGGGCTGAAGATGGAAAGCCTCCCGCGGCGTGATCAATGTTCGGTGCCCCGCTGGTGAGCCACGCAAGTGAACCTACACCATGATGACCAACAAACACTGATATCGCAGTATGTAGCAACATCGAGTCTTGTCATAACCGGTAGCTCCTAAATATGAGCACAATGGAGTCTGGGTTGCAGCACCGCTCTGGTTTCGTACATGATATTCACAACAAATCTCTGAAATCACAGTTGGAGGCAGAGAAAGCGCCTCCCCCTCGTATTGCACGACGAATGTCATCCACGGAAATTGACTGATTTAATATTTCTTACAGCATGACAGTATTTATTGTGTCCGGAGAGTACTTCTACGATTTTCCTAAACTACCCTATACACGAATCACACTGAACATTTCAATAGGCAGCTAAAAGCTATAGAATAAATAAAAGAAAAAAAAAAAGGTGCAAGAGACATCATGCAGTCCTTCAAACAGTAAATACAGCTGTAGTTTCACTCGAAATGTCTTCGGATCTAGTTCATGTCTATTTATGCACACTCAATACTCAAAACCAGTCCCAAAATAAACATTGTCTCCCATGGTATGCAAGAGGGAGGCGGGGGAGGGGGTGAGGGGTTTAATGATAAATGTACCGAGTTATACGACCAAAATGGAGGAAGAACAGCTTTGACACAGAGGCGGAATGAAAGGAAGGAATGACGGGAACCTGAATCATTTTAAGCGGCGCCCTCCCCTCAAGGACGTTGCCCGACAAAACCCGCTGCCGCCCCCTGTCAGGTGGTCGGTCCTTCCAGTCCCTGTAACGCATGACATACCTGCATTATGCAAGGCAACATAGTTACGACTCGAAGCACACTGTCTGTTGTGTGACTCACTTCCTGTCAACTTTTGGGACTCGTGTTCAACCTCACCTGGCCGACCTCCATGAGACCATTCTGGCGAATCGCGTCAAGACAGGATCAATAAGATACGAAAGGATTCCCCTTCGCCACACAACAGTCGACTGGAGATGCACTTTTTCTCATGATCTGATTGAAGCAAAAAACAGACACCCCCCCCCCCCCCCAACAAACACACACACACACAGAGCAGAGACCAAAACTGACCTGGTGCAGCGGAAGGAGCCCTCTGCTTATGCCAGTAGAAGTGGAGGTGGTGGTGGTGGTGGTGAGGAGGCCCCTGCGGCAATTTGTTGGCTATGACGGAGAGAGGCGCTGCTCTGATGAGATCGACGGGAGTGAAGGCCTGATGTCGAAGGAAGTGGGTGGCGAGGCGATCGTACACCCGGAGGAGAGGGGCGCCCGGTGCTGATGGGGGCGGTGGTGGTGGTGGCGGTGGCCACACGTAGCCGTATCCCGCAGCTGGAGTAGGAGGCGGAGGCGGACAAGGCGCTGAGGCAGGCCCTGCAGAAGGTGGAGGATGCTGCTGCATCACGCCGCCTCACGCCTTTCCCAAAGCACAACCTCCGCCCCTCCTCACCCACCTCTTCCACGTCCTCACTGCCATCCAGAACAAGAAGAAGAAGAAGAAGAGGATGAGGAGAAGGAGGAGGAGGAAGAAGAAGAAGACTTCTGCATGAGAGGCGAGGCGAGGCGTGCCCCTCCCCCGTCCACCCCTTCACTCGACTTTCTTCCTGCAGGCAGGCAAGCAACTACACAGCGCAAGCACATTCACGAGAGCGATTCCTTTCTAAGAACACGATCGCTTCTTCATGTCAGCCGAGCACCGCCTCAAAACACCCACACTACGGGAAACACAGGAGGCCTCCCTCGGCTGCACCTCTGGATGCGCTAACAATGCATCCATTCACTGCCACTGCCACGATCACGACGGACGACGCCAACTGCACTACTTCTTTATGATGTGCATCCTCCAGGTACCGAAGTGGTCACTGAACGAACAGATGGTGGTGTCGGGAGGGAGGGAGGGAGCACAGGGAGCAGAGCAGAGAGCTGGCTGGCTGCTATCTGCATCAACCAGCTGGCGGCCTCTCTCTCTCTCTCTCTCTCTCTCTCTCTCTCTCTCTCTCTCTCTCTCCCTCTCTCTCTCTCTCTCTCCAACACAATTCAACGAGTCGTCGTCGTCCTCAGTAGACACGTTCTAATCAATATTGCCGGCCGAAATGTGGTCTCCCTGGATTATGCTCTCCAACGGTGACATTTATAAAATATTGACGGGAAAAACTCCACAGTCAGTTGGACGGAGAATGACACGAGAGTCTAGGCACTGAGGCTCAAGTCTTTCCCACTACTTCCATCTCAATCGGAAGCTAGTCCGCTAAACGAACACCAACACCACCACCGCCGCCGCCGCCGACCTGCCAGAAGGGCTGGCACTGTCGACCGGGGAGCCGCTGCTGCTGCTGCTGCCGCCACCGCCCGCCCTCCCTCCCTTGTTCCTTCCTTCCAACACTCTGCGGGAATGCCGCGCCACTCCGATCTCACCACGATCTCTGACGCCCCACAGCTTGATCGACATAGCTGAGCGATCTCTCATCAGTCATGCAGGTGGAATTGAAATAAATGTGGGAGCAACGTTTTGAGAGAGAGAGAAATATAATGGAGGCGGCGGCGGCAACAGCCATGTCCTTCGTTACACACAACAGAAGCGACAACGATATAAGAAGCGGAGCAGCAGGAGCAGGAGCAGGAGCAGGAGCAGCAGCACACGTGGTGTCAGCGATTGGCTGCCTGACCGAGCCAGCCAGCAGTGCCACCAACACTGGCGGCATTGACAGTCTGGTAAAGGAACCCCAACCAGCTGCAGACCCGCCGTCTTGATGCTCAGCAACACGTATACATACATACGTACGCACGAAAGTCATGCGTGCTACGTGCTGAAAACCACCTCATCCATGTACTGGTATTGGACATCTGATTAGCATCATAAGCACATCATAGTTGGAAAAATAATCGTTCAAGCTGAAAGGTTAAGATCCCACTGGGTTGGCCCTCAACACAAACGCGCGCGCGAACTAGAATGTGTTAGATCTCCTATTCAAATATCACACCCCCTGGCGGTAGCTGACCCCCTCATGGTGGGTAAATATCCACGTTGTATTTACATCATTCATTTCCACTAAACAATCGACTCTCTCTCTCTCTCTCTCTCTCTCTCTCTCTCTCTCTCTCTCTCTCTCTCTCTCTCTCTCTCTCTCCTGGAGTCTAAAGAGAAGCGGCCAAGTTCGTTAGTTATTTTGATGACGATATATACAACTGAGTACAAATCTGCCCAAAAAGACATATAATAGAAACTATGCAAAGTAGACAGTGATCTGTTTCTACATGAAGAAGCTGGAGAGGAACCAAGCGAGCTAACTTCATCTTGTCAAAAGTCAAGAGTTCTACGTATTTGGAAGAAGGTGGGCAGAAAACAGTCTCTTCTCCAAAACGCAGAGCCTCTGATGAACGACATCAAAACCCGACCCCTGTCTTCCGTTCCACTGGCGAATCTTCGAAGGGAGAAAACAAGGAAGGAAGGAAAAGGAAAAAAAGCTTTATCTGCCGCTCTCATTTGATGACCAAAACTAGTCTCTCTGTTTGCATCGATAGCGCTTCCTCAGCAGTGGTATCAGTTCAAACACACAAAACAAAAATAACAATCTGTTCACCCAACGATGGTCCGTGGACCAGTCAAGGCGATCCGAATTATGCTGAATTCATCTCATATTCCACTAACCGGAGACTAGTGTTGAGTGATCAACTTAAAATGATACTACTGTGCTTTGAAGTCGGAGACTAAACACAATTGACATGACTAAGTAGCGTCGCCATTGCCAATTTGACTTCTGATAAAGAGGAGTCGACAACAGACGTGATTTGTTTCAAAGTTTTATGTTGAAAGGCACCAGCTGATCTCTATACAAAATACCCTCATAAAAAAACAAGAAACGACGATGATCGCCTTTTCGTGGACAAAGAATTCTATCTTTTAAAAACAAACTAATTACTCAGCGATGCAGCAAAAAGAACAGATTAAAAAATAAATAAATAAATAAATAAATAAATAAATAAATAAAATAAAATAAAATTCCCTCTGACTACTGGACAAAAATTAAGACTACAATATCTGTCACATTTCCGGTGCTACCGCCTCCTCCCCCAACCCACATCGCCCCCCCCCCCCTTAGAGGGAATATTCTGAGAATTTAAGAACAAAACTTCATCCTTCCCTAGAAAAAAAAAAAAAAAAAAAAAAAAACTGACAATTTCTGGATAACATTTATCCCTCCTAAAAAAAAGAAAAAAAATTGGCTTTCCCTTCCTGTAAAATATTGAACATTTCTTCATATAATTCAACCATCTCCTTCGCCCTTCCATAAAACCATATAGGAAATAAATTTAAATGTACTGCAGGGACATGTCGACCCATTAGTAACTGCTATACAAGTCCCATCACTAGGAGTGGAAGCCCACAGCAACCAAAAGGGCAATAATCCAATACTATGGTGACACCCATGATCGTCAACCTACACCAGAACAACGATTAGAAGTCCCATCGACTGAGCATAGAAAAGCCAGATTCCAAAGATTGAAAACAGCACAGCCCTGAGTATGAATCAACAACAGCCTCGACTTCATTTTCTCTTCTTCGAGGAAACCACAATTCATCTGTGAGAATCTGGAGGGAGACACGAGCGTCAGAACACCCGAAGGACACAGAAGATTCCGACGATGGAGCAAAGGAAGAGATGGGAATCATGCTCTCGTTCACGCCCTTTGTTGCATACTGGAGCAACAGAGATGGGGGAGGGACTTTGTCCTTGTCGGTATCGTTTGCCTGTGGGGTTTGTGTCGGGGTCATGACAGTCGGGATTGTGACCCACGACCCGTTGTAACCTCTGCTGCCCCGGAGTTTTGCTCATTTCCTGTTAAAATTCTAATGAAAGTTCCCTTCGGTGTTTTAGGCTCGATGGTTTTGATCGGACAGTGATATTGCAGCAATAAACCTGTGGCTGATCTTGGATGGATTTCAAGACCCTTCTCTCCGTTTAACAGGTCATTGGAATGTTCAGTCAAATTCACGTTCCTGGTCCTCTCATTTCATTCCCCAGCTCGAGACTATTGTCGTCAAGATTTCCGTGGCATATAATATACAGACAGCCAGTGACCAGATGTAGTCAGCCAGTCTCTGAGCTTTGCATTACAGAAATCTGAGAAACGAAGGCTTTCGTGGGACCAAGTGATTAGGCCAAAGATACTTTTGTACTGATAGGCAATAAAATGTGATTTCTGTTGAGTCGCAGGTAGACCCGAAGATTAATATTATAGAATATTTCCAAACTTATAACATCAAAGGAACAAACAAAAGTGGACAAATAGCGTACCAATGCTAGTTTAACTCCACACATTTTAATGTGTAACTAATGTGGATTCTTGAGACTTTCTGCAGTTCCAATAACCGCAGAAAATCTCAAGAATCCGCTCTTAAGTTACATACTAAAATGTGTGAAGTTAAAACTTCAATTGGTCTATTTCAATTATTGGGGAATGCATACATATTATATATATATATATATATATATATATATATATATATAGTATATATATATATATATATATATATAATATAAACATATATATGCATGCATTCCCCAAAAATTGAAATTCAGTCAAGGATACAGGGAGTAGTGTGTTCTTTCCTTCTCCAACAGTAGCAAAAATGCTCTTATCATCAAACGCAATAAAGATCTCATAATATCAAAGGAACAATCAAAAGTAGACCAATTGAAGTTTTAACTTCACACATTGTAGTATGTAACTTAAGAGCGGATTCGTGAGATTTTCTGCGGTTATTGGAACTGCAGAAAGTCTCGAGAATCCACATTAGTTACACATTAAAATGTGTGGAGTTAAACTAGCATTGGTACGCTATTTGTCCACTTTTGTTTGTTCCTTTGATGTTATAAGTTTGGAAATATTCTATAATATTAATCTTCGGGTCTACCTGCGACTCAACAGAAATCACATTTTATTGCCTATCAGTACAAAAGTATCTTTGGCCTAATCACTTGGTCCCACGAAAGCCTTCGTTTCTCAGATTTCTGTAATGCAAAGCTCAGAGACTGGCTGACTACATCTGGTCACTGGCTGTCTGTATAATATGTGCCACGGAAATCTTGACGACAATAGTCTCGAGCTGGGGAATGAAATGAGAGGACCAGGAACGTCAGTTTGACTGAACATTCCAATGACCTGTGAAACGGAGAGAAGGGTCTTGAAATCCATCCAAGATCAGCCACAGGTTTATTGCTGCAATATCACTGTCCGATCAAAACCATCGAGCCTAAAACACCGAAGGGAACTTTCATTAGAATTTCAACAGGAAATGAGTAAACTCCGGGGCAGCAGAGGTTACACGGGTCTGGGTCACAATCCCGACTGTCATGACCCCGACACAAACCCCACAGGCAAAGATACCGACAAGGACAAAGTCCTTCCCCCCCCCCCCCCCACACACACACACACACATATATATATATATTATATATATACATATAATCATACATACACACACACAAGGACAAAGTCCCCCCCCCCCACACACACGAGTATGTGCTTAGGTTTGTGCTGGTTTGCTTGTGTATCGAAAATTTGTTTAGTTGAGATGGTAACTGTTAAAAAACAACAAATATTAATGAATAGTAGTATGTTAGCAACATGTTTGTGTTCGAAAAGTAGTTTTTTTTTTTTTTTTTTTTTTTTTTTTTGGGGGGGAGGTGCACCCTTCATAACCGACCCTCACCACAATCATGTGTTTAAAGTTAATCATTGATTGTCATGCAGCTTACCGCTGTCAATCTTAACTCCTCCCTCTTCATAAACTATATCTAGAATTGTCTGTGTACTTTTTCTTTCATTTCCTTTTGAAAATAGTCTAAACTTTGCATATTTAGATCAAAATTCGAAACCTTCCATAAGGAGAAAGACAAGAAGCTGTGAAACTATTTTTTCACGAAAAAGGAGAAGATAAAATCTGGGCACGTGGATGGATGTCTGATGGGGAAGGATAGAAGATGGAAACAGAAACGATTCTCATTGGAGGTGACCGCTGTCATTTCATAAGTCTGATAACTATAAGAAAGGCAGTGCAGTGACTCAACTTGCAAATGGAAAGCATTCACCAACAAAATGTGTTGGACACAAACACTCTCCCTGTGCAGGTGCTGCTGCTGCAGCCAGTGTTGCAGAAATCTTACACGAGGTGAAAACAGAAGCAAAATCAACGCGAGATCAACCTGGTCAAATGATTCAGTCAAGTACCGTCTCTGCTCCTGAAAACATTGTACCACTTCTTCTCCCTTCCAAAAATGCGTTCATGAAGAGAGACTATGAAGCGGATGAGGCAGTGCGTCGTGTGAGCCTCCTTCGCAAGAACTCGGCATCCCGCCACACGTCTAACTTCCATTCAATGGTGATACTTATTTTTGGCGAGAGATTCATTCTAAGGCAGAGAATGACAGACTTCTGGTATTCACTACAGCCCCAAATCTGAAGAGATTATCAGAAGCTCAATCAATATTGGATCATGGACGGTACTCTGCTGAAGGCAATTCCTACATTCCAACTGTGCAGCCTTTCATGATTAAGAAGTGACGTCATAGAGTATAAACTGACGCTCGTTTCATGATCCGCCGACCGACCGCCCTCAGGAAAATGAAACTGATATAAATCCACTGTCTATAACATCCGATTTGGAACTGGCTGCCACTCAAGCTCCTTTCTAGAAGCGAATGTCCTACACCCAACAGCAAACTTGGTCTCCATGCAGGGGCAGCGCTGATGGCCAAGAATCGGCATTTCTTCCAACGAATGAAATTCCCCAAGTTTTAAAACCTGTATTTTCCAGAAGATGCGGACGACGTTGATGCGTGGATAGAAAAGGATGAGAAGGATATTCATGGAGGGGGGAGAGAGAGAGAGAGAGAGAGAGAGAGAAGAGAGAGAGAGAGAGAGAAGAGAGAGAGAGAGGAGAGAGAGAGAGAGAGAGAAAGGTGATGATGAAAATGTCCGAGATGATCTTGGCGGAACAGTTATTTATCTCCTTAATAAATAACTGACGTTCTCTTCACAATGTTGAAAATAAACTCTCAAACTCTTTTCATTATACATTTGCATCTGATTCTTCATTTCAGTGCGAACCTATATATGGTTAACATATTCCATACCATCATTATTTTGCTTGCCCAGAAACTCATTAAAGAAAGTAAAATGTCTGTTTTCTGTCGGGACTCTTTCTAGCTGTGTGGATTGTGGATGTCCCGATTCTGACTACGGCACAGAAGCTTTGACCAATTCTGACTCATCAGCACGAATTCTTTCTCAAACTACATGACGCTTTATAAGGATATATGAGAAGTGTCGTTGGTAGGAGCAACGACGGTTTGGAGGCCTGGGAGAGACTGCAACCGGAAAACCGGTGAAACCGATTGGTTTTAGCGCTGAAAATAATTGGGTGGTGGGTGGTGGCAGTATTTTCCAACGACGGGACATCACAGATACACTTGAACATTTCTAGACGGAAGTCATTACAGAAGCCAAACAGATCTCTTTAGAGCCATCGACAGCGAGCGAAAAGAAAGTGGGACGTTATGAGATGAAGAGGAGCAACGTCGCCAGTGATCAACTTGTCACGAACAAATGACCAATGAAATTCAGGCATCCAGCAAAGACTGATCTGGGTCTGCGAGTGTTACTCACACACAACGAGACGAATCAATCCCCTACGCGCTGGTCCGAGTCGTTCACCACGACATTAGAATAAGACACTTCTCTGAGAAGGCCCATTCCTACTAGCCTTCCATAAAAGCAGCGCCTTCATACTACTCATCACTGCATCATCAACCAAGATCTGAAGACACGAGGAGAGGAGAAGGATTGGCCTCCTGTGCATCCAGTTCCCGTGGTCCCTGCAGTCAGCAATTGACCAGGCGTACCTACAGCAATTTTCATAAAATACCTCTCCATCTTACAAAAAATCTGACACGCATACTGAAATGCACAACCACTGAACAGCATTTTGTGCATCAAAGATGAATTCTCGACACGATAAATTCTTGATCCAGTTAAAAGATGTCGTTACAACTCTCAGCTTAAGCTTGAGCCTCAATGAGCATGAGCCTCTCAAATGAATCCTTTCATTGACAATCAAAAGCCACAGTAGTGTTAAAATATATTATTGTACAATAGTAAAAATACAAGGAGAGACTTTCGGATACTGCTCCGTATCCCTCTTCAGTCCTACTGACGGTCAAACAATGGAGAGAGAGAGAGAGAGAGAGAGAGAGAGAGAGAGAGAGAGGGAGAGAGAGGAGAAGGGAAGATGAGAGATGAGAGAGAGAGAGAAAAAAAAAAAAAAAAAAAAAAAACTGGTTCAAGGCGGATGGATTTAAGTGTTGGTCAGGTAATCCCCGTTCGGTTGTTTCTGTTGGCGAGACGGCTTGAACGGCGAAGTGGTCGTTCAGGTGATTCCAGCTCAGCAGACACTCCATCGGTGCCATGACTTGAAGCTGTAGTAACCTCAGTCACCTGGGATAAGACAGGTGGGAGCAACATCAGGGGTCTCACAATCACCAGACATATGAATCCTAAAATCGTTGACAAAGTGGCCAATTATCATCAGTGAAAGTTTTGTTCCCTTCAAAAGCACACCCCTTTCTAATAGCAGCTCCTTCTTAGTGGAAGTAGCTGCTATTAGAAAGGGGTGTGCTTTTGAAGGGAACAATACCTTCACTGATGAGGATAGTTTTACCAATTCTTTAATAATTGGCCACTTTGTCAACGATTTTAGGATTCATATGTCTGGTGATTGTGAGACCCCTGATGTTGCTCCCACCTGTCTTATCCCAGGTGACTGAGGTTACTACAGCTTCAAGTCATGGCACCGATGGAGTGTCTGCTGAGCTGGAATCACCTGAACGACCACTTCGCCGTTCCAGCCGTCTCGCCAACAGAAACAACCGAACGGGGATTACCTGACCAACACTTAAATCCATCCGCCTTGAACCAGTTTTTTTTTTTTTTTTCTCACTGTTGTAACGCTCCCTCCATTGTTTGACCGTCAGTGGGACTGAAGAGGGATACGGAGCAGTATCCGAAAGTCTCTCCTTGTATTTTTACTATTGTACAATAATATATTTTAACACTACTGTGGCTTTTGATTGTCAATATTATAGCCTCGTTACGGAGGTTCCTTAGTTCAATCCTCTCATTGTTGATGGCACTGCATTCTTAAACACATAAACACTGTTTCCCAATGCCAGGCAATAAAACTTACACTCCTACTTACTACATTAGACAGCATCACATCTATCAAAATCTCAAGGTCCACTGTAACGAGTTCCTCTTTATGTGTAACCGCTTCAAGAATACCTTCACAATACTTTAACACGGCCTGCTCCTTACCTAGACCCACACTGCTCTTTGGAAACCAAGCCCTCTCTATAACCAGGACTCTCAGCTAATTTATTTCTAATAACCAGGATTCTCAGGGCATTTTCATTCATTCACTCAAGTTGTTCCACATCCCCCAGCCACAAATACTTCCCTATCACCTCCCTAGTTCATTTAATTCACCAGCACTGACACCGTTCCTCATTCTGCAAGACCAGCCAGGCACTGGTAATACTGTCATTTCCAAGGTAACTCCCGTCACTTTTCCATTCCTGGACTAAGTACACTTCTTTCCAGAACTGTTTACCCAGTGACACGAAGTTCTTTCTAGCTAAACAGTTCAAAGACTCCCGATCAAAATTGGACTCTTGAAGCCTTCCTGAAACGATAATGAAATGAATGTCCCTTTTTCTTCGCTACGACTCAAGCATCCAGAAACAATCACCTCTTGTCCTTTGCCGTCGTACACAACTTGCTCATTGATTCGGTACCTGGATGTGTACTTCATATAGAATAGGTAAAGCTTGTTGTTGAAATGAACACAAAATTGAGGCCAAAGGCCGAGCACTGGGACCTATGAGGTTAGTCAGGTCTGAAACGGCAATTGACAATAAAAGGTTTGAAAGGTATAACGGGAGGGAAAACCTCAAAGCAAAGTTGCACTATAACCCAATAGTTAAAGATGATGCAAGCAAGATGGAAGAAAGAGAATATGAAAGGAGGCACAGTAAAAGGAATGAAAGGCGCTACAGCTGGGGGCCGAGGGCACGTTGCTAAGAATCTTCGGCCGAGTCTCCTACAGTGCGAAAGTTTGTCATTGTTTTCCGCGATGATTCTCATCCATTCGTCCATGAGAGAGCGAGAGAGCGAGAGAGCGAGAGAGCGAGAGCGCCCGAGTGCAGCAGAAGCCTCGAATTCAAGTGACCTTTCCCCCGCCAATCATAAACCACCTTTCAATAAGCACTCACGCACAGCAGCATTCAATGCGAAATAAGCCCATAGAAAATATACTACAACAGAAGAAACAACAACAACAACAACAACAAACCTCGTCACTGAAACTATAAAAATAGAGATGTCGGCAGTCGAATATTCCAGATGATGGTGATAACAAACTTACAATTACATGTATGTAGGTACGTGTGTATACATACATACATACATAATGTAAAAACTAATTTTCTCAGCATAACAACATGGAACTGGTTGGACATTTCTCATGATACGTTCATCCTATACGTCTTAATACAAAGCAGCCTAAAAGTTCATCCAATCGCGGTCGTCGTCAAAATAATAACAATAGGTTACCGTCGTGACAACAATGAAGGCGACGACGAACTACTCTTCTCCTCTAAGAACATTTCTTTCACGAGAAACCACAATATCACTGAAATGGGTAGATTAAAAGTGTGTGTGTGTGTGTGTGTGTGTGTGTGTGTGTGTGTGTGTGTGAGAGAGAGAGAGAAGAGAGAGAGAGAGAGAGAGAGAGAGAGAGTATATACATAATATTAACAAAATATGGGAAACTGTAAACCCAGAGAATGGATTCATCCGTCGCTTGAAACGCCACCTAAGGTGAAAATTCATCTCATGAAGATTTTCTGTATGTGCGTGGGGTGTGGTGTATGGGTGCACTTATGTATGTATGAAAATGCCACGAAAGAAAGTGAATCAAAGGAGCGGGACTAAGGCCTTTCGACTTACTGTCCTCCACTTAGCACAATGCTAAGTAGAGGACAGTATCCATATTTTCGTTATTCATACATACACACACACACACACATATATATATATATATATATATATATATATATATATATATATATATATATATATATATATATATATATATATATATATATATATATATATGAATAATTATCACATCGAACCGTGATCCATTTATATATCAATTCAAGCTACAAATGTCCTTTAATATCTAAATTCACTTTGCCTCCCAAATGATATATTTTCATATATGTACCGAAGGGGAATTTTTTAGTTGATAATAATTCCGTCCCCCCATGGGATCGAACCACCGTCCAAGTGGACGGGGACGAAATCAGGACAGTCAGTGACGCTATCCAATCAGCCATCATTTGGGAGGTAAAGTGAATTTAGATATTAAAGGACATTTGTAGCTTGAATTGATATATATATATATATATATATATATATATATATATATATATATATATAATACCAATTCGCTCTACTTTGGAATCAATATATTATCATGTTTGTTGACCGAAGGGGAACTTTTTAGTTGATAATAAATCCGTCCTCTCGTGGATTCGAACCAGCGCAGAGAGAACTCGGGAGTTCAGCTGCGCCTAAACGGACTTAGGAGGCGTCACTGCAGTCCTGATTTCTCCTCTGTCTGTCCTCTGGTTCGAATCCACGAGAGGACGGAATTATCAACTGAAACGTTCCCCTTCAGTTAACATATATGAAAATATACTGATGCCGAGGTTCAGCGAATTGGATATTAAAGGACTTTTGTAGCTTACTGCTTGTATATGACTCACAGTGATGTGATAAATATCATATATATATATATATATATATTATATATATATATATATATATATATATATATATATATATATATTATATATGAATAATTACCACATCACCGTGATTCATATAAATTATTCGTGCTTCAAATGTGCTTTAATATTTAATTCGTTGTACCTCGGAATTCATATATTTTCAATATTCATATATGTAAACCGAAGGGGAATTTTTTAGTTGACGAAATTATCATCAACTTAAAAAAAATCTCCCTCGGTTTACATATATGAATATGAAAATATATTAATTCCGAGGTACAACGAATTAGATATTAAAGCACATTTGTAGCTCGAAAAAAAATATAAATATATATATTAATATATATATATGAATGTGTATATATATATATATATATATATATATATATATATATATATATATATATATATATCCAAATAGGGCGAGTCTCGTCTCAGGATAGACTCTGGAGGGCGAAGGGAAAGGGAAAGGGCAGAGCATCATTGTTACGACAGTTTATTATGGCAACGTTTCCCGCCAGATGATGTCGTCGCATTTGCGAGGCATCAATGATTTCAGAAAACTTTCTGACACAAGGTCACGTTGAAGCATCGACTTCCACACAAATGATGAGGCAGGGGAGGGAGGGAAGAGGCGCAGGAGGTCAGACCTAAATCGGCACAAGTCACCAGACTAAAAACAAAGTGTTCTCCCGAACGCGCCAAGGCGAGAAAGGACGAAAGAAGCAAAACGTAAACAAAGGTGAGGCGATAAACATCTGTACTGAGGTTGACTGAGCGTTTCGTGTTGAATTAAACTGAATATGGAATTTGGGCCAAAGGCCAAACACTAGGACCTACGAGGCCATTCAACTCTGAAACGGAAATTGACAGTTAAAGGTTTGAAGGGTGCAACAGGAGGAAAACCTCAAAGCAGTTGCACTATGAATCAATTGTTGGGAGAGGGTGGAGAGTAAGATGGAAGAAAGAAGATATGAAAGAAGGTACAGTATAAGGAACCGAAGGGGTTGCTCTGGATCAAACAGTGGCTACGTTATTCCTATCTTGATAGGAATATCGTAGCTAGCAACCTATTCTTAAAACCTTACGAATTTGTTCCCCAGATTTCCTGGAAGAACAACTTGAACTAATTTGTAGGCATTTTTCGTTTCTAAGGTATCACGACCATATAACTGAGAAAGCAATTCACAAAGCAAACGCAATTTTCTACAGACCCCTCAAGACAAGACCAGGGAGACACCCAACAATAAAATAAAAATTCCAAACCTGGAATTTTTAGGATGGTGATCCAGACTCTCAGAAAATCTAACCCTTTTGCATTTACTTACCCAAACACCTTTGTCAAATCCCTGATTAACGTTCAACAAAAGACATCCCCCAAGGACACAGGCGTTTACGAAATCCCATGCCTGGACTGTGAACAATCTTAAATCGGTTTTACAGGAAAATCACTTCTCCAGAGATTAATTTCATACAAACGGTCAGTTAGGTATGAACAACAGAACTCGGCTATTTTCAACCATATAAATGAACATAACCAAAGAATAAACTGGAATTTGTTACAGATAATTTATAGCAGCAACTGTCGGTACAAGAGTCAAATGATAGAATAGGCCTTGATTAAACAAACTGGTAATGACCATCTCAAAGGGCGCATGGGATTCAGATGTCACTGGAAAAGTTTTCATCCAACCAATGCTTAAGAGGATTAAAGAAGGATTATTAGTGAGTGACCTCAATTGGCTTACCTGTGAATGGATCTCTTGGTATAAATACCACATTTTCTGTAACTTTTCTCATTCATCTACCTGAAGAGAGAGACAGCAGTCTCTGAAATACAGTACTTTCTCTAAATTTTGGTGTTTTTATGGGCTCCTTTTATTAGATGGAATTCTGTTGCAACAGAATATTTTTACCATTATATATTTATATATATATATATATATATATTATATAATTTCCATAAAAACACGAAGGCAGGCAGAAATTACAGATTTTTATTTTCAAAAGTAATGTTTCCCTCAACAGACTGGTAATGGATTCCGAGGTACAGATCAGTCGTGCTATACAATGAATGAAATAATAAACTGAGGCCAAAAGCCAACAAGCGATATAGATGACCTTGAGAGTCTGAGGTCTTCCTCTTGCTGCACCTTTCAAACATTTTTACCCTCAGTTTCCCTTTCAGCGCTGAATGACCTCAAAGGTCACCTCACTTGGCCTTGGGCCTCAATTTTATATTTCATTCATTTGTATAACAAGACTGACCTGTCCCTCTGAATCCATTACCTGTCTAACAGAGGGGGTGAAGATGAAGATGAGAGGAAGAATATGAACGGAGAAAGGGGCTGCAGCTCGGGGCTGAAGGAATGCTGCAAGGAACCCCAAGTAATGTCTACAGGCCATCGTGTGAGATGCAGTGACGGCGTGAAACCCCCTACGAGGAGAAGCAGTTATGCGGCTGCTATGTCACTCGTGCTGAAAGAAGCTTCTTCATAACAATCCCGTTGACCGGTGGCTGAGAAAAGATTCTACTGATCAGATCTGACTCCCGGCTCTTTCGTGAGGTGATCATCGGTGCTCATTCTGCCATCTGGCTACTGAACACCAATTGCTGCTATGTATGTTAGACTCACTGCTATATGCTGTTAGACGAGACATTCCCTTTGATTCAGTGATGGTAATTATTTATATGGTCACAAATATCTGAGCTTCGCAGACTATACCTCTCACTGGGCATCTGCAATGTGTTCATCTTTTGAAGAGTGATTAACCTGTCAATCCGATATAGGATTTGAGACAGTAGGGGCAAGGGACTTGCCTCATATACCCGTGTCTTTGGGGAATGGCTCCTATTGGATGTTCATTAAGGATTTGGCTGAATCTCCAAGCCTGTGTCAACAGTCCAGGGTAGGCCTAGATTTTATTACAAAATGTCTGTCTCCCTTGGCATGTGCTAGCTTTACAGATAGCTTTCTCAATTCTATGGTCACTGCCTCAAGGACAAAAGCGGCGTTCTGATTACATCCAACTCCTCCTCCATGAATCCAGGAAGCAAATCCGTAAGGGTAAAAAAAAAAATAATGTTGGCTCTCAGCAAACAGTGAATCTGAATCCTGTCGTGCCTCTAATTATCCAAACACCTAGGAAAGGAACTGTACTGTTTCTTTTCAACTTGACTTTGAATTTGATTCTGGGCACTACTGCATTTAAGTCTTAAAAATTGCTCAGGCTGTCCCATCTATTACCCCAAATTGTTAAGTAACACCCAAACTCATCCACATCATGCCTTTGGCGTTAAGTACTATCGTTTCAAAATACTCAATATAGAAATTGGCTAATAATGGACTTGGGCTGTACCCAGATTGTTGCTTGTAGATGGAATTTCCGAACAAAAGAAAAGACGTTGTTTCGATCCACACAGTTCAACTAATTCTATTATTTGATTATCAAAAAACTGGAAGACATCTTTTAATGGCATTTTGTGAATAGGGAATCTGCAATCAAGATGAAAGAGCAGAATAATGGACATGAAAATGGGGAGAGGAGGCATCATAACCACTTCGAAATCTTATAACTTAAAAGCCCTGGCACATGTAGTGGCTGACCTGAGTGGGAGGTTACCTTTTTTTTGCTCTAGGAAGGCCATAAAAATACAGCAGTTTTGGTTGAATGACTTGAAATAACTTGAAATAACTACAATTACTGCTTTTGTCCCTGCCAATTCAGGTTCACTTTTGAAAAATTCCTTAAGACGTCTTGGAGGGATTTCTTACTCCTTTTCCATAATCTTTGTTTCTTTGTATCGTGTTTTTACATTGCATGGAACCAGCAGATATTCAGCAACAGGACCAACGGCTTTACGTGACTTCTGAAACAAGTCGAGAGTGAATTTCTATCACCAGAAATACACATCTCTCACTCCTTAATGGAATGCCCGAGAATCGAACTCGCCGCGGCCACTGGGGTGACACACCAACACCATACCGACCACACCCCCGAGGTGCTTCCATTTCATAAGTGTTTGAATCACTGAGGAGCTGGTTGACTCTATTAGCGTCAAAGTCTTTATCTATAGAGTATTCACAACCTTTTCTTTGCCAGATCTGCTTATCAAGACATCTCATTCTTGTTGTGAGTGAACGGCTCTCGTACATCTATCTACAGGGAAAAGGAGATTTCTCGTTAAAGTCACAGGCTGCACTCAATACTGTACCATTGGAACACACCTCCTGCAGGCTGTGATTTTCATCGGCCATGAATTTGTTCAATGCTGCTCTCAAGTCGAGCTTGTTTTTCACGTTTAGCAAGGGATACACCACCGTTTAAAACTCAACACTACCACGTCCAAATGCTCACTTTACCTATATCAGTTGAGTCTCACATGTTTCTCTCATGGATACACACACACACACACACACACTCACACATATATATATATATATATATATATATATATATATATATATATATATATATATATATATATATATATATATATGTGTGTGTGTGTGTGTGTGTGTGTGTGTGTATAAGCAACAGTGAGACTATCTTTGATATATGGAGCTCAAACATGACCATTAATGAGAGAACATGACAACAAGAAATTGGATGTAGTGGAGATGAAAATGCTTAGATAGATTCGTGGAGTACAAAAAAAAATGGATAGAACAGATGAAAGAATAAGGGGAATGACTAAAGTGGAGGAACTACCAAAGGTGGCCCAGGAAAGAAGACTTCAGTGGTATGGCCATGTGATGAGAAGGGATGAAGAATATGTGGGGAGGAGAGTGAAGCAGATGAAGGTTGAATTAAGTATATCTTAGTTTAACCAGACCATTGAGCTGAGTAACAGCTCTCCTAGGGCTGGCCCCAGGGCCACTTTTACGGGGCCGAAGGATTAATACTTTTACGTGGCCGAAGGATAAGATACTCTTACGTGGCTAGGAACCATCGGTTACTAGGCAGTGGGATCAAAAGCTTATTGTGGGATCCAAACCACATTATATAGAGAAATTAATTTCTAATCATAAGAAACAAATTCCTCCGACTCCACGTTGGCAGAGCAGGGAATCGAACTCGGGACTACCGAATCGGCAGGTGAGCATGTCAAGCAGATGGAGGCGCCTGGTGGGAGAGCGAGAGCGAGACCGAAGCAAAGGCGAATGAATATAGTTAAAGAAGACCTGAGAGACAAACAAATGTCAGAGGAAACTGTAAGACCAGGCCAGGTGGAGGTAAGTGGGGTGGGGTAAAGATCCAGAGAAAGAAAATTATATAAATAAATGAAATCATATATATATATATATATATATATATATATATATATATATATATATATATATATATATATATAAATAATATAAAATCAAGCCAAAGGTGGACCACAGAATCGTAATCAATATAGCATATTTCTTTATTTCCAACATTTATTTTATTTTATGGTATTCTGTGTCGTATTTTACGAATTTTATTGTTTTTCAGTCATTTTATTAATTAATTAACAGATTCCCTGATGGTTTACGCAAGTTACTACGAAACGTTGGAACTAAAGAATTATGCTATATTCAGTACATTTCCAAGGTCCACCTTCACACTGATGTGTCCTACTGGCCGTCGTCTACCTGTGTCTGTCTGTCTGCGTATGTATATATATATATATATATATATAATATATATATATATATATATATATATATATATATATATATATATATTATACATAAACACAGAGATACGGGACTTAAATACAAAAATGCACCACGAGAGGGTAGAACTGTAAATTACTTAACCTTCGAGATGAAGAAGGTGTAGGCTACTCTACTAAAAAATCTTTTTCAGCAGGTGGCTGACAATTTCCCCAGCTACTACCTTTAAATCTATATATTTTCTATATCTCTTTCAAAATCAATGGAGCGAGTTCATTCACGCCTTGACTGATATTCCTACAAAAGCGTTTATTTATCCAAATGGACTCAATGCTGACTTCCAGCACCAAAGCAGCTCGGTTGTGTCCGTGGCCAAGTGATCGTATGATTGTTCTACTGCAGGGCGGAAATTCTACTGTGTTCCCTTCCACGTCTCCTGCATCTTTCAGTCTGACGATATCAAACTTATCACAGACTCCCTCGGGATTTGACATGCGCATTATAGTGTTTGTCTCATTGTACTGATTTCTTCATTGAACCACTACATCTGAAACCATTACTAAATGATAGTACAAACAGGCTTTTTGTATGGTAAGTACCTTTGTCATCGTCAGGTGTTTTTTGCCACTCTTAATGCATTGTCTCATACACAATGAAGAGATTCAAATTTCTTGCCTCTATTCCTGATCGTATCTAATTATAATCAATGTATTGACAGTTGTCTGCTCTCTTAGGCACCCGAAATAAATACCATCTGAACATCAATTGGTACCACAAACCTTTCTCATCTTTCACCTTTAGTCTCCGAATGAAAAAGGCTCAAATTTGCGGAGGCCGGATGTTAGAACACTTAGCAAACGCAACCTGTAAACTCAAGATGGGACTTTTGAAGAGAGCAGCTTAAACACCACAGCATTTCTTGCCCACACAAGAAGGGCTAAACAGATATTTTGCACATCATATCCATTTAGATCTTTCATTTGACATGCAACGAGACTTTTTCCATGTCCAGTCCCCTAGTGTTAAAAACACTATGGAAATCATGTTAGAAGCATGACAGCTTTTTTCTCAAATTTAGAGAGAGAGAGAGAGAGAGAGAGAGAGAGAGAGAGAGAGAGAGAGAGAGAGAGAGAGAGAGAGAGAGACTGGTTACTGAGGGCAACCAAGAGTTAGAAAATATATATATATATATATATATATATATATATATATATATATATATATATATATATATATAATGTGTGTGTGTGAAAAACAACAGGATTCTTTGTAAAAGGAAAATGTCTCGGGGCAACGACGGTCTGGAAGCGCCATAGCACAACGGAGGGAGGGAGGGAGGGAGGGAGGGAGGGAGGGAGGGAGGGAGGGAGGGAGGGAATCACGTCCTTAGTGAGGCAACTTTCGAGACGGAATACTTTCATCACAGACGATCTTATGGTTAAAACAACGGCAACTTAAAAAAAGTTTCGCGATCTCTACTTTGGAAAAGATGGTATGTACCTACGAAGATGTCAAAAGAAATTCATATGCCATTGACGATCATTGAAACCTTAAGGAAACATCAAATATTGCCACGAAAGCACATGTCGGTCGGCATCAGCACTTTCGGAGTCTGCAAAAGCTGTAGAATATGTTAAAATCAGTTCCGCAACACCGCCACACGACGAATACCAATGGGCGACAGGCGAAGTGTTCAACGCTCTTTTGTTGTTGTTGTTGCTCTCCTTGACCTCACAGTGCGCGACGCCATGTCGTCATGGTTTCGTTACTCACATCCGGTCCAATTCCCAATTCCAGTCAATGACAAAATCAACTGCCCGAATTCAAACCGTTACAGGTGGTGGAAGGCTTGAAGGCGGCGGCGGCGGCACCACTGCCCTTTTCCCTCCCTCACTTCCCAGCTTTCTGGTCATGCTTGAACTCAGTCAACGTTCAACTCTTAAACTGGCATAAAATCAATCACGCTTTTTTCCTTTACACGATTTAATTCATACTGACTATACATTCGTGGAGAGAGAGAGATGATGAGAGCAGAGAGAGAGAGAGAGAGAAGAGAGAGAGCGAGAGAGAGAGAGCGAGAGAGAGAGAGAGAGAGATAGAGAGAGAGAGAGACGAAGGGGGGGGGGGGGGGGTATTGACTTGTAGAGCTCGCAACCTTAGGTGCTAGAATAACAACCACTAGCCAATTGGCCGCTAGAATATATATTAATTAATTAATAAAACCGAAAAAAGACAGCTGAAAGGGTATGAATGGAGTGCTTAGGTGCCGCCAAAGTCGGGAATTCCAGGGAGGTCGTTAGCATAAAGCTTTGGAAACTTCACATGGTCACCTCCAGCAAAGAAAACTGGAAACTTCACATGGTCACCTCCAGCAAAGAAAACTGGAAACTTCACATGGTTGTCTGTCCTCTAGCAAAAAAACTGAAAAAAAAACTTTTTGGAAAGGGGGGGAAACTTCACATAGGTCACCACCAGCAAAAGAAAACAACTGGAAACTTCAACATCGGTCACCTCCAGCAAAGAACTGAAACTTCAAACATGGTCAACCTCCAAGCAAGAAAACTGGAAACTTCACATGGTGTCCTCTAGCCAAAGAAAACTGGAAACCTTCACATGGTCCCCAAAACCGAAAAAAGCAAAGACAACTGGAAACTTCACATGGTGACCTCCACAAAGAAAACTGGCAACTTCACATGGTCCAAACCTCCAGCAAAAAAAACTGGGAAATTCACATGGTTCACCACCAGCAAAGAACACTGGAAACTTCAATGTCCACCTTCAGCAAAGAAAACTGGAAACTTCACATGGTCACCTCCAGCAAAGAAAACTGGAAACTTCACATGGTCACCTCCAGCAAAGAAAACTGGAAACTTCACATGGTCACCTCCAGCAAAGAAAAACTGGCGACTTCCACAAATGGTTCACTACCCAGCAAAAGAAAAATAAACTTGGAAACTTCACATGGTCACCTCCAGAAAGATAACTGGAAACTTCACATGGTCACCTCCAGAAAGATAACTGGAAACTTCACATGGTCACCTCCAGCAAAGAAAACTTAGTCAGCTCACATGTCACAACTCATAGCTGCCAAGAGGACTTCTGAGGGTCCTCAATTCCCCATCAAAGTTGATAACAACCTTTTTTCTTCTTAACGAGTAAAAGCTTTGACAGCAGCAGCAGCTTAATGTGCATCGGTGCGGAGAGACCGAGAGCTGGCTGGCGACTGGGCAAACGGGGCAGCCAGTGTCTGTCCCTCCGACCTACGACGGCCTCCCTCAACCACCTCAACGACTTGGGCAAGACCTATCATTGGGACAACCCCTTCTCCAGACGGCCACACTATTGATTGATTGTCCAGCTGGTGCCGCCTGACATGCCGCACCCCAAAAAGCCACCACACCCACATACGACACAGGAGAAGAGGCTGCTGCTCTCGTTTGGTTCTCTCCCTCTCCGCCCTATCATCCCCCTCCCCCTTCCCCTCCCCTCCCCACACAAAGTTTTGACGTCTTCAACCTTCGACCCTTTTTTCTTTACTCTACGATACTGGCCATTTCAGAGTTCGTTCAGCTCTTGGATAGGCGCGATTTAAAGCAGTATCCGCGCAAGACACTTGTCATATCGAGAGAGAGAGAGAGAGAGAGAGAGAGATGAGAGAGAGAGAGAGAGAGAGAGAGAGAGAGAGAATATATATAAAATTATCGACAGATTGACTTCACGTGTGTGTGTGTGTGTGTTTAGAGAATGCGCAAGTGCAAGTCTTAGGAGAGTTACAAGAGAAGTTCGATATCTACGGGAAAGGCTGCATTCGGCGAACAGCTTAATGAAAGGCATCATAGATAGAATGTGTTGCAGGCTACGGAGGATGCGAGGTGTACAACATCATTGTTAATACGATAGCCATCTTTTCAAATTGAAAGCAGAGCAATAAGACGTTCTGATGTTTGTTCGACCAGCGAAGGTTAGTCACCCAACAACTGTCGGGATATAAACCCCCTCAATATCAGAGGGGAAAGATATGGGCAGCAGGCAACCTCGCCCGGATACTTCATCAACACAAGAAGGGTAACACGTCCTGGAGCCCACCCTTCCGCGAGAGAGAGAGAGAGAGAGAGAGAGAGAGAGAGAGAGAGAGAGAGAGAAGAGAGAGAGAGAGAGAGAGAGTCCTTTTAAATTCTGTGTGATTTTATCTTAAGCCTATTTTCGTTAAAGATGCAGTCATAGCTTATTAAATAACACCTATTCTATTATTGCACACACACATAATATAAATATATATATATCTATATATAGATTATATATAATAAATATAATCACAAAATATCTCAACACTTTCCCAAATCCATTCTGTAATTTGTACTAAACATCCCTCCTCTTGTCCGACCCAGTCTCCTGTTCATCCCTCCTCCCATCCTGCGTCATCCTTCACACTGATAGGAATCGGGCGCTTCCATATGCAACCCTTTGGCACCTTTGACAATGTTCTTCGCCATCATTCGTGACACTTGACTCTACGCTTAATCAAATGGCTTCTCTTCGCCCTCACCGGTCAACATTCCCATCAACAAAGATGAATTCGCCCCACTCCACATTTCCGTCACTCACTTCATGACAGTTTCTCACTTCAGAAGTCTGCATCAGTACCTCATTTCCTTTCTCTAGTATTCTAATCACACAGTGGAAACAGAAGCAGTTCCTCCACACAAGACAAAACACACCTTTGCCCAGAGCCACCTGGCAGACACTGACACCAGTCAGTCAGTCAGTCACTCTCACAGCGACACTCTGAGGGAGCCTCACTTTCTTCGCTACCAAATCCTATCCTCTTGCCTCCCAAAAATGACTACCCTCCACATCTCTCTCTCTCTCTCTCTCTCTCTCAGCCACAAATTTCATCAGTTCCAACAATTGGCCACATGCAACTTATTTTCTTGTAGTACTATTCTCAAACTTTCCTTGAGGTGTTTCGTGGGAGTTACTCGATTCCTTAATCCTCTTCCTTGTAAGTCTGAGGCCAAAAGTGCGTCCTCTTCTTAGCCTTTCACCTGACCTCCCTCCACTGAAGCTTTCGTTCGTTCCTCCAACTTGTTGTCCGACCTCCCAGTCCCAGACTCTGGAATTTTAGTGCAAGTGGGGCTTTTCTCTCAGTCTCGCCTTCCAATTCTTGTGCTTAGTCGCATTTATTTTCTTCGTCTCTTCATCTTGTTGTGCATCCGCTCTAATTCCCTCTTTTCCTGTCGTGAATGCTAAAAGGCTAAAAGGCTAAAGGGGCCCTAAATGATTTGGTTTATAGCCTGAATGTCACCCTTCTTTTGCCAATTATTCAACGTAGCAGGATTTCGTGTCATAATTCAAACAATATCTAACATAGTTATGTTAGAAACCAATCCGAACCTTATTTCAAACCTTTTCCTCTGCGAGACAGACATCCTTCACAGAACCCAGTCACCCGCTGGACTAGACTGAAAAACCGTCGCACAACCATCGGCCTCTCTTCTACTCTCCACATTCAGCAGTTCAGTATCCGTCACCTACAGAGTAAAGCATTTATTTACGACAGTCTCTGTATTTCCACTCACACAACTTTCAGGTGTAGATCGCCTGCTTCCATAGCCTTTTTTCTCTTCACTGACTTCCACTAGCACCAGTATTCTCCGAGACCTCACTGAACTGCTTTATCATCCTTCCTTCCTTCCTTTCCCCAATACACAATGGGCATCTCATTCGGCAAGGGAATTCCCCCACTTTGCTAAGGGGATGTCTTACTTACTGTTAGACTCTTTCTTATCATCATTTCTGATCAATATGCATCTCGTTCGTCAAAGGGTTTGACATCCCCAAGCCGCTACCGACACCTTTTTATTAAATCTTTCATACCCTAATTCCTATAACTTGGAACACTCCCAAATATTACATCCACCTTTAAACATTTCCTTCTCTCATATCATAATTAAACCCGTAATATATATATATATTAATCATAGTTATATATATATATATATATATTATTTCATTATATTTAATATTATATATATATATATAATATATATATCTATACTAAACTATATATATATATTATAGTATTTATATATAATATAGATCTAATCTATCTATCTATTATCTATCTATCTATTATCTATCTATCTATCTATCTATATATTATATATATATATATCTATATATATATATATATATATATATATATATGTGCTAAATACCATTTACAAGAAAACAACACATTGTATGATCCTCAAGCATTTTGTCGACCGAGAAATCTTGAACAGCAGAGGAGAGGAGGAGAGGAGAGGAGAGGCATACAGGCCATATATGCACAAACTCAAAAGCTATAGAATACTTCCTCACAACAGAAGGGGCACGGCTTGAGTTCGACAGTTTCGCTCTTTCCATAATGTTCAATTCTTCTCTATCCGCCGAAATAGCAAAGTTCATCTTGCTTGGGAGATTTTGAGAAGGGCATATTTTGCCTTGTGCTTCATCTACTTCAGTTACAATTATTTGGTAAATTTCCGTGAGCGATTTGTTGTCAGCAGTCATTTCTCCGTATGGATCGACGACGGGAAATGCTGCTTCACGTCGACCCAGTTTGCCTGACGGAGGTTGAAAAGGATAAGGAGGAGGTTGAAGCCATCTCGGTGGCTCGTAATGTGAAGAGTTTGGTGTTTGGTCGAATATCAAAAGGAGTCTTTATGTTATGGGCCACCGGTTAGCTCTCTATCACACTGATCCTTATAAGAGGTGCCTTGAGAAGCCGAATGACATGTTCAGTATGTTATAGGTGAAAATGACGATCAAGGGGGTTGTTTCCTCCTGAAGGCAATGCAAGGGCCTTCCTTGTTCCATACTTTTTTCCTAACACTGTTTCCTTCACATGATGAACAAGCTGTTTAACATTCCATTCGTAGAGGTGCACCAACTAAAGTTGCAATGGCCCCTAATCCTGTACAAAAAGCATCATGAACCGGGAAGTCGTCAAACATCACGACAACATGATATCTGTGCAGGGTGACTACTAATACGAGATGGTCTACGATGCTGATACTTTCGAATGACAGCTCTCACGCAGTCATAACGTGGCCAAGCTCCGTTCTGGTATAAGAACTGCAAGAAATGAAAACGTGGAAGGTAATCAAAGTTCTAGTTTTAAAAGGGATTAATCAGTACAAGTAAAAGTTGTATCGTTTTTAGCTTTTACTGAAAATCACATTGGTTGTAAAAAGGCCGTGTTATCTTGCAGCATGTCAAAAAGTACTCGACAGATGATCTGTCGAGTACTTTTGGCATATTACATGATAACCCTGCCTTTTGACGAGCAGTGTGATTTAAGAACATGATTTGATTTTCAGTAAAAGCTCAAAACGATACAACTTTTAATTGTAGTAATCCCTTTTAAAACTGGAGCTTTGATAGTAGTAGCAAGATGAAGCCAGCCAGGTGTGGTGGTGGTGGTGTTGGGCATACGTGGGCACGTTTGCGTTTGGAGAGAGAGAGAGAGATTCATCTCTCAGAAAAGTTTAGAATTGATTTTAATGCAGCAAATGTACATCCAGCACATTGTCCTGAGAGAAATCATCTTTGTGAAAACTACTATGTAACGAAATCCCTGACTACATTGCCAGGCAGAAATGGCGCCGTGTGGCTGAAATAACAAATGCCGTCAAACATTTTCCCCAAAAGGAAACCCGAAATGAAGTCTAATACCCAGATCATACCGCACTGGGGAATTTAACAACGAAACAAACATTTCAATGAAATCTTGAGTGATTTTTCTATTTTCGAAGTGGCAATGGCCAGGCGTTGGTTGACGAGGAAATTTCCAAATCTCAACGCGACTTTGACATAACTAATTCATTTCTATACATCTATTTTGATCTCGTCACTTCCTCGACACCACTAACACCCTGATGTCTTATACTATAGAAATATAATAGTTTAAATACCAGAGAAACGTGTTTCACACTCCTAGATCTTCAATACAACTTCAACATAAGACAGAACAACCAATAATGAATATAGTACTGAACCCTGGGTGGTTACATGGTCCTTAGATGAGCTATTGGGAAGCATCACTTTCAGACCTGAATCCAGCTGGCAAACGAGAGAATCTGAAGTTGTTCACAAAACAAACATTCCAAGAAATTCCTAAGGCAGTAATCAGTGGCTACAACCGCCCACAGGCGAACACTTTCTCTCTCTCTCTCTCTCTACTAAGAAATGACGAGATGCTTTTGTTTTCAAAAGTCAATCCGAAAACTTCTCCCTAAGAAGGTATGCTTGGTAAATAAATGACCGCTCGCCGTGGGTAGGGGGTTACTTGTACAGTGAAAGTCCAAGTTCTGGTGGGTCACTATCGCTGGCACCACCTGAAAGGCTTTCATGAGCAGACTAAGCACGCGAATGATGAAGCCTAAGTCGTCTACTTGAAAAGTGAAGGCCAACAGTCATGTCATGCAGAAAGGTTAATGAGCAAATGGATCCTGGAATGAAATCTGCAAAATGAGGTGTTTTCATGAAGAGTTTGCAGCGCTAGTGGGTCGATGGAGTGAGTATTTTGAAGTTACATTAACACAGAGGGCAATAAACAGTAGAAGAGAGAGAGAGAGAGAGGAGAGAGAGAGAGAGACGAGAGAGAGAGAGAGAGAGAGAGAGAGAGAGAGAGAGAGAGAGGGGTCCATTACACAGTAATGAAAGTGTGACTGACTGCCTGACTGACTAACATGTGAGAGGTATGTTTGGAGGGGTAAAATTTTGGATCTAAAGCACAAATTTTTATGACAACATCAACAGGGGCAATATATAAAACGTAAGTTACAGAGAACAATAAAAAATTTATGTCAGAAAAATTACTCTGAAATATGAAGTGGTGTCGCAGTTGATTTCGTTCAAG
>NC_087202.1:132186760-132241887 GCF_015104395.2 Macrobrachium nipponense | reverse complement strand
TTGATTTCGTTCAAGCCTGTTCTGTTTCTATGGCCGACTACAGACTGACATCAAAGTCCGACAAGGCATCTGACGTATATGGGTGTAAAGTTTCGGCAAAACAAATACCAATTGAATGAAGTGTGGCTATGCATGGCATGGTACTGACTGAGGAGACAGAAGATAAACCCACATGCATTAGCATCAGGGTCAGAAATGAAAAGTGGTAGTAATAGCAAGTAAATTTGAGTGCTGTAAGATTACGATGGATAATGGAAACCAGAAAAATGGAGTTCTCAATTTTAAAAGTGATCGTGGAAAAATAAGACCGTTACCTTTTAAAAAAACTGGGGATTATGCACTGCTGATGGTAGGTACAATTTGAGAAGAAGAGAGTCAAGAGAACATGTGAAACAAGAATCCTCCTGAGAGAGAGAGAGAGAGAGAGAGAGAGAGAGAGAGAGAGAGAGAGAGAGAGAGAGAGAGAGAGAGAGAGAATTGTGAATTTTGTTTATCTATAATATAGTAAAAAGGTTAACCTTTTCTAATATTAACCTTGCTGTAGCCAGACCTCAGATACATAGAAATGTAATTTTTCCATTTTTTCCCCCCAATTTCTGACATCCAGATCTTTCCTTCCGTTCCTCTTACCTCAAACCCACACATCTTAGCTGCTAAACTACTTATACACAGCTGCTTCTTGTTCAATTTGATTGCGGGGCACATTGAATTGTGCATTGCCATCTACAGCATGGTGTTCTTCCCTTGCAGCTGTAGTACGTAGAGACTTCTTGGTCTCTTGCCTCTTTTGGGGGGCATCGTTTGCTTGCTACCACCAGAGATTGTTCACAGAACTTAGATGGGTCCATTTACTTTTTACAATAAGTTCATGATGTCTCGCTTCTGGGAAGCGTTGAAACGTTTCCCCTTTCCCTTCGACATCTGCGGCATGAATCACGCCGCGTACAATAAAGCAATTCAATCCCCTCCTGAGAGTGAAAACCACCAATCGATCCCCTCAAAACTTCCCCAGAGCATGAGCGTTACAGATGAATTACACATGGGGAAAATAAAAAAAAAAAAAAAAAAATCTTCATTTACATCATAAATCATGCGATTGCAATTCACTTCGTTTATCTCCATCAAAATCATTTCACGCACGTGGACTGATATTTTATATATATATATATATATATATATATATATATATATATATATATATATATATATATATATATATATATAAAACGGTATATTGCTTCCAATGTTGAACTCCTTAACACATTCAAGGTATACATAGCCCTTTTTACCACATTTCTTCACTTTCAGACAGAGAACGTGCTTCCATTAGTATTACAGAACAAGGTGCAATCACTACATATAACAAAAGTTCATGTTAGGAACTATTTGTACAATGACTTCCTGTTTGGCAGTGCATCTAATGATATTACTATTAGTTTTTCACAGAATATGGAATTAATTACTAACACTGATATCTTGGGAATTTCCATGTAGTATTTTCATATAAAAATATGTAATGCCTAATAAAATAGTATAGAAAAATACACATTGTACAAAAAAGTTTCACTGTTGGAGAGAGAACCAATTTCTAGTGACAAATCACGTGTACACGATCAATGTATATGCACTGTTTCACAAAGATACATTACTTAAAAATGACAAAGTATTGAGATACCCAACATAGAAATAACTGAGGAATGAAGAGTAACAATTGTTTAAAAGAGAAATACAAATAATTCGACACACACGAGCTAGAACTGGAAACATTCTCCGAGGACAGCCTCAAATGAAACTTTGACCTCTTCACACAAATGTGTGGCAAAAACGGAATTAATCTCCAGAGCCGCATTAATTTATCTCCCAAGACCTAGTTCTCAAACCTCAAAGAAGTTGCAATAGCTACGTATGTCAGCGACAGTAAGGGATCAGGATTAAGCTGCATATGTCCAATCTGACCACAAACAAAAATGGACAAAGTATTTTTTACCATTGAAAACAGTTTTCAATCTCCTTCTCGACAAAATCATTAACATCACCTATCTTGGAGAGGATTAGTACGGCTCAGTCATAGAATTCAAAAGGTTCATTTGTTATTTGTCAAGACTACAATGAAAAGCACAGAAAGCGGCTTGATTCAAAATCCAACGTCGCCAGTCTGCTCTCGAGTTCTATTTGTCCTCAGATTTTGTCCAGCTTATTTAGGAACCCACACATATTTCGGTAATAGAGCAGACTTCACATTCACTAATATTCCAGCTATTGTGAAGTCCAAGGTCTGCAAGTATACAGGCGGTCCCCGGGTTACGACGGTTCCGGCTTACGACGTTCCGAGGTTACGACGCTTTTTCTTAAATATTCAATGGAAAAATCCGTCCTGGGTTACGACGCTTGTTCCGAGGTTACGACGCTGACGCTTCCGACGCTCCGAGTTAACGACGCTTTTAAAAAACGCATACTATGATAAAAATCCTTTATAGTTTAGCGCAGTATATTAATAAAATAAGTTTCTGGTTAGATTACAACAAAATTTTGATTGAGTTATGATGATTTTCGACACTTTTTATGTTGTATTTTTCTATGTTTTTTAGTGACGCCTCATATGCGGAAAACTAGTTTCCGAGCGAATGAATACATACTAGTACATATAACAGTCCAAAAGCGCAAATAATGAAAAATCATTGCTTGTTTCCAGTAATAATAACAAAACGAAGTTTCTGGTTAGATTACAACGCAAATTCCAAGTATCCAAAGAGAGACATTATCCAGTAATTTGATCAGAGAGAGAGAGAGAGAGAGAGAGAGAGAGAGAGAGAGAGGAGGCGTCTTCCGACGCTCCGAGTTAAGGACAGAGAAGTGTTCGTTTCGTTTAAACGGCCTCTGACTCATGCCAGTAAATGTTTTGTGATACTAATAATATAAGCCTATTTAAAGATACGTTTACTTTAATTAGTCTATATGATACGTAAATATTAATCAACTGTTCTTGTAGCCCTCAATATTTGGCAAAATCGAAGTATCCAAAGAGAGACATTATCCACAGTACGTAATTTGATCAGAGAGAGAGAGAGAGAGAGAGAGAGAGAGAGAGAGAGAGAAGAGAGAGACGCTTTGGCAACAATGGTCTCGGGGGTTTTTATAGCTTCCTTCTGCTTGATGATCGTGGATATTGTAGAAGGATTTCGACCATACTCGTTTGCCAAATCGAACGATACGAACGCCCACGTTCAATGCTTTGCTATAATTTATGTTTTGCTTCCATCGAAATCATTTTCTTGGGTTTTTTCTTATCACCTGCTTTGTCTTTAGCTTTGAGACCCATGGTTAATAATAAATAGACAAAATAACACGAAAAATAGGCGCAAATACAACGAACTAAACAACGACGTGTTAACATGCAGCACCAACAAACAAACAGACTGAACGCCATTTATCGGTCGCCTATACAACTAACACTCATCGCAAAATCGTATCTCAAATATTTCGTTGTATATCAAAGCTTGTATTTTCGCAAATTTTCTGTTATATCTCAAAACATTCGTATATTAGGGCAATCGTATGTCAAGTTTCCAATGTAATTTGATCAGAGAGAGAGGAGAGAGAGAGAGAGAGAGAGAGAGAGAGAGAGAGAAGAGAGAGAGAGAGAGAGAGAGACGCTTGGCAACAATGGCTCGGGGATTGACGTAACGTTTATTTTCTGAACAGATAGGACAGAGAAGTGTTCGTTTCATTAAACGGCCTCTGACTCATGGCAGGAAATGTTTTGTTGATACTAATATATAAAGCCTATTTTAAAGATACATTTACTTTAATTAGTCTATATGATACGTAAATAGTAATCGCTGTTCTTGTAGCCCTCAAGATTTTGCAAAATCACTCCAGGTTGTACATAAAACTTCAAGAATGTAGTGTCACCAGAGGATTACAATAGTTTTTACCTTCAAGAACCAGCATTCTTTTATGAAAATAACTCCAGGTTGTACATAAAACTACAGGAAACGACATGTAGTGTAACCAAAAGGATTACAAGTAAGGTTTTTATAACTTTTTATTAGTTTAAGACATATTTCCAAGCGTCGTTCCGGCTTACGACGATTTTCGGCTTCCTTCTTACGACGCGTCTCAGAACGGAACCCCCGTCGTAACCCGGGGACTGCCTGTATAAGCACTTCCAATCATTGCGCCACTAAGATAAATCATTTTTGTAAATCAGTAAATTCCTAATTCCACCATTGGAAAATTGGTCTGGCTGAAATCTAGAGCCAGTTGGGATAACATTACTGAAGCATGTCTGGCTCTTAATATTTCACAAGTTATATCAGATCCTGATCCCAAGAAGTTAAATGAAATGCTGATGGCTAGTTTTGTATGGTATGTCACTAAAAAAAAGTCATTCATTCAGGACAAACGACCACCCACAGTTTGATGATAAGAAGAGCTGACCATGACTAACAAGACCACCTTCAACACATGGAGACGCAATCATTCCCATGAAAATGTCAACATTCTTGTCCAGCCTCACCATGCTGCATATAGAATTTATCATATAGCCAGAGATATTACAATAATTCCTTAATGGAAACTTGAAGGAATTACTCAGCCTAATGTGGTGGACGGTCAAATTGGCATTATCTATCCTTGGGCCACGCTCATCTTCCATTCCTCCACTACTAACAGATGATGGTAGATTGGTTACTGGTTCTAAGGAAAAGGCTGAACTACTTCAACAAGATTTTGGAACTAAGCAATCAGATGAGGATGTCTCTCTCCCTGATACTTGTCATCCTGAACTTTCTTACAAAATTAGCATTTTGCTCTAGGGATGTTGCAAATATTTTGGATAATCTTGATAGCTAGGATGGATGGAAATGATCCTGATGGTTTCTTCACTTTGTTTTTAAGAAGATTTCTAGTGTGTTGTCTTCCGACTTCAGTATTCTACAGATTTTTAACCCTCTTACGCCGGAGCCCTAAAAATCAAAACAAAAAACGTCTCCCGTATGCCGGGCCTGGTTTGGAGTGAGCGCGGAAGTGGAAAAAATAATTTTTTTTCAAAAAAATTACAGCGCGCGTACTTTTGAAGATTAAGAGTTCATTTTTGGCTCCTTTTTTTGTCATTGCCTGAAGTTTAGAATGCAATCATCAGAAATGAAAAATAATATCATTATCATATGTAAATAATGCGATATATGGTAGCGAAAAAAAAAAAATTCATACATAATTGTATTCAAATCACGCTGTGCAGAAAACGGTCAAAGCTAACGAGTTATTTTTTTTTTGCGTTGTATTGTACACTAAATTGCGATCATTTTGATATATAATACATTGTAAAACAATAAAAGCAACACCGGAAAAATATTATCACAAAATGATGTACGAATTCGTAACGAGTGGACGTAAAAAAATGTTATTTTCAAAAATTCACCGTAATTCTAAATAATGTTCTAGAGACTTCCAATTTGTTTCAAAATTAAGACAAATGATTGAATATTACGATACTGTAAGAGTTTTAGATTAGAATTGCAGATTTCGAGCCATTTCCGGCGAGGTTAAATTTGACCGAATGTCGAAATTTTAATATATATATTTTTTCATATGCACATATTTCGAAGATGGAAAAAGCTACAACCTTCAATTATTTTTTATTGTATTCTTCATGAATTTGCGCACATTTTGATATATGAAACTCTATAAAAAAGGCTAATATGAAAAGGAGCAAATATTAGGATAATGCCATGTACGTATTTCGGAGACTTGCGGCCGCGAATCGGCGCGCGGAGTGAAGGTAAATATATTTTTCAAAAATTCACCATAAATCACAATATTGTTTTTAGAGACTTCAAATTTGTTTCAAATAAATGAAGAAAAATGACGGAATATTACTAGGCCGTAAGATTGTTTTAGCTTACAATTGCGTTTTTCAACTATTTCGGTAGAGTCAAATTTGACCGAACGTGGTTTTTTTTCTATTTATCGTGATTTATATGCAAATATTTCGAAAAAAGAGAAAAGCTACAACCTTCAATCATTTTTAGTTGTATTCTACATGAAATTGCGCACATTTTCATATATAAAACTTTATGTAACAGCTAATTTTAAATGGTGCAAACATTTCGACAATCGCACAAAAAAATTCTGATTTTTTCGGAAGAGTTACCGCGCGAACGTAATTTTTTTTTTTCATAAATTCACCATAAATCGAAATATTGTGCTAGAGACTTCCAAGTCGTTGCAAAATGAAGGTAAATGATTGAATATTACTAGAATATAAGAGTTTTAGCTTACAATTGCGTTTTTCGACCATTTCGGTAGAGTCAAAGTTGACCGGAAAGTTGAAATTTTTGCACTTAACGTTATTTATATGAAAATATTCCAATACTGATAAAAGCTACAACCATGGGTTGTTTTTTGTTGTATTGTGCAATGAAATTGCGCACATTTCCATATATAAAACTTTATGTAACGGCAAATTTAAAAGGGTGCAAACATTAGGGACAATCGCACGAAAAAATTTATCGGAAGAGTTATCGCACGAACGTAAGGAAAAAGTTTTTCATAAATTCACCATAAATCGAAATATTGTGCTAGAGACGTCCAATTTGTTTCAAAATGAAGGCAAATGATTGAATATTACTATAATATAAGAATTTTAGCTACAATTGCGTTTCTCGACCATTTCTGTAGAGTCAAAGTTGACCGAAGGTTGAAATTTTTGCACTTATCGTTATTTATATGAAAATATTTCAAAATTTATAAAAGCTACAATCATGAGTATTTTTTAGTTGTATTGTGCATGAAATTGCGCACATTTTCATATATAATACTTCATGTAAAGGATAATTTAAAATGGTGCAATAATTATGTCAAAGTGACGAAATAATTTCCGAGATGTGTCACTGATACTTTTTAGTGCGATACTAAAGAAATTCGCGCTTGCGCGCCTGCGTAGCGATTGTAAACAAACAACGCCTTGATCCGTGAACTCCCAGCATCCCCCAAGGCACGTGATACAAAAGTTTTCGGCTGGTAGGCCTATAAGTATTTTCCGCGAATTTTAAAAAAACTTTTTTGAGCCGACGTATGATACGTCCAATCGGCATACGGGAGACATTTTGACTCGACGTTTAATACGTCCAATCGGCGTAAGAGGGTTAAGTCGACGTACGTACTACCATAGTGGATGAGTGCCTGTCCAAGGAGTGGCAGACCTGCAGACTGCAGTAACTAACTACAGGCCAAATTCTATTCTCACTGCGCCCTCCAAAGATGCTGAACAACTTATTTTTACACCACTCTTACAGTATATGGAATCTAAATGATGGTTTACTGGAAGTCAATAAGTGTATATGAAGCAGTTAGGTACCTGTGATGCTCTTTTAGACTTGACATGCCATTTGTAATTAATCTTGATAACAGTTTCAGTACTGCTTTTGATTTACTAAAACACAAGGCACTTTCTTATAAATTTCAGGATCTTGGAGTGGGTGGATATGTTTGAGGATTACTTCATAATTTCCTAACATCTAGGCAGCAACGAGTTGCTGTTGATGGGATCTTTAGTGAACCAAGACCAACTGTGTCTGGAGCTCCGACAAGGTATTTGGTCCACTGTTATTTTTAATGTATACAAGTGATGTGGTTGCTGGTCTGGAAAACAAGATTGTTCAGTACAGCAATAATGCAACACTTCCAGGTGTAGTGAAGTCTCCACTTATGAGAAATGAAGCTGCCCTTATACTCAATCCTGACCTGGAGCAGTTTGCCGAGTGATGCAGTCGGTGGGGATGAGGTTGAACTCCAGCAAAACAAAAACATTGTTGATTAGTAGATCTCATATAGATTGTCCACCCCACCCTCCTCTTCGATGGATGGGACTCTGCTGAATGAGCCTGAATCTTCAACTATCCTAAGTGTAACTTTTCACTCACATCTTATTTTGAGAAACATCCAATGAAAGTGTCAGTAAATGCCACACGAACATTAGATAGTATGCAAGGCCTCATATGTATATATTCATAACAATGATCAAACAAATTCATCCTGTTTTACGTAATTTGTTCTTCCTTTACTAGAATACTGTTTTCTCGTATGGCTGTCTGCTTCTGCCAGAGAATTATATCTTTTAGATAGAGTGGTTTGTGGTGGTAGGTTTCTGTTTCCAAGTGGGGAATTGTGGTAAGTTTCTGTTTCCAAGAGGTGAATTAAGTGAAGTGATTAAGAAGTTTCACAGAAAACTTTGCAGATGTACCTAGGCGTACTGATATGACCAAGCATGAGATCAAGATCCAAAAAGATGGAAAATCATTTAAGCAGAGAATTTATCGTTTATCACCTTTTCAACAATGTTTTGACGAAAGAAGTTGAATATGTGTTGCAGCATGGATTAGCAGAACCCAGTTCAAGTCACTACAGTTTCCCATGTGTGTTAGTGAAGAAACCAGATGGCTAATTTAGGATGTGTGCTGATTATAGGAAACTGAATTCCATCAGTGTGGCTGTCAATTATCCCTTGCCTCTTATAGATCAGTTGCTTGATAATATTGGGCAAGCCAAGTTTGTTTCCAAGACAGGCTTGTTGAAAGGATATTATCAAATTCCCTTAGATGAGAATGCTGAGTTGCTGTTGCCTTTCATTACTCTTTTTGGACTGTATCAGTATACTGTTCTCCCACTTGGACTGATGAATACACCTGCAACATTCCAACGAGTGATGGATCAACTGCTAGAATCTATTGAAGGAGTAGGTGTATACCTTGATGACATACTCATTTACTCTACAACATGGGGAGAACATCTGAAGATTCTAAGGAAAGTTTTCAAGAAACTATGGGAGGCAGGACTTAACAGCCAACCTACTGCATAAAGTTAGAACCCATTTCTGGAAAGAACAATGTAGTTGTTGATTATTTATCCCGCTGTGAATCGTTAGATTCACACCCAGGATACCTAATCTCCTGGGGGAGGAATCTTATTTGATGCCTTTGCAAAGCGTAACTTCCCCTCAGTAATTGTATGTAATGTTGTGTTTGTAATATATTCAGATTCCATATTAAAGTTAGCTTAGAGTTAATATGTTTAAACGATGTATGTTCAGAATTCACAAAAGCACAATTCAAAGTTAAGACAGAACATAGAGAAAAGAAAGAGATTAGCTTTGTTCGTGAAAGCGGAAGTATCATTCATCACTTGAAGCCACACGATTTTATTCTATTATATATATATATTTTTTTTTTCTGTAAACAGCCAATTGTACAATGCACATGACTTTGTCTTGAACCATTCATGTCCAGAAACCCATGTGCATGTTTCATAAGACCGTTCTCGAACCTTCTGACTAAAACATTGTACATTCAAGAAACGTCAAATTGTCATTACGATATTTTTCAATTTATTTTAGCAATTAGAGATTCTTTTGTTGTGAAACTGTTTGATGTTATTGATAAATTAACTTTATTATAAGTAATGGCTACTTCAGCAGTGTTACGCTTGTAGAGATTCTTCGCTATTTTTCAAATACGTAGCGGCTTTTTCCATACTACTTAAACAGGCTAGTAGTGCCTATGTAGGTCATTATCTAATATAGGGTCAAGATCAGTGTACATATATACTTCAATTTAACAGATAACCTATTATATCATATTCATCAAAGTCACTCTCTCTCTCTCTCTTTTTCTTGTAGCAAGCTTTTGTCTGGAGCTGCCAGACCTCTAGGCTGGGAAGCTGAGGGTGGACTGCCCCTTGCTGATCTTCTTTTGGCTAGTGGTGGTAAGTCTGCTTTTTACTGGTCACTCGTGTCAGGTCTCAAGCCACTTTTGTCGTGTTGGTGGTTGCGTAGCTCCAACCTCATAGCCCTCCTGAGCTGTGGAGTGATATTGCTGGGCGTTGTGTGTTACGCTGTGAGATGTCATGGATAATCTGATTTTCGTTGGCTGCATGAGCATCTCTTTCGGGGGCGTTGTCTTCCGTAGAGTTGTTGTGATCAGTGGTGTCATCATTGGTGGCAGGTCTTCTCATACTCGTGGGGAGGAGAAATTCTTCTTGCATCCTATTTAGTGCTGGTTTTATTTGCTGTATGAGAAGTGTCTCCAGCAGGCGTAACCAAAGGGTATCAGGGGCCTTCCCGATGATCTTTGTGTTGTGAATGATCAAATCCTGGGAGATAGCCTCTTGATGTTTGGTGTGGGTGTGGTTCTCGATATCCCCATCTTAGATGTGGCAGGAGTCTCTCTTAGACAGGTGCATGCTGGTCATACCTACGTAGGCGCCGCCGCAACCGCAGACTGGGCACGTGTAATGGTGTACTACATACATCTGCTTCATGGGGTCTCATACCTGCGGGGAGGGATTATTTTTCATTATTAGGTCGCAGGTCCTCCGATTCTGGTATTATATGATGAAGCAATATCTATACAGTCTGCAGTTGTCAGTAGAATTCCTAGAAGCCATCAAAGACTTCCCTGGCACTGGGATGATTGCCTCGCTAGAGGGGTAGTTCCCGTTTACGAATGTACTGTCAATGAAACCTGATATCATCCTTGACCATGTCTACAGGAGTCAGTCAACAGCACCCCTCAACATACCCAAAGCCTCACTCCGTATGCTGCTGGAGATCTGCACCAAGAAGGCCCTTTTCTCCACCCACCTTTTAGTTGCTAAAAGATGGCTCTTGGGATTTTGGGATGGTTTCAGGTGCATTTCTAAATGATTTTTACTTATTTCATAATGATAATTTACGCTAGGCAGTGCCTGGTTATCAGTGGACTCTGTTCATGGCGATCCAGTTTCATGGTGTATGTCTAGCGCCATAAAATCAGCGATTTATGGTGCCATAATGCACAGAGTTTTGGTTATAATAGAGTTATGGCGCCATAAGATACCTAACAGAGGTGACATTAACTGGTTCTCAGTGCCCTAAATCGCCAAGTTTCTGTTAATGGTGGTTTTCGATTATCAACACTGCTGAGAATGGAGCCCCGCCAATAACCGGGGACTGCCTCTACATTTTTGTTTGAACTATCAAATTTGGCAGTGACCTGTTAAAGTCAGCCATTATAAGCATTTTAGAGAAGTATAAGGGGTTCTGAGTATAAATATACCTAAACTTTACAGCAAAAATGATATTGTTAAGATACAATAAAGTTTGTTCATACTTACCTGGCAGATATATATATAGCTGTATTCTCTGAAGTCCGACAGAATTCTTAAAACTTACGCCAACACGTAGTGGGAGTTAGGGTGGTTAGTACCCATTTCCCGCCGCTGGAGGCGGGTATCAGGAACCATTCCCATTTTCTATCAGATTTCTATCTCCACTGTCTCCTGAGGGGAGGTGGGTGGGTACTAAAATTATATATATCTGCCAGGTAAGTATGAACAAACTTTATTGTATCTTAACAATATCATTTTGTTCATGAAACTTACCTGTCAGATATATATATAGCTGAATCCCACCTTTGGCGGTGGGAGAGACAGAAAAAAGGATTTTAGAAAACATATAAATGTATATGATTGACATCTTGGTTCCTTACCTGTTAGCATAGCTGACTCGTGATTACTGTCACCCAAGCCTGCTTCTGCTTCACTAGAGTTACCAACAAGGTAGTGACCTATGTAGTTGGTGCGCTCTAGATGATCTGTCAACGGGGACGGGACCACAATGTGACTAGACCATGACCATACTTCCGAGGGCAACGAGGCAAAAACCACCACCTAAGTTAGCCTAACAACAAACTCCCATATACCAAAGGCTAAAGGAAGGGACGACTGTACTCGGCAGCCGACACCCTACAACATAAAAACATACAAATATTAAAAACTCACCTACCCTTTTCTATGGGAAAGGATGAGTGCTACCTCCTGCCCCCAAAATAGTGTCTGCGGTGACGTATGTCCGAGAGAGTAACAGCTTTCATAGGTCGTTCTCACCTCCGTAGGTAGTGAGAGGCGAACACTGAGTTACTCCTCCCAAAAGTAGCACTTAAAATGTCTTTAAGAGCCATGTTTTTCTGAAAGGCTATTGAGGTCGAAATAGCCCTTACTTCGTGCGCGTTAACTTTAAGTATCTTCAAGTCACTGTCTTTGCAAGAAGCGTGCGCCTCTTAATGGTGTTTCTTAAAAAGAATGCCAGTGCATTCTTGGACATGGGCATGTTTGGTCTCTTGACCGAACACCATAAGTTCTCTGCAGAACCTCGGCAATCCTTCGTTCTACGAATATACTCTCTAAGAGCCCTAACAGGACACAGGACTCTTTCTGGCTCTTGACCAATGATCTCTGCCATACCCTTGATCTCGAATGTTCTAGGCCACGGATTGGAAGGGTTTTTCGTTTTTTGGCCAGAAACGACATATTCAAAGAGCAGACTGCATTATGCCCTTTGAAACCGACGTGTTTGCTGATAGCCTGTATTTCGCTAACTCTCTTCGCCGTCGCCAGAGCAGTTAGGAATACAGTTTTCTTCGTCAAATCTCGTAGAGACGAAGATGAAAGAGGTTCAAAACGATTTGACATCAAATATTTTAGGACCACATCCAGGTTCCACGAAGGTAGCTTCGGTAGTGGTACCTTGGTCGTCTCGAAAGATCTCAATAGATCATGGAGATCCTTATTGTTAGCGAGGTCAAGACCTCTATGGCGAAAGACTACAGATAGAACGCTTCTGTAGCCTTTAATAGTTGACACTGCCAACTTTAGATCTTGTTTCAGATAAAGCAAGAAGTCGGCGATCTGGCTCACAGAGGTAGTGGTAGAGGAAACTCCTTTTCTCTTACACCAACTTCTAAAGGCTGCCCACTTCGATTGGTAAACCGCGATTGATGATGGTCTCCTCGCGGTGGCGATAGCTTTAGCCACTGATTTCGAAAAACCTCTCGCTCTGGCCAACTTTTGGATAGTCTGAACGCAGTCAGACTCAGAGCGGAGAGGTTTTTGTGGTACCTCTCGAAGTGGGGCTGTTTGAGTAGATCTCTCCTTAACGGAAGAGATCTCGGATAATCCACTAGGTAGAACATCACCTCTGTGAACCAGATCGCTGCGGGCCAAAAGGGGGCGATTAAGGTCAACCTCGTCCCTCCGATGCTGCAAATTTTCTCATCACCTCCCCCAGGATCTTGAAGGGGGGAAAAGCGTAAAGATCCAGGCCCGTCCAATCCCATAGAAGGGCGTCTACTGCTCCTGCTCCCGGATCGAGAACCGGGGAGCAATACAGAGGAAGTCTCGCCGTCCTTGATTGTTGCGAAGATGTCCACTAAGGGGCATCCCCAAAGACCACACAGTTCCTGGCATACTTCTTGATTGAGAGTCCACTCTGTCGGCAATAAACTGTCCTTGTCGACTGAGGAGATCTGCCAGGACGTTCTCGACTCCGGCAATGAATCTTGTCAATATTGTGACTTCTCTCTCCTTCGCCCAAAGCAGGATCTCTTTTGCTAGAGAAAACAGGGAGCGAGAGTGTGTTCCTCCTTGTTTCTTCAAGTATGCCAGGGCTGTGGTGTTGTCCGAGTTGATCTGAACCACACGACGGGAGACTTTGTTCTGGAAGAACTGGAGCGCTAATTGAACCGCTGCCAGCTCTTTGAAGTTGATATGCCAGGTTACCTGTTCCCCTCTCCAGGTACCTGACACTTCCTCCCCCCTAGAGTTGCTCCCCACCCCGTGGATGACGCGTCGGAGAACAACACTAGGTCGGGGTTCTGAAGCTTGAGGGATACGCCCTCTGACAGCTTCCAACGATCGAGCCACCATCTTAGATGGTTCTTCACCTCTTCCGAGATGTTTTAACTTCTGTCGAAGTTGTCCTTTTCTGTCCAGCAGTCCGACAGAAAGAACTGAAGAGGTCGGAGGTGTAGCCTCCCCAGGGAAACAAACTTCTCCAGCGAGGAAATGGTCCCAGCAGACTCATCCATTCCCTCACCGAGCATGAATCTTTCCCTAGAAAGGCTGACACTTTTTCTATGCCTTGTTGCTGACGTTCCTGGGACGGAAAAGCCTGAAAAGCCACTGAATCCATCTGAATCCCCAGATACACGATGGAACTGTGTTGGGGTCAGATGTGACTTCTCGAAGTTCACCAGAAGTCCCAGGGACGCAGCTAAGACAGAGTCGTCTTCAAAATCTTCAGGCACCGGGTCTGCGAGGAGGCTCGTATGAGCCAGTCGTCTAGATAGAGCGAGATTCTGATGTTGGAAAGATGGAGCCACCTCGCCACGTTCTTCATTAAGATGGTGAAGATAAAAGGGGCTGTACTCAGTCCGAAACAAAGAGCCCTGAATTGAAAGACCTTCCCTTTCAATACGAACCGAGTTCCTCGCTGGCCGAGTGGTTTTCGAGCTGGGCTGCCAATCCGGTGGTCTCATGGTTCGATTCTCGGCTCGGCCAACGCGGAATCAGAGAAATTTATTTCTGGTGATAGAAGTTCATTTCTCGATATAGTGTGGTTCGGATCCCACAATAAGCTGTAGGTCCCGTTGCTAGGTGACCAATTGGTTCCTAGCCACGTAAAAATATCTAATCCTTCGGGCCAGCCCTAGGAGAGTGTTAATCAGCAGTGGTCTGGTAAAACTAAGATATACTTAACTTAACTTCAATACGAACCGAAGGTACTTCATCGTTGGGGGATGTATCGGGACGTGAAAGGTAGGCGTCCTGGAGGTCGAGTGAGCCCATCCAATCTCCAGGTCTTAAGGCCCCCATAACTGACTGAGGTGTCTCCATCTGAACCTCTGCTTCTCTATAAAGAGGTTTAGACGACTTACATCCAAGAACGGGCCGCACCCTCCCGATTGTTTGCGGTACAAGAAAACAATGTTGTAAAATCCTGGCGGCTTGCCAGGTCTAAAACCTGTTCCACTGCTCTTTTCTCGAGCATCTGCTCGAGCAGGTCGAAAAGAATCTTTCGCTTTGTTAGCAGATACGATGGGGACAAGTCCCTGGGAGTGGAAGTCAACGGGGGCGGCTTTATGAAAGGGATCTTGTAACCCTTTCTCTATGACGTCGAGAGACCAGGTGTCTGCCTCTCTTACTCTCCAGGCTTCTGCAAACAACTGCAGCCTGGCTCCTACGGTGACTGAAGGCACGATCTCTCACTTCTTACCCCTAGACTTGGAAGGGGCTCTACCTCTAGGAAGGCTTCTTCCTCGAGGAGACGATCTAGCGGAAGTCCCTCCACGAAAGGGCTTCTGCTTTCTAAACTGTTGCGTTCCAGACGACGTTGAAAGGGCCAGCCGGACGTCTCGAAGACTGAGCCAACAGGTCTTGTGTGGCTTTTCTCCTGCAGACTCACTGCCAGATCCTTCACCATAGCTTGGGGGAAGAGATGACTCGAGAAGGGAGCATACAAAGTTCTGTCCTCTGAGCGAGAGACAGACTTAGCCGCGAAGTTGCAATAAAGCGACCTTTTCTTAAGAACCCCTGCTGAAAAATGAGAGGCTAACTCCTCTGAGAACCATCTCTGACGGCCTTGTCCATGCATGACAATACACTGGACAGCTCCCCCAAGCTGATCGAGTCTGGCTTACGAGATTGGTTGTCTAAGGCTCCAAGACACCAGTCTAAAAAGTTGAAAAACTTCTAAGGACCTAAATAGTCCCTTCAAAAGATGGTCAGTTCGGAAGTCGTCCAAGAAACCTTAGCCGATGCTAAAAGGGCCCTCCTTGAGGCATCTACCACGCTGGCGAAATCACCTTGAGCCGACGTAGGAACCTCAATCCTAATTCCTCGCCTGTCTCATACCACATCCCTGCCTTACGCTAAGTCTAGACGGATGGCAGGGCGAAAGTAGGTTCTTCTTTTGCTTTCTAGACTCCATCCAGGCGTTTACCTTCCGGAAAGCTCTTTTCGTAGATAACGACGTCTTCATCTTCACGAAACCTGGAGACTTACTTGTCTTCGACGACGAAACTGAGAAGGAGGAGAAGGAGGAGCAGCTGGCTGAAAAGTATCGCCCAACGAATCACGAAGTAGTCGTGCCAAAACTTGATAATCTGACGAGGCAGACGTAGCAGGTTGATCATCATCAACATCCTCCTCCGAAGAACCGCTAAGTTCTCCTTCTTCCCTACCCGAGTGCAAGTCCGAAGGAAGAGGCAGAAGTCCTTTAGCTCCAAGTCTCCTATCTGAACGATGAAAAGAAGACGAGGGTAACGGATCCTTAACAGTAACAGGATCAGGAGTCACTTTTAGAGGGCGAACGTGCCAAAGTCTCGGGAACCACATCCGAGTGACAGCGAACTTCCACATTCACGTCCACAGAGGTCTTACTAGAACGTCTACGAGCGTCCATCTGAGCGTCCAATGTAGCGTTCTCTCGAGCGTCCAAATCAGCGTCCAACCGAGCGTCCAGCGAAGCGTCCAACGGAGCGTCCATCAAAAGAGACTCTCTACCGTCCCGCGAAGCGTCCTTCCGAACGTCCAGCGAAGAAACTTGATCCACTGCCCGACTAACATAACGTTGAGCGTCAACACTGTCATGTCGAAGAGGTGCAGAACGCAAATCGTCGTCAGCAGAAGCGTCGAAGTCGGAACGACCGAGCGTCCTCTCTACGGGAAGGGAGAGGAGCATGCAGAGAACTCTCTCTAACTTGGCGTCTAACGTCACCTCTAGATGAACCCTGGGGAGCAAAACGACGTCTAGAGGGCGAAATATCAGAAGACGGGGTACGAAAAAGGAGCCATTGGAGTAGAAGACTGCTTAGATCTCTTGATAGGCAGTCTATCGTCTTTCCTTCGACGCGGGACCGTCTCCTTCTGATTCAGTAAAGCGTCCAGTTGCCGCTGCATCGCAATGATGATCTCCGTCTGAGATGTCTCCTACGCGCGAGACGAGCTGCGCTTGCGAGAAGGAGAGGGGCGAGGGGACGCCTTCTCCTTCTCCCAGGAACAGCCTTGGCTCTAGAGCGACTGGGGTGGGCGCTCGAGGGCATCATCGTCTGGATGACGTCCTATACTTCTTCTGGGGCGGAAAGGCTACGCTTTCCGGAGAAGAATGCACTCAGACATAGCATGACGTGAAGCGTCCAGCTCTTGAAGAGTCCTCTTCAGAGGTCGCGAATCCGATCGAGATTCCCACCCCTTGCGCGGGGAGGACGCGTCGGAAGACGAGAAACATCCTTAAGGATACGTGCTCGAGCACGCTCCTTAGCAGCCTGGGAAGCGTCCCCACAGGAACTGCTGAAGGGGACGCCAGATCGGTGGGGGTTACCCCGTAACCCTCCTTCGGCCTTCGACATGCCCTCATCCCTGAGTCCTGGGAGTCCGGCAGAGGTCCCAGCCTAGAGGCGCTATAGGGCCGATCTGACGCCCCCTCCACTTCACTAGGGGCACTATCACTGCACTTATTTTGCCTGTTTTCAAGGGCAAGCACTTTAGATTCAAGCGTCTTCAATGAATCTAGAATAAGCGAAAGGGCATTACCCTCCGCAGACACCACTTGAGGGCCCGAAGGCAACACTACAGGGTTAGGAGACACAAATTCTAAAGGAGGGTTAGAAGGGGATACATTAATACCCTGTCTGCTACCCGACTTACTCCTGGAGGAAGACCTCCTAATCCTATCACGTTCTAACTTCTTAACGTAGGATTCATACGTTTCTTCCATTGCAAATCAATCTAAGCTTTTCACACTCATTACAGCGCAAATCAAATCTACACTCTTGCCCCTACACCCTTTACACAAAGTGTGAGGATCAACCAAGGCTTTTGGAAGCCTAACCTTGCATTCCACTTTCGAGCACACTCTGGCGCTAGCAGAACTACATCCAGACATTTTAAGGGAAAAATCTAAGCCAAAATCAAAAAGTCCAAATCACGTATGCCAAGCTATCGATCCAATCAAAAACCAAAAAGTCAAGAGGATACTCAAGCAATATGAAAAGTTTTCCAAAATCCTGAGGCGGAGGTGTGTAAAACAGGTGTTTTACGACACCGGCGACAGAAGAAATCTGATAGAAAATGGGAATGGTTCCTGATACCCGCCTCCCAGCGGCGGGAATGGGTACTAACCACCCTAACTCCCACTACGTGTGTCGTAAGTTTAGAAATTCTGTCGGACTTCAGAGAATACAGCTATATATATATCTGACAGGTAAGTTTCATGAACAAAACATGCATTCAGATATACACAATGAAATATCGGAGCTTCTTCTATAGTGGGGTTATATATAAAGTAGAGGCCTGGACCTCGTTGCTAATCCGTTCCAGAAGAATTGACGAGATGTGATTTAGTAGAGATCTGAATTAATTTTTTCATAAATAACTGAAAATGGATTAATCCATTTTTGACCACCAGTTATTACCCTAACCTTGCCTTTTATACAAAACATTACATATAAATTTATAATTAAATAAGTTCAGTGTTAAATAACCATACCATATTCGAGGCACTTTTTAAATTTTCAAATATATACTGTATCAAAATATCTGGCCTACGTATGCCCAATGCAGCCATTATTACCGATGCTTGACTGAGTGTCATAGGCTAGGCTATAGAAGGTTCACATCAACTGTGCATCTGATGTCTACGCCAGACCCTTACGATACTCCTGATTGGCTGTTGATAAGCCAATCAAAAGGTTGGAAACTCTCAGTCTCTCTCGAGAGTTCATATAGGCAGGATATATGTTACACCTCTCCTGAGGGATACTTTTGAAAGACGTATCCATCGGGAGAGGTGGAACATACATCCTGCCTGTGTGAACTCTCGAGAGTCTGAGAGTTTCCATCCCTGTGATTGGCTTATCAACAGCCAATCAGGAGCGTCATAAGGGACGACTGGCCTAGACTTCCGATGCACGGATGATTTGAATCTACTATATACCTACATGGTATGTAATGTAAGGGGTAGGCACAAAAAATTGTTGCTAAAATAAATAACACATTGAAAATCAAAGCCTAATTATTAACAGCGAAATTAATAATATGAAATATTAAAAATAAACCAAATATGTTTTTTGTCATTACCAGACTTAAGAAAAAACTGCCCTAAGTTATGTCGCCAGCTTAGGTGGCCTGAGCAGATGTAAAACAAACCATCATGACAGTCTACTGGAATACTGTCGTTAGTATAAAACCAAAAATCACTTTAAAAATATCTTTCTAATAAACTGTTATGACAAATTTAATTTTCCCAAAAAAATATCCTTGTAAAATACAGGCACTTTTTATAGGCCTCTTTATGCTTTATGAATGTGATGTCATTATCAGTGGAGTAATATCTGTAAGAGGTGGATCCCCAAAAAAAAGGTCTTTTGACGTAAGGAAAAAAGAAATCTATTTCTGGGCGATTGGCTCGTGTCGCCACGCGAAAAATATCCTTTAATCTATTAGTTTCTAGGGTAAATGTACTTAAAACACATACCAGAGAATAAATAAAATAAAGAAAAAAAGCAAAGGTCAGTATGGACTGACTCGCATCACCCTCTAGGAGGGTGTCGGTCTGAACACTAGGCTGAGTGATGAAGACCACTACCACGAGCCAAAATGCCAATAGAAAATCTCCCACTACAAAAACCCCTTTCCCAAGAGGGGAGCCGTTCCCACCAGAGGGAGGCAGCTCGTACTAACTACTACACCATCCCACGCTTGCGACTGCTGCGCCTCTAGTGGCCATCCTGAAGTTAGCCAGGACAATCTTAGACGAATAGGTGGATAGGGGGGTAGGGGGGGTTATTTCGCTGGTCGACACTGAGGCCAATCGCCCCAGAAATAGATTTTTCCTTACGTTCCAAAAAATCCTTTTTCTGGGCCTTCCGGGCTCAGACTCGTGTCGGCTTGGCAGCGAAATCGTTACCAGAGAAAAAAACCAGCACAAGATTGTAAAAACAAAGTAAAAATAAAATAATAATAAAAACAAAAAAGTGAGGTCTCAAATGGAAAGAATAAAAATAAAAGAATGAATATAATTGCTAAAAAAAGATACAAGTATTACACAGTTAAAGCAAAACCACACAATCAGGAATTATGCTTAAATTACCCTTAAATCTAATTATGTTAATAACTATAAGGTTAAGTTTACATATATACAAATAGGTACAATGATTAACCTATCAACAAAAAATAACTCTGTGTAAACAACATGGTATCAAAAATAGAAATAAGCAATTAGTATAAATTTAAACATAAATATTTGATTACAATGATAAAATAAAATATCTTAGGAATGGTATATGACCTTAATATACAAAACCCAACCGTAACCACCATTGCATTTATGATGTATCCCCTAGCATAAAAAAATAAGGGGATCAACATCTATGAGATCAGTATGGTAATCAGATGTGAGTGTCCCTAACCAGACAAAAGGGGGCACTTATACAATTCATAAAGCAGCTAAAGAACAACAAGGTAAATGATAATTGAAACAAGGCAAGGAATAGACGAAAACTGTTGGGTGAAGGCAGGGTAGGAAGGAAGGAACTAGAATCTTCTACTATAATCTAGCTAGAGTCAGGGGAAACTATGTTAAACCCGCTGCTACTGCTGGGAATTTCAGAGCTTCCAAGGACTTAACCGGTAGTGACGTTTGAACACTTTGGCGGCGGATTTCCATCCAGGTTAATACTTCTTTAAATAAACAGCAAAATTCATAGTTTGGAAGTAACTTAAATTGAGGTTGGCTACTGCCCATGGACATCATGTGCTTTTGGAAAAGGAGTCAGGGATTGGTTGTTTGATTTGATAAAAGTACAGGATTTGTTGACCTGATGCCTTTAGTGGATTAAACGTACCACCCTTTTTCCACCTCCATAAAGAGGGGCCCCACGATGAGGAAGAGGATGGTCCTGGATAGAAAGGCTGTTAAGGTTGAAACCGGACAAAGGGAAAAACATCTTGTGGAAGGGGTAGTAACCTTCCAAGGGTTCCCACCTCATCAAAGGATCTTCATTCTTTGTGCTAAAAAAGCTACGTTCCGGAGAAAGTAGCAACTTCCCGTCCGGTGGAAGGCGAAGAATTGAATATGATCGGATCTTCTGGATAAGCCGACAAGTTCTGAAATTATTCTTGCTCCTGAAGCTAGGCCTTAATAAAAACAGGAGTTTTTCTTTAGGAGCAATCATAAACGGAGCATGTTGTCAATTATCGGTTTCGGAAGCCAGTTTTAGGGAACATCGTTTTAAGAAAAACCATGAAAAAACTGGACGTAGCCTGGACAGAAGGGCCTAAAGTCTGCAGCAAATGCTTTAGGAATAGACCGAGAAAAGGTATCTTGTCAAGTCTATGTTAAATCCAAAATTGAAAATATCGTTTTTCAAATGCTGACTTGTTTGTCGTAATCCGGTGCTAGCTGCTAAACCCTTTTCAAATAAAGATTCTGAAAAAGGAAATATAGCGAAATTAACTGTCATGATTCTGGATATCAGACATCTCTTCAGGAAGATTGCTAACTTTTTGACGGCAGGCATAATTGACTGCCCTCAAAGTTGAATTTCCCATTTTCTTTTATCGGGATTCCAGGAAAAGAATAGTTCTGAGGGTCAATATTCGCATCTTTTTTTCTTTTGCCGCAAAACTTCATGCAAACTCCATAAAGTTAGGGTTTTCTGGACGATCCCCATCCCTGAGGTAAGGCGAATACACAAGTCTTCGTTTGTAACTGACTGGGAAGGAGCTTGGGACTGGGGATCCGAAGGGGACGAAGAAACCCAGTTCCAGGTGGTCAGGGGGGTACCAAATTGCTCTTCGGCCAGTTCTGGGGCTACTACGAGCCACTTGGACCCACCCTGAATGTCCGAGTTTGTCTAAGACCATTTTCATAAGGAGATTCACTGGAGGGGAAGACGTAAATCTTCTCCAGTTGTTCCAGTCCAAGAGCCAGGGCAGGTTCCGTGGCGTAAGCCAGATTGGGTCCAGGTTGGGGGCTAACATAACACCAGGTAGGTTTACGTGGTTGCAGCTTGTGATGCGGTAAAGAGATCCACCTGTAGCCCATGGGACTCTTTCGAAGGATACCATTGGAACGAACAAATCCTCGTCTAGAGACCATTCCGGGACTCTAGGGGCCCCCGGTACTGATCGGGAATCTAGGGCGTTGCTATGACGTTTCTTGACTACCAGCTTGTGGGTGGGTGGAAGGAAAGATGCCAACTGAAATTTGTCTGCCAGGGAGAAGAATGGCTTATTCATGACGTGATTTAGATGACGTGAACTTGGGAGCCTCCCTCTGGTTTTGTATGCCAAGTTTACTAACCAACTGCGCTGTCCAAGACTGGCTTTATGTGGGAGTTACCTTGGTGGGCGTAATCTTTTCAGAGTCAACAGAAGAACTTGGCATTGCCTCCAGTTACGTTTGTATATGGAACTGACGGAACTGGGGTGACCAAAATTACCTTGCACCTTTTTGACCTGGGAGTACCCTACCCCAGGGCCGCTTAAGACGCGTCTGTGTGGGATGGTCCCTGGTGGGGGAGGGAACTGAAGAGGGTGACTGACACTGACAGATTCTTGACTTTGCCCACGGCCGAAGCCGGTTTCTTTGTAGAAATCAGAGGAAACTGAGGATAGCCTTGTCCCTGGTACCTGAACAATTTGCTCGAGAGCGACCAGGATCCTGGCGTTAGATCTTCTTGTGTTGGCTTTTCATTCAGATTGTTCGTTACTGAAGCAAACTCGGAGAGAAGCCGAGGCTTCTTTACCTTGAGCTTCCTCCTCGAGTTGCTAGTTTGTGACTGAGAAATTGCTTGAACTTGACTTCGCTAATTTCCTTCCTTTTGGTGGAAGGGAATCCGGACAGGAGTGTGTGGAGGATAGATTCCATTGAATGCCATAAGGCCACTGAAAGTTTGGACTCTGGGGTGGAGTCTGGGACTTGGATTCTGTTTATCGTTGAATACCTAGATATCTAGGGAATTGGATCACTTTCAGGTTGTGGCCTTGTTGCATTCCTCGGACTGATGGGGCCCCAGATTCAACCAATTCGTCGAGATACGATACTACCATAATCCCTTGAGCCATGAGCTGTTGCCACTACTACGTTTCCGCTAGCTTCGTGAACACCTCTGGGTGCCACGTTGAGCCCGGAACGGGACTCACCCTTGAAGGGAAGAACGTTTTTTCTGGTCTCCTATCTTGAAACCCAGATACGGACGGGAAGTGTCTTGCAATAGGATATGATAGTAGGCGTCTGTAAGATCGATAGGATGTGGGGTGACGGCCCCACCACGGGGGGAAAGTAAGGTTCCGCCACCTGTGAGATCGTGGAAGCATCTTGAACTTGTCGCAGCGGATGGCTAAGTTTAAGCGGGGAACAAGTCTAAGATTTTATTATTTACCCTTTTCCTTTTGTTTGAGCCTTTCTTTGGAACGTCTGAAACAAGCGGACCTTGAAATTTTAATCTCTTGACTTTGACTATAAGCATCCTTTCTGAAGGAGGTCCTCTGCGTACTCTGTCAATTCCTTGGAAGGAAGTTGACCGGAAAGGTCTGGCTGGGAGGTGGGTTCGTCAAAACCAGCTCCAAACCCAGCCCTTTTGACACTATGCTCTAGGCCCAACTGGCTGAAGTTATCCACCGGTGGCGAAAGTGTGAAAACAGGCCTTCCCTCCTTACCTGAAGTTCCCTCATTGGTTTCTGGTAACCCCCCGACTACCCCTCTGAAGTGCTTTTCCCTCGATTTGAAGGGAAATTCCATCCCGATTTCCTCCCTCCCAACGAAAAGGGACCGCTTACCTCTGCCTCCCTTGTCGAGCGGTCATACTTCTGAGAAGCTGACTCTCGAAGGCTGGATTGGGTAAGGAATGGATAGATGGCGTATGAGGGGTGGAGGGTTGAGGCTGAGGGGATATCAACATAAATAGGCATGTGATTGGCCTTTTATAGAACGTGGTAGGGCTGAGCTGGTCTGCACTAACGGCCCCACTGTAGGTAAAGGAACTTGTTGAGGGAAGCGGCGGAGCTGCTTTTTTGGTAAGGTTGGAAACGTCTAGGCTTCCTTTGTCCCCTTACCTTTTGGTGTCCAAGTCCTTGCCTTCTCCTAAGCAATAAGACCCAACCGGTCCTTAACGGCTTCCAATTAAGGCTTTGGTTCAACCTCGTAGGCCTCTGCTTATGTACTTCCTTTACCAATAGGCCTCTGGGAAGAGATGCTGCGCCCCAAGACTCCCAGTTATGTTAAGAAAGAAAGTAACCATAGTTCGGGTTCATGCCGACATGGTTGCCTCAAGCAATACATGCTTCCTGCAAATTTGTTCTAGCAGTGGCAAACTCGAAAACATGTCTCGACTGCCACCACAGTTTGAGGTCATGGGCTTTGGTCATAAGCTTTAAAAATGGGTTCTGAAACCATCAAGCCATGGTTGCTACCTCGGGACATAGCCATCAGGTTGATTGACCTGGCTTAGTCTTGTTTTCGGACGTCAAACTCCGCTTTTGAATAAGGACTATCCGGGAGGCCTGGGCAGCTTTTGTCACCAAAACTTGGCTCCCATAAAGCCACAGTCAGGTTTGAGTTTGCCAACTGTTGGAAAAGTGTTAGGGCAAGTACCTCCCCATAATTCTCCAATGACGGGGAGCAACGGAGAATTGGGGTTGGAGAAGTGGGTCTTGCTTTCTTCAGCTGAGGCATGGGTTCCCCTTTCTGAGCTATGCTGAGATGGTCGACCTCGCTATCTTAGGTAAGGAAAGGGAGCGGGGTACCTTTCAATCCATCGTGTGGAAAACAATGGTAAAGGGCGGACTTTTGAATGGTTGGATTCTTGGGTATTTGCAACAGTTCCATGTCATCTTAGACATTTCTAAGCCATTCACGTTGGGCCTGGTTCCCGAGAATAGAGGGACTGTCCTTCTTTGGTACCCTGTCATCTTCTAACCATACGCCGAAGGAGCGGTGGAGCCTAAGCGTAGCCTATGGAAGGGGGAGGCTGTAGGCCTTCCGGGTTTTAGAAACCGCGTGTTCCTTATTCTTCGAGTTCCAAAAACTCCGGTATGGAGATGAGGACCAATTTCTTGGAAGGGAGCATTAGGCGAGAGAGCTACCCTCCAAGGATTGTTCATAGGAAGAAAGCGGGCAGCGAAGTCATACGGGGGGGAAGCTGAGATGCCACTAGTGTTAGAGGTTGAGGGGAAGGCAAGGGGGGAATTCTTCTCTTAGGGCCGGCTATCAATGGTATACTTGAGAAGTTTATCCTATCCGACAGGCGAGGCATCTCAATATGTTCCTATACTCGTCTTAAGGGAGGTTCCTACCAAGTCGCCCACCTGTTGCAAACAGGCCAGCATTGGAGTGGTCCAGATGCCGGAGCTGCTGAGGGAGGTGGAGGGGGAGACTTGAATGAAAGGCCAAACCAAAGGTAGTGGAAGAACTGGTGATACTGCCGGGGAGGGTACGGGGATTTCTCCTTAGGCTTACTCTTTGAGGGACTTGGGAGCCGGAGCTAGACCCTTTAGACCTGTTCTGAGCCGGGATTACGAGGCCGGAGACTTACGCGTAAGAAGAAGACCGAGGACGTTCCTTCTTGTCGGAGGACGATTGACGTTCTAGTCAAGGTTCCATATGTTTAGACTTGATCTTAGGCCTAACCGAAAGCCTCTGGAGGAGTATATAAACTCAATCCCACCGGTTTAAAGCCATCGGGAAGGCTTGGTGTGAAGTTGTGCAGGGGTAGAAGAAAACAAGTCATTCCCAAGGGGGTGGGACCCTTGGGTACCTGCATTAACTTATTACCTCGACCAACAGGTCGTCTAATACCTACCATAGGTTCAACATTTCTATCCAAGGGTTGCGGACATCCGTGGGAGATATCCTGGGTCTTGTTCAGTCAAGGAGGACCGCCAGCCTGTTGTTGGATAAAGGACAATAGAGGGTGTCCGCCTTCTAACCGGATCGAACGTATCCAGTCGCCTTGCCTCCGGGGCGAAGATTAAACAAACGCTAAACGCTTCTCCAGAATGTAGGGCTGACCCTTGGCGGCGTTCTTGCCAAAAACCTCCGACCCAGGCCCGCAGGGTACAGCCAATTGGACCGTGTATTCTTCTTACTGCCGGAGCCTGTAAGAGGGATATATTTATTTTTATTTAAAAAGAAATACTTCAAAACTAAAACTTAGGATAATTAACTTAAACTAGATTGCCTTGAAGGTTAAAGTAATGATGGAAAACTTAAGAAGTAAAAGAGGCGGAGCGGCCATGCGGAGATCGGAATACTTACGCCTTCCAAAAGATGGCCTCACCAGGATCGTAACATATGGAGTACCACGTTCTCATTGGTAGCCAGACCTGGATGGCTCCCCACCGTTGCGGGAGTCGCGCATGGGAGGCCATGGGACCGGCAAAACTTCGTGTCCCCAACAGGGGGTCCTGACGTGTAGCGGAACATCCCACGGATGCTCACAGTTGGTGGCCTGCTTAAGTGGGAAGGACACATGGAGTATCTTCAAAGGGGGAAACACTTACAGACTAAGGACAAAAGAAACTCCGTTACGTGGGCGGAGCTCCCCCCCCCCCCCCCCCCCTGGAAAAAATTTTCGGGCATAACCCCTCCCTGCATGGCCTGAATAGGCTATAATCCCGGAGAGATCCGGTTAAATACTAAGGGAGGGGTTCGGGGTGGATGGGTTTAAGAAACTTAAGAAAATAAACTTAAAGATAACTTAAAACCTACCATTGCAAGTAAACGGAACTAGGTCCTAGTGAAGCGGAGTTGTAGTAACTCAGGCAATACGGTACGGAGTTAGTTAAAGAACCTATTAGTATGCTCCGGGTCCAACTATGGTGGACTATACCCTTCCGCTGGATACCAGGACTCCGGTAGGAGGAGCTTCTAGTAAGGAGGGCGGGAAGGGCGAGATGACAATACAGCCTCCGCGCTAACCCGGAGAGCGACAAGGAAAGTAACGGAGGGGGGGAAGGCCAGAGGCCCCCACCAACAACGTACCACCCGGCCAGAAAGACCGGAAGAAGCGGACGGAGGTCGGAAACCAGTCAGGGGACTGTCGGACTCCCAGGCCCCTCCGGTGGGGGGCAAGGGGGAAGGGGAGGCAGGCCTCGGGCATGCTGGGCGAGCAAGGACCAGACCGACCCACCCCCACCCCGCCCGACTCTATGGGAGAGCGGGCGGGAGAGGGGGAAGGGGACTGGGCAGGCGCCGGCTGTCTGAACCGTGCATCACGTAGTGAACCCACGAGGCGGTAAAACTAAAGATACGGGAACCAAGCCTAGGTCCAACCAAAACTGATCAGAGAGAATCTATCGGGAAGCAACCACCCAGAACTGAAAAGCCGGTAGCATAATAGGCCCATAGGGCGAAAAAAGAACCAACTGATCAGAGAGAAGCTCTGAGGGAAGCGACCGCAAACTGATCAACGGATAGACAAGGCTCTATGAGCCCAGGACCTAAGGCTAAAGCCAGACGCCAAACTAAGCCTAACAATAACAAACCATAAAAAATATAATAATAATAATGAAAAATGAAAGAAAGGAATAGGATACAAAAAGGCAGGGAGAAAAAATCCAGGAAGTGTGCGAACCTAAGCCCGAAGGCAAGTTCTAACCACTCCAAAAGCTAGTTCCAGGGGCCGATACAACGGAACCTGAACTAGGGTTCGGTGAGAAAAAGCCTACATAAGGTGAAAATTACTATAACGTATAACAACTTGAGTAGACGTTTTAAAAAGGCGGCTAATTCAAAAATAGGAGCGTAAAATAAATAATGGGAGAATTGATGTCTAGGCTATGGGGAGACCCTAAGAACGAAACCCAAACATGCGGGCAGGACCATGCTGCCCATGCTTCCAGCCCCTACGAGAACGTAATCTTCTACCTAAAAAACGGCAAAATACCGTTCTCGGGGACTGGAAAAAGACTCGCTAAAACCGTAAACTACTGAGTACTTTAACTTAGCTTGCTGCAATAGCTGCAACGGCTCCATTATCGAAAAATTCCAGAAGAAAATGGCACAAAATACAACAGATGAGGAAAAAAATAGCAAACATGGTTGCTCGGTGGAGGGTGCTAACTGAAAAGGATGGCCATGAGAGGCCGCAAGCTAGTCGCAAGCGTCGGGATCTGGGTGTAGTAGTAGTACGAGCTGCTCCACTCTGTGGGACGGCCTCCCCTCTTGGGGGGGAGGGTTTTGTAGTGGGAGATTTCTATTGGCATTTGGCCTTCGGTAGGTAGGTGGTTTCACTCGCCTACGTGTTCATTTTACCGAACACCTCCATAGAGGGGTGAGCGAGTCCAGTCATACTTGACCTTTTTCTTTCTATTTTATTTATTCTTCTGGTATGGTGTTAGTACATTTACCCTAGAAATAATAGGCAGTTAAAGGATATTTTCGCAGCAAGCGGAACCGAGCTGGAAGCCACAGAAATTCTATGCCTTTAAAATTGGAAAGGAATTCTCGATATCAAGGAATAAATAAAATGGGGGGAAACTATCAATATCAAAAAAACCCTTTAGTTTGAGTTATAAAACAATAACCACCAGGAAAAATTATTACCTTTTGTAGTAAACAACCAAAGGCTCGTAAGGTCAAGCATGACTGGTGAACTATGAATTATGAGCATCATAAAAAGGTCAAGCATGCACTGGGAACTATGAATAATGAGTAGGACTGCAAAAATTTTAGGGTTGGAGGTAAAAAGCACTATCTGAAAACACTGACAAAAAAAACACACATGCAGTACAGTGGGGCATCGCTTGTATTCACGGATCAGTATTCACGGATCCAGTAATCACGGGTTTTTCTTGGACCGTTTCTCATGTTACATCACTGGTATGAATCGCTGCATCACGGGTTTGTTGTGTTGCGTATGCGATGTTTTCGGTAGGCTAACCTCTCGGCCGTGGTCCGATAACTACCAACATTCATTTAAAGACTCATATAATGATATTAACTGACAATAAAGGTAATAAAACCATTCTCACCATATATTATTGTCCTATCTTCGAAATAAATAGCCTATTCAAGTTTATGTACGACGTTCATTGGTAGGCTAAGCGTAGTTGCAGTGCGATAACCACGTACACAAACATTCATTATGATTAATTGACATAAAGGTAATAAAACCATTCTTACCATATATATTATAGTCATATCTTCATAATAAATAGCCTATTCGAAGAATAATTCCACATCATTGCACTCAACTTATCGTCGGAGTGGCCAGCCACAAAATGTAAGCATATACCTTTAAGTACGAAAATGGTTTATGTATACGGTTGCGTTCAAAGCGACATTTTTTGTTTTGATAAACTTTTAGAAATTTTAATAGTAGTGGTAGTGTAATTACAGTAGTAATAACATTAAGGCTAAAATTAATTCGAACTTCATTATTATTGTGGCAGTATTCGTATATAACTTCTTCTGAACAATGAAGTCATACAAACGCTATTTGTCATAGATTATCGTAAGTATTGCTGTTTGTTATTGGCGACGAAGCGTAAACGAAATACATAACAAAAGCATTTTTTACCTTATATATTATCGTCATATCTTCATAATAAAAAGGCTATTCGTGGAGTAATTCCATATCAGTGAAATCAATTTTATCTATGCGAGGCCAGCCAGTGACAAAATGTACGTACGTATATGAAAATCAAATTATGGTAGCGTTCACAGCAAGATTATCTTTCGAAATTTTTATAGTACTATTCATGCTACGTAGTAATAATGTTTGGAATATACGTAACATTAATTTTCAATACAAAATATCATCGTTATTTTGGTAGTGAATAATAGTTTAGAATTATCATACATACACTGCATTGTTATGGTTTGTGCCAGTGATAAACAACCAAAATAACGTTCTCCTTTGTTAACCTGTAAGCGTCCTCCCCGGATGAGCTCGCTGCTAACGTACCGTCACGCTTTTTTTTTGTAATCAGCGATCATAGCACTGATGATAGTTTTTCAAAGTTATATTGATTTTTATGTTTATTTTTCTTACTGTAATTAAGTGTAGGAAATTCTCTCTCTCTCTCTCTCTCTCTCTCTCTCTCTCTCTCTCTCTCTCTCTCTCTCTCTCTCTCTCTCGGAGTCCAGTCACTCGGCAAAGAAAATTCATCTTCACTCCCGCTATTGGAAGAAAAGTTTGTATCATCACTGGAGGATTCAGAACTAGAGCTCTCATCATCAAATAGGTTATCAATATCAGACTCCTCATCTAGTATTTGAATGATCTCCACCTGAAGAAATACGCCTCTCTTTGGGACATTCATTGTGAAAGCGCGAATCCAATTTGTCTCGATAAAACCCCGAAGCGTATTGAAAGAAAACCAACAGGGACAGGCAGTTTTTTAGCATAAGCGACCACAGTAAAGAGTTGCCAGGCTGGAAAATAAGTTCCCCGTGTGCTGAGAGTGGTTTACCAAATGATGTTCCTACACTTTCTATACGATAAACGTATTATTACGGGGCGGGGCTGACGGCTTGACAAGCACCGTCAAATTTTTGAACGTAATATCCCGTTGAAGGCGCTACCGAGTAGATCGCGGTAAACGTATTATTACGTGGGTGACGCTTAACAGGTTAAGTCAACGCGTTTAGGAAAAACATGACAGAATCGACTTTGCGACTTCGTTCACTTTGATATTTTTAACGATACAATAACTATCATTGTACTACTAAACCATCTTCACATAAGTAATTTTTCGTAAGATATGTTTGTTACAAAAGCTAGCTTATACTAAAAAAGGCTTTTATAATTTAAGTCACCATATACATATGTACCCAACTCATTGTGGGGAAATTTACTACTGTTTCCTCGGATATTGAAATACTTTAGCATCATTCAAACACTTTAATAATATAATGCATAAATACTAGGCTATACATATTTACATCGTATACAAATACTACATACAGTTATATACACATACTTTTATATACAAAGTTAACAGTTATATACACATACTTTTATATACAAAATTAATCATATGAGTAGTGATCAGACGACAGCTGTGCACTGGACTACGTACGTACTATGTACTTGGAAGATAAACAAACAAAAATTTTGTTGTTGTTAGTCGCCGGGATAGATTAACATTTTTCCAGATATTAAAGAGCTGAATTTTTCTTTTTGAAGGTATGTCAAACCGCGTTAGTAAATAGATATCATCTTCTAAGGAATTTTTTTTCTCTTCTTTTTGCGGAAGAATCTTCAAGCCATTTTGTGCATTCAAAGTAATGAGAAGGAATCATTCTATTCTTCATGAATCAGTAAAATACTTACACTAATAATAAAAAAACTAAAACTACGTACTGTATGCAAAACACATACATCATCGTTAGCTTCGTGTGTGTAAACGTTCATTTCTAAGAAATTACAGAGTAGTATAACTAACACCTGATTGGTTGGTTGGTAGCCATGGAGATCTGTTATCCAATGACTGCCCTCTGCTTCTGTTCTATTTATAGACATACGCCATGGATGGCACTAGGTTTGAACGTTACCATGTTCGTGATTTTTCTGACTGCTGACGGCAAAAATTACTCAATAATTTTCTTTATATAATTATTCCTTCGTGAAAAACAATAATATAATATCGCGGTTGACATACCTTCAAACAAAATTCAGCTTTTTAATCTCTGGAAAATGTTAATCTATCCCGGCGACTAACAACAACAAAATTTTTGTTCGTTTTATCTTCCAAGTAGTACGTACGTAGTCCAGTGCACAGCTGTCGTCTGATCACTATTCATATTATTAACTTTGTATATAAAAGTATGTGTATATAACTGTTAACTTGTATATAAAAAGTGTGTGTATATAACTGTATGTAGTATTTGTATACGATGTAAATATGTATAGCCTAGTATTTATGCATTATATTATTAAAGTGTTGAATGATGCTAAAGTATTTCAATATCCGAGGAAACAGTATTAAATTTCCCCCACAATGAGTTTGGGTGCCTATGGTATATCTACGATGCTTTAAAATTTATAAAAGCCTTTTATGTATAAGCTAGCTTTTGCAACAACACATATCTTACGAAAAAATTACTTATGTGAAGATGGTTTTAGTATGTAGTACAAATGATAGTTATTGTATCGTTAAAAATATCAACGTGAACGACGTCGCAAAGTCGATTCTATGTCATGTTTTTAACTTTAACGTATAGTGGTATGAAAAAACACCAGTGTGTCGTAGCGATGCGTCCATCAATATAGTGGTATGAAAATACCACATGGTGTTGTAGCGATACGTTAATCCAAACAAAGTACAAATCCTTTTCCCGGACCATCCTCAGAATTTTACGACTCTTCAACTTCAAGATCGATATGGTAAAATATCTTATATAGTCATACTTATTGTTAAAATTCACAAGTTGAACTGCAAAACATTATTATATTTTGATTGTTATGTACATATATTTTTTGTGTTTTACGGAAGTGTTTGTTTTGAAAATAATACCTATTAGTGAACATATGGTATTAATTGGTCCCCACTATTTTATTATAGGTGATCTTAATTATCTCACATTCATTTAACAGTATTTATATTAATATTTATTTAAATAAACTGTAATTAATAAATAACAATAATGAAAAACATAAAGGAAGGGAAAAAAAATGTTTTTGCTGCAGTAGTGGTGTTTGTTTGATTATGCATCTGACCTCACATTTCCGAAATCTGAAAAATTCCAAAAACCGAAACATCGGAATGTGTGTGTACTGCACATTTTTTAAAACACGCACACAATGTCTACACATTTACTGCAAATTACAGTACGTACGTATTTATTCCTGAGAGAGAGAGAGAGAGAGAGAGAGAGAGAGAGAGAGAGAGAGAGAGAGAGAGAGAGAGAATGATTAAGGACTCCAAGGCGTGTTATTTTTACAATTATTTTATTATCTTGGATTTTTTTTTAATAATCTTGAGATTTTCTATTCAATTCTCGAGATTAATAAGAAAATTACCGTAAATTGACTAGCATCAGCACACATCTGAATGACTCGGCCATTAGCAGGCTAACCACCAACCTTATGAACTTGCATGATACATGAGATACATGACAAAACACAAAACCACTGTTTATTGGTGAAAATTAGGGGGGTTTTGCACGATATGGGAGATTGCACGTTATTCGAGTATATACGGTATGTGATTTTTTTTAGCCTTTTATGGAACAAAATCTAGCAAGAAATTGCCATTCCCAGTTGGCAACACTGGCCTACAAAAGTTTGTTTGGTGTTGTTATGAAATGTGGTGTGCGGCGCGTTCTTTAAATTGTACCCATATAAACGAGTTAATTATGTGGCATCTAAAAGCCCTGATTCTTTTACTCTTATGGGAAAGACGCCTAAAGGTCAGATGAAGGTTTTTACGTGGAATATACTAGTATTAACGTGTTGTGACGAAGGGAAGAGATGTTTCGCTGCATACTGTTGGTAGCATTATCGTTATTATATTACTGGATTGCACTGCAAAATCGTCGCCATCTTTTATCAACATAGATTGTTGGTGAGTACCCATATGATTTACATATTTTGATAGTTCTCTTACCACTCATCCTCTCTTTCCTTGTAAAAAAAAAAAAGAGGCCCACCATGCGTATGTAGGCTTCTAGCTGTAATCCCTAGGCTAGTAGGCTACATACCTATGTACAGTAGTACATATACTACATTTATTTTTTAAGGCTAATTTTGTACAATAACTTTAAAACTGTCTTGAATTTAGTTTTAGGTGATAGTTGAAAACATATTTGGTGTTTGAACTAAAGTAGGCAGTTAGCTATAAACATTGGAATAGTGGTCTTGGGTGGGTTAACTATTAAAGTAGGCAGTTTTAAGCAATTTTTGAGGGGGGTATCAGGATAACACGGGTATTTACTTATCACGGGGGGGTTCTAGGCCTATCCCCCGTGGATAACGAGGCCCCACTGTACGTTCAATTAATCTATTATGTTAATAAATAGTACCAGCGATTTTCTTAAACCCCAGCTTTCTTTTGTAAATCAAGTTCCATTCGGCAACTAAGACAGTGATGATTTCGCTAAGATGAAATCAGCTTATTACTTTAGTTATGTAAACAAAACCAGAATGCAAATGACAGATTGCTCTGTTCATATTATAATTAAATAACAGGCTAATAATATATGCAATATAATTTGATACAGTAAAACAAGGGTTTTATTAAAATGATTATTATTCTCACTATTATTCAACCTTTGCTAATGGGTATCTGTCAGTGTAACAAAAGTACACATTTTAAACCCAACTTTCTTAATTTACATGAAAAGTTTCTACTAATTACATCTCTTCTACCAGCCAAGTAATGGCAATGAAGATATTGATAGTACTCAATCAGCCAAGATTTTGTATATGTAAACAATATCAAATGCAAATGGCATACGATGACAATGCTTATATTCTGTAATACAAGTTTAACTTTTACAAATGATCATTTTCTCCAGAAAATATTTAGGTTGATAGAACTTTTATGATTTTAGAATTAGAGATCATACACCAGTTACATAGTGAGAGCTCGCTCACCCTAATGTCAAATTATGGTAATTATCCACAGTAATTACTGTAATAACAATTGTTTTGTGTACAGTACGTATCAAAAGTTGTATCAATAGCGATCCACTTGAATAACCTATGGTTTTTACCATTATTACTAATGTTTTGTTTACAGTGACGATAGTTGTCAATAGTAGAGATGGTAGTTAACTACAGACACAACTATTGACACATCTAGGGTTAATCTATCATTAAAAATCTTGTCACATGAATGCCTCTTTCATAATAATTTTCATTAATCTTCTTAAGTTCAATTGTGGTTCTTAACGCTTTCTTCTTCTGATTGTTTACAATGGCTGTCTTGGGACCAATGATTGAATCAAAGCAGTACACTATAGAAAGCCGCAAAAATTAAGGAAACACTGTAAAAGCATGTACTACTTACTCAAAACAATAGCAGCAGAGCAAACAGGCTTTAAACGAGCATAGGAACAACACCAACTAGCAGCAACTGACTGAACCACTTTTGTTTACAAAAATCCTACGATTCATTGGATCGGATTCTGGGTTTTTCGTTTTAGCTCTGATGCAAAAATTACTCAAAATTTTGTGTTGAAATCCGATTATTTCACATTCTAGTAGGGCCAAGGACTGGGTCTCTACTGTATATACACATATTGCATACATAAGAATTTATTTAACTTTTAAATATATGTATTTTTGTAATTGTTAAAGTTGTTTAGTCTACTACTGTATGATCTTATAACAAACTTTAAGATTGTTTTATAACTTTATTAATTTATTTTTGACAAAGATTCCCATTTGTAATAAATAAAGGCAATACTATTGCGAAACGTTGGAATAAAGATAAGATAAATGTAGAGATTGGCCTGTTTCCTTAGTTAAGCTGTGATCTGATGTCAAGAAAGCCTTTGGTACTGACCTTCCCTTATGCCGTCATTTTCCAGTGGTATTCACTTATATACTGAAGTTAAGCACATCTCCTGTGGTTTTTAACCCCCCCCCCCCCCCACACACACACACACACACATATATAATGTATGTATGTATATATATATATATATATATATATATATATAGATATATATATATATATATATACGTGTTATGTATATAGTATGGTAATTATATATATTACTAGGTTAGGTTCCTGGCCGCCTCGTGTAAGTTTGGCACGATTCTCTAAAAATGCTAATAAATGCTTGCTTCTAGAGTTTGAACACTAAAAATGACCCTAATCATGCTCCTTAAGTACTATTAAGCTAACTTTTAAATGAAATTAAAGTTACTGTAATTTCATTCAAAAGTGAGTTTAATTCATTAGCCTTAAAAAGGAAATTACTGGTTAGCATAAAATAGTTACAGTAAGTACTACATACATATGTATCCATTTTTGTATGTATACTAATAATACCCGTAATTCATGGGATGCCATTTTCTTTTTCCCTCAGAGTAAACAAAGTTTTCTTTTGGTCACTAGGTAAACTTCCTAAGTCAGTCATAACAAAGGTACACAATTCAATAAAATAAAGAAAACATATACTATGTAAATACATAATGTTGGCAGAGGGTGGGGTGAAGGTACATTTCAATCAATTTAAAATCATGTACTAGTGTGAGAGAGAGAGAGAGAGAGAGAGAGAGAGAGAGAGAGAGAGAGAGAGAGAAATGTATGTGGCATGTGAGGTGAAACTCTGCTGGGGTATCATCTTTAAAAAGTGTGAATGGGATCACATCTTCTGAAAATCCACTAACTGTATGTGCTGTAATTACATAACATAGTACATACAGATTGTACCATCACTTTTCTCTGAGGTTAAGATAGTAACTTTTGAAGAATGACAACTCTTGTTATGTCTCTGATATGTTTTACTAGTTGATCATGAAGGTCTTATAAAGTGACAAACACTGCAAATTACAAACTGCCTTTGTATATATTTTCAAAAATATAAATAGGATACACAAAATCTCCATACTGATTTTGTTTACACTTAAAAGCATGAAAACTTAACACTAATTGTAGTGTACTAGTAAGTAAGTCCTCGGGTTACGCTGGTCTCGACTTACGATGTTTCGTGGTTACGAACGCGCCCCCATAAAAATATAAAAAATAATATTTTGCGTCGTTCCGTCTTACGCGGTTTAGCGTCGTAAGCAACGTAAACAAACGCGAACTAGTTCCAGGCGCACGGCGGAAGAATACGCTTTGTGGGGGAGAGGACGGCGTCGCTCGCTACGCTCAGTCCTCGCCATACGCCATTTTGGTTGTTTACACTGCCTCTCTCTCCCTCGTGTTGTATCGCGTTTTTGTAACTTTTTTGCTCTTTGTTATGGCTCCCAAGCGCAAGGCGGACTCTTCTGATGGTAGTGCATCGAAGAAAAGAAAGGCCATCACCATGGAAATTAAAGTGGACATTATAAAGCGATCTGAGAAGGGAGAAACGCCAACAAACATTGGCCGCTCGCTTGGCCTTAGCCGTTCGACCGTTGCTACCATTATCAAAGATAAAGAGCGCATCGTTGAACATGTGAAAGGATCTGCTCCTATGAAAGCGACAGTGATAACTAAGCAGCGTAGTGGTCTAATAATTGAAATGGAAAGGTTATTGGTGCTTTGGTTGGAAGACCATGTTCTCCAGTACTAAGTATGTTCTGCCTCATCCTCAAGAATCATCTGCTTCAGCATCTCCAGCAACTTCTGGAGGTTCTTTTTCTCTTCACTAACCTCCCCCAGTCTCTCCAGCACCGCAGCTTCCTCTCCAGTGTGCAAGCCAATCAAACTAATAAAGGTAAGGAATTGTTCTCTCGTTGTTATTGATAGGTATTTACATTAAATCATGTGGTATTTTTCAATGTTCCGACTTACGCTGAAAATCGTGTTACGATGCATCGTAAGAACGGATCTACGTCGTAACTCGAGGACCCCCTGTAGTATGTACTTTAGAAATTAAACAAAGTTTCTAAAGGGATATAATCTTTGAAAAGTACAGTAATTTTGTGAATGGGTATCGCATCTTGTAAAAGTACATGTACGCACCAACTGGTAGGTGTTGTAATTATCTTTGTATCATATTTATGCATGTACAAAACTAGAAATAATAGAGTTTTAATAAACATTCCACACAGAAAAGCTTTAAAAGTTGAAAATTTGCATAATAAATTAAACATAAAATATTTTTGCAGGGCTTTGCAGTGTTTCTGGAGGATTCACAAATGTTTGCTTTTGTAAAGAACTCGCATATGATAATAGGTTCCAATGAAAAGTTCGCACTATTGTGAATTCGGGCAAATCAAATCGTATAAGTTCGGGGTATTATGGTATATATTTACATAATGATTTGAAATCCTTCAATGTCTAAACAATAGAAAAAAAAAAGACAAAAATGTCAGTGTCTGACATTATCTTCCTGAATTTTCTTACTCTAGGTAATAAGGGTAGTGATTTTACCTACCAGGCAAACGTTATCCAAGCATAACTGGCAACTCACCTGAAAAAAAGGAAAATATTTTAGTGATTCTCTAGAGGATACCTAGTGAAGGCAGAGAAACTACAGTGAATTAAAAAACAACCACACAGATAAAAAAAAGGTACACAACAGACTTACCCATCTTATTAAGAAATAGTGCAGTTTCAAAAACTGGATGGGCACATTAATTTATCAACTACAATATCACCTATACTTCCTTTGGGTGGAATTTATTCCTAAAATTATGTTAATCTGATATTTGGGGTATTTCTGGCATAACACTGGTGATTATAACAATCATGTCAATTAAGTGACAAAATCACCATATTAAGCCAGAAGTGACAAACTTAGCAATCATATAAAAATGTTATGCACGTCTCATGTGACATAACCGTTTTATGTACCCCACTGCTATAACTTCGAAATCAGCTATCATGATCGATTTGTTTCAATTTGAAATACAGAACTGGTACATCAGTCAGAAACATCCTACCTCTCTCCTCATACCTTTATGGATAGGCTGATGCTCTACCCCTGCATCTTATACAAAGAAAAGGCACTTTGGGACTGTTCAACAGTCACGAGTATAGTAATGACACACTGTGATAATTAGTTAAGTGATATAAATTCTACTGCAATTTAGAAGAAAATTGTACACCAAAGCAATAAATGCTATATATATATATATATCCCTCTTCAAGGCCAAGTAAGTCACCAGCCTATTCTGTATCTCATCCAAAAAAGGGGACGTCTGAATCCTGGCCAGTGCACAAAAGCATTTATCAATTATATTCCTTCATGTGCAAGTTACTCGCAAGGTAAGTAACTTTCATATTAATAGGTACATGCAGCTTAATATTTGTAACTCTAAAAATGATATCTTTATAATAAAATAAGGTTTTGTACATACTTACCCAGTAATTATACAGCTCTAGTTTCCAACGTTTGGCAGCGCTTTGATTGTTCTGTGTAGATGTACAGTGCCATCCCCAAACGGCAATACTAGGAACAACTTAGAAAAGCACTTCATTCTGTTTCATGTATAATGTCCATTAGAAGGGAGGTGGGAGAATTTTGATCATATAATTATTGGTTAAGTATATACAAAACCTTACAATAAAAATATTATTTCTGTATATGGGGCTTACCCAGTAATTATATAGCTGATTCCACATTAAAAGGAGGTGGGATCATGGACATATTCTACTCCAAACCATTATGTCATATAATGAATCTGAAAATAGAAAAGTTGCTAGCATTGAAAAAACAACGCTCGTTGTTTCTATTAATTAAGAGCTATGCAAATGAACACTGCCTCTGGTTGGCGCTCATCTTAACTCGTAGTGGTATGACAGTAGAACAAAGGGTCACCTCCTGCTTAGGGAAAACTTTGTAGCGAGGGGAATGCTCCTATGGCTAGCGAAGTACGATAGGTGCCCGCCCTTGCCCTGGGCATAACACCAAAATAAAACGACCAGAAAACACTGACACTTGCACTGAAATAAAGTCAAGGCCCATCCACTGAGAGTGGTGGGTGCTCCAGGTCTACTGTGCCCCCTGACTCTCCAAACTCAGCACCTACTGGAAAGGTGAAGAGGTAATAGGAGAACATCCGGTGCTTCCTCCTGCGATGCCATGCCAGTCACTATAAATGGTCTAGTTTTTTTTTTTTTTTTTTTTTTCTTTTTTTTTTTTTTTTCCTACCAATATATATTAAGTACAGATTGGTTATGCCCCTGGTAGCTCGATGGCAGAATGGGCGTAAAGACTAAAAGACGCCTGAAAACTAAGGAAGTAGAGGCTGTTCTTACATACAGGCAGTCCCCGGGTTACGACGGGTTTAGCTTACGATGTTCCGAGGTTAAGGCGCTTTTCAATTACATCCATTAGAAATTATTTCCAGGGTTACGACGCCTACAATGCTCATCTGGCAGAAGAAATATGACACCAAAAGTAAAAAACAATCAATATTTGAAGATTTTGGGGATGAAAAATGCAATAAGAATGCAGTTTACATACTTTTGAATGCACCCAAAGCATTAAAAGTAAGGTTTTCTTAGGATTTTTTATGAGGTTCCAGCTTACGACGATTTTCGGCTTACAACGCGTCTCAAGAACGGAACCCACGTCGTAACCCGGGGACTGCCTGTACTTAGCTTCACTTCAAAGTAGGCCAAAAAACACTTGACAACACTGAGTGTGTCTTAAACATGAAGTCCATACCAACTAAAAGACAACACATTTAGATAGAGGAAGAGACTGGTTCTGGAAGGAACTCTCTCTTCAAACTGGCAGCAGTTATCATGCAGTCTTCCAACCTCACTCCAATTCAGGGTGAACAACTAGTAATTGAACACTTTATGAATTGGAAAAAAGAACATGAAAGACATAAAACAACGGTTTTGTCCAAAAAACCATTCTAAATCATCACAAGCAGAAGATTTACAAATTTCTGTTGTACCGTGGGTAAACAGAAAGAGCTAATGAGTCTAATGGGACATCTCTGTCCAATGATTCTCGCAATGGCAACTGTGGAGCACAAAATATCAACCACAAGTGAGAATCCAGAGTGATGGCCGGGCAGAGATCTGAATTAGAAGTTAACCCTCGACAGTTGAAAAAAAAAAAAACTCAGTGAGAAGGCAGTACTCTGCTCCTCACTTGACTCTGTAGGCTGAGAGTTACATGGTAGCACATTCTGCCTTGGAATGCATTCATCTTATAGAGCTATCGAGTGTACGACAGACACCCTCGAGCACCTACATGTTAACTGAAACAAGAGGGAAAGAAAACCACCTTGATCAGTGATAACACCAAGGCTGTATTGAGTTTCAGGAAATTAAGAGAAGGCGCTATCTGTCTTGGTCACACACCCAGAAGAATTAACTTACAGGCATATGCCTATACTCGGACAGTACAACTAATAACAGACGCATGTCACGAGGAGCATACAAGTACGTATATTCGTAAGCTCCTGTCAACCGAGTGTCAGCCTAGTTCTTCTTCACTTCAAAGAGAAAAAGAATAATGACTATAAGCAGAACTCATTCATTATCTAATGAAGAGAGCAAAGGTGGAGCTATCCCGAAGATTAGCTTCTATGGCGATAACAGGGCACCAAAGACGACTAGTTCATGCCAAACCGGTTGTTCGAACAAGGACCAGTCTCTCGCATCCGAACCTGGGGAGTGTAATCCATAGAGTTCCTCTGTTCCTTTGTTCTGCCCAGTGTAACCCAGAAGTAGAGGAGTGAAAAAAGAGAGGATGACTGTTCTTGGCCTCTCTTCTAAGAGCTGGTGGAAGCAGGCAATAACTCATGCCATCATCATCTTGCGGTGATGATAGCAAACCAAAGACTTAGGAAAATGTATTCACCTAAGCGAAAAAGATGCTTCCTGAAGGTAGAACAGAGGTTTTCACCCACCAAGCAAAGCGTCTGTCTTAGTGATCGAAACAATGGTAGCTAATGAAAGATCCTGTAGTGTCGAAGGAGATGAACGAGGAGACTGTGTCATCGGGTGTCCAACAGGCAGCGCCAGACTTTAAACAGCTGTTGCCAGGTCAGGCATGAAAAACACTGAGCGAGTCGAAGCATGGGAGTAGACACCTCAGATGGCACAGTGTGCCTACACAGGGACTGATGCTTGACAAAAACACACCTGATATGAGATTCGAGCGGCTAGGGCGCTAATACCTGGTGCACATCATGAGATCAGTACTATTGTGGTGAGCATCTAGAACAAAAGTATTTGAGAAGGCTCAACTATATAAACGTAGGAGCAAAATTCTAATTCACTTCCTCTTCGGCAGACGACACTTCTGTACTGTTTGTTTATATGGTGTTTTAACATTGCATGGAACCAGTGGTTATTAAGCAACCGAACCAACAACGTTATGTGACTTCCGAACCATGTCGAGAGTTAACTCCTATCACCAGAAAGACAAGTCTGTATCTCCATTGTGAAGGAGAATGGGACAACAAACCTGGGAGGACTGGCTATCAGAAGCATAGGGTCGCTTACGATGCTTCAAACATCTAAGTGCTAGCACAGGGCGTTCAATATACTATTTAGGTAAAATAAGTAACCTTTCTGTAATCCAATGCCTACAGAGCACCACTCACTAACCGCCTTTCCGGCGACATTCAGTCGAAACCTAATAAAGTATGACAAGTTCGACCAAGGAATCCCCATCTGGCTCCCTTCAATCAAAGCAGCAGAGTTGAATCAGCTGAGTCACGACTCTTAACATCGATTGTGAGTCGAATCAGCCAAGTTAAGTAAAAAATCGACTAACAGTAGGATTAGCCGAGTCATGAGTCGAACCTCGATTGTGAGTCGACTCAGCTGAGTCGAGACATGGAGTATAATTGGTGGTTGGATGATTAATGACTGTATTGGCTGTTGGTGAGTTCTGGGTTGTCTGTTGGTGCTGTTAATTGTTAGAGTTCTGTGTTTGGAGTTTTTTTTGGAGAGTCTTTAGTCAGAAGCTGTGAGAGACAGTAGTGTTGGCAGCATTTTAGTGAAGGCATTGATATTCAGCTGAGTTGTGTGTTTTTGTTTGTTATTTGGTTGTTGTTAAGTTAGTGTTGTTTGCTTGAGTTGTTGTGCCTGTGCTGTTGTGATTTTTTGTGTTATTTGTGCAGTGGTCTTTTGTTGTGTTGAGTTTTTCTTGTTAGCTATATGTGTGGTTGTGGTTGTGTTCCTGAGTTGTTAGGTTGTGGTTGCGTTCCTTGGTTGTTTGCTGTGTTGTTGAGTTGTAGTCCTTGGGTGTTGTGTTGAAGGTTGTGGTTCTTGGTGGTGGTTGTTAGTGTCTCAGCGACCTTGACCAGCGGACAGCACATCATAGCCCAGAGTATCTGGAGTGGTTGGTAAGTACGTGTCTATTTTTTGTGTTTTTGAGTAGGTATAGGTCAACTGTCCTGCATGTATACTGTACACAGAGGGTGAGTTTGGCAGCTGTATTGATTAGGTTTATGTGGGGGGGATTTACTAGCTTGTTTTTTAAAGCTTGTGATCCCACCACATTATTTTTTGGCGCCCGGGCAGGGACTGTTGGTGCGACAACTGCAGGATGATTGGGGTAGTGAGTTGTGTGATTGGTGGAGAAAGTGAGGACGGAGGGGTTGAAGGAGCTTAAGTTGGTGAGGGAAGCTAAGGAAAGATTGGAAGTGGAGAATGAGAGGTTGAGGGTAGAGTGTGAGGAGCTGAAGAGCGAGTTAGAGGAAATGAGGGGAATGCTAAGAAGTGTGAAAGTGGAAATGAAAGAAGAGGTGAAAGGAGCGGAAGAGAGAATGGTTGAGAAAATGGACGAAAAATTCGGGGTAATGATGAATGCAGTGCAAGAGATGATGCAGTGCAAGAGATGATGCAGGAAATGATGAAGGGATTCATGGGAGAGGGAGCAGTAGGAGGTAGGCCTACTGGGTCTTGTGACGGGCCACGAGTGGTAAAGACAGTGAAAGAGCGAGTGGATGAGAATACGAGTGACGAAGGTGATTTGGTTGTGATAGCTAAGGGAAAGAAGGGGAAGACACTGGACAAGGATAAACCTGAGGACAAGAATAAGAAGGGGGCTGAGGAAAAGAGATCTACTAAGGGAAAGAAGGTTAGGTAGGGGTGCGGACATAGAGATTATGACTGAGTACATTGGGAAAGGGCTGAGAGTGATTTAGATAGTGGCGAGTGGAAACAGGTTGGTAGAAAGAAGGGTAACAAGAGCATAGTCAGGAATATGGACGTGAGTATGGAAGTGGATTCGCTGTATTCGGAAAAGGGAAAGAGGGGTCAGAATGGAAGTAGCATTAAGTGAGAGTGAGAGTGAGCAGGAAGTACGAAAGGCTGTGTACAGGCAGTCCCCGGGGTTACGACGGTCTCAACTTACGACCTTCTGAGGTTACGACGCTTTTCAATTATATTCATCAGAAATTATTTCCAGGATTACGACACATGTTCCAGGGTTACGACGCCTACAAACGCTGATCTGGCAGATGAAATATGACACCAAAAATGCAAAATAATCAGTATTTAAATTTTTTTTTTTGATGAAAATGCAATAAGAATGCAGTTTACATAGTTTTGAATGCACCTAAAGCATTAAAAGTAAGGTTTTCTTAGGATTTTTGAATGAGAGAGGTACCCCGATGTGCACAATACGAGGGACATAGGGGACTTTTTTAAGAAGGCTAAAAGAGAAACAACACAAATTAAAAATGCATGAAATATAACCTTGACTTTAAGAGTCTCAACAAATATACAAAAAACCATACATAAAATCAAAGCAATTTAAAAAGCACCTGTCAGATGAAAAAGTTGAAGCCTGAATGATTTGGAAAGGAGGGAGAAGCAGTGAAGAAAGCCAGTTCAACCCAGATACAACTATACAGAGGGGGTGTGTGAGTTCAACTTGGGCACTAACTGCTCAATAAATAATGACTCTAAAGTAAGCAGTTCGTGTAAATGGCTTGTTTGGTCCAAGACAGAAAAGTTGGTATAATTGATGGCAGTTTTAAAAATTTTTGCATGATTTCTGACATTAGAAAACTCAGGATTGGACACTCTGCAGCCAGTACAATGACTATCACCATTATGTGAATCAGCTCTGACTTTTAGCAATCGTTTAGTCGAACCCCCGTAAGTCCCCAAATCACATTTGGGGCAAGTATATTTATATACGACTGAAGATTGCAATAACGGGCAGTCTGTCTTTAAATTTGAAAAGTGATCCTATTGTAAGGGGATTTTTTGGAGTTAAAATAACCTGCAATATATTAATGTGTTTTTCAATTGCAGATTTGAGATTCCTTCTAAATTTGTCATCTTGGATGTATGAAATACTGGCATATAGTTTCTTTCATGGAACAGTGCTTATGGAAAGGGAGTCCGAGAGTTTCTTATTTAAAAAATTCTTGCAATGTTTGAAGAAAACATGTGAGGGAAACAAGTTATCGGAAAAATATGTATACAGAAACAATTTAGAGCAAGGTAAAAATTGAATCAAGTTCAAAATTATAAAAACAAGCACTATAAAAATTTGAACCCAGACCGGAGAAAGTCTTTTTTTCTAAAAACCGAAGTGTTAAAACTATCACCACTTTGAAACCCCAAAAATTCCAAAAATGGTAATCAATCATTTTCCTCTCTCTCTCTAATGTAAACTTGATATAAGGATGTAATTCATTGATGTACGAGAGGAATTGATCAGCATGGAAAGCTGATTTGAAAAGAACAAAGGTGTCATCGACAAACCGTTTATACACAAGAGGATGAAAACCAAGGGGGCAATTTCCCAACATGTCCTCCTCCAGGGAACACATGAAAATGTTGGAAAACGTGGGACCGAGTGGTGATCCCATTGCCAGTCCGTCAACCTGTTTTTATAATTTTAAACTTAATTCAATTTTTACCTTGCTCCATCGGTCTTACACTCTAACCTCTTCCTGGGATTCGAATAATACAGAAATATTCTTCCTGTATAAATATTTTTCCGATAACTGGTTCCCCTCATATGTTTTCTTCAAACATTGCAAGATCTTGGAATTGAACCCAGGAACAAATTCCAGCACATCAAAGTGGTCCCAGGTCAAGGGGGCTATAGACTTGAGACAAAACTGAATTGCATCCTTCTCACACAAAAAATAGCTCTCAGGAAGTTGTTTGGTGGGCAGAGTGGTCTACAGAGATTACCCCATAATAAAACCAGTAACTTCCAGTCTAAGGGAATGGCACTTGGTGCCAGCCATGCCCAGGAAATGAATTGCCAACAGTGATTGGGAAGCCTTGCCCTATCACAACGAGAAAGGCGCACAAAGAAGCTCGACAAGTAAGCCTTCTAATTTGGGGCACACTCCCCTACCCTCCCCAACTCTAAACTTTCAGCTGTAGTCAAAAAGTGAACCTTCTAATGGGGGTAACACACTGTCCCCTCCTCTCTAAAATTGCAACTGTAGCCAGAGTAGAGGGGAGGTTCAGATGAATGATGTAGATGATGATGATGAAGGGAAGATGAGAGACTACATTTACTTCCATCACAGTCGAAACTTGCCTTGTCTGCTGTTGTCAAGAATAACAAAGTCTAGACCATAGAAATCAGAGGAATAAGGTTATTACGTAGCCTATTTTCAATTAATAGAAAGGATGGCTGTGATAGCAGGAATACCTGAAATATCATAAACCTTACTGTCACTTAAATTCCAGGTGACTGACTCCCAAGGTACCTGAAGGGTAAATATTATATATATTTGACTTTCAGTATTTGCGAGGGATGTGTACCACAACCCCTTGAGAATAGCTCATCTCTGCAAATACTTAAAACCACTCTTAAAAACCCTTAGGACAAAAAAAAGTCCTCAGTTATCTGTGGACTCTTGTTAATACCGATCCAGTATTATGACGCTTGTCTAGCCCCATAAAATTAAGTGATTTATGATGCCATAAAGCACAGCGTTCTGGTTATCAGTGCCATAAGGTGGCAATAATAGAGTTATGAGGCCATAACATACCTAAAGGAGGCACCATTAATAGGTTATTGACTCTATTCACCAGATATCGGCGCCATAAAGGCCAAAAATCACCAAGTTTCAGTTAATGGTGGTTTTCGCTTGCCAGCCCCCAGACGAGAATGGGAACCACCCCCCCCCCCAAATAATCAGGGATTAACTGTAGTTTTATAAGATATAAGTTAATTTAGTCATAAAAACTTGAAAATACAACAAGTGGTGAATATTTCTCAGTGAAAAATACTATGAATATGCAAATTTTCTGTTTGTTTGCTTGGTGCTTTTACGTTGCATGGAACCAGTGGTTATTCAGCAACGGGACCAACGGCTTCACGTGACTTCCGAACCACGTCGATAGTGAACTTCTATCACCAGAAATACACATCTCTCACCCCTCAATGGAATACCTGAGAATTGAACTCACAGCCACTGAGGTGGCGGGCAAATTTTCATACCAACCACGCCACTGAGGCGCAGCAAATTTTCTGTGAATAATGTGTATATATGTTCCCTAGAGAAATCCGCAAATCGGTGAGTTTGTGAATTGTGGGGTTGACTGTATCTTTAAATATATCGGAGAATGAAAGAGCCCTTGTTTAACTACCAGAAGCTGTTATGTGTCCATTGAAAACAGTATTCACAGAAGCAAGGAAAAAACAAACACGGTAATTCCTTGTAAAAATACTCATTTTGTCAATGTATTTGAAAAATGCAAGGTAAACATATACTAGTCAATAACCAAATAGGAAGAAAATTACTTAAGTTTTACTGAAGTTTAATCAACAAAGCCTGAATGGCAAAAGTCAGGCAGAGAGTTGAGAAAGATTCCTGGACTTGATGGTAGCCAGAAGAAAAGGTGTGCAAACTGATAGTTGTGGGACTTCCCCCTGCATGTCAATACAGTCAAACCTCAGTTTTCGTACGCTCGGAAACTCTCCATCCTGAGCCCAGCACATGACAGGGCCCCGTATCGCCCAAAAAAGCATCCCATCTTCTTTCATGACCCATTCTGTTTTTGTGCTCTTTTTTTATTAAGTGCAATTGCTAAATAAGCCATCATGGGGCCGAAGAAAGTTCCAAGCGCTTGCCCTTTTGTAAAAAAAAAAAAAAGGAGAGAAACACTATAGAATTTAAGAGAGCACTCGTAGCAGAGTACTGGAGGAAGTCACATGCCGATTCATATCACTGAAAATGCCTACAACAAGCACTGCTGTTAGTGAATTGAAGGCCAGCAGAGCCTGGTTTGCAAAATTCAGAAAACAAATGGGCATACATAATGTGCCTACTTCAGGGATAAAGGACAAGTTTGCAAAGTGGAATGGTGTAAAATATTTTGTGGAGGCTTATCATCCCAACAAAGAAGTTGTAATCCATGTCTCCAACATGTTTAATGACAATGATGTGTTTAACTTTAGGCAAGTTTTAAAGAAATGACCGAAACAAATGTTTCTGGACAGTTTTGTTGTGTGACGGGTCCAGTAACTCTCAGCTGGTCCTAGTGTCAGAAAAAAAACAAAGATGGGAAGTAGCCTCAGATAGTACCAGTAAAAAACAGAGTAACCCCAGATAGGTCCTTGATATCTGAATTCCTTCTGGAAGGAGCTTCGCCTTCCAAACAACAATTTCTCCTCTTCCCCCTCTCTCCTCCTCTCCATCTTCCATACACTAACAGGTGTTTTCCATAAAGGTAAGAGTGATGTTAAATTTTCATTAATTCATTTCATTAGACAGTTATATTTATTTCTCACTGTTTTCTGCAAGTAAAACTGTTTATTCCCCATAAAATGATATTGTTATGTTACAATAAAGTTTCATACATACTTACCTGGCAGATATATACATAGCTAAGACTCCGTCGTCCCCGACAGAAATTCAAATTTCGCGCCACTCGCTACAGGTAGGTCAGGTGATCTACCTGCCTGCCCTGGGCGGCAGGACTAGGAACCATCCCCGTTTTCTATCATATTTTCTCTCTTCCACCTGTCTCCTGCGGGGAGGCTGGGTGGGCCTTTAATTGTATATATCTGCCAGGTAAGTATGTATGAAACTTTATTGTAACATAACAATATCATTTTCATACAATCAACTTACCTGTCAGATATATGTAAGTGTTTACATAATAAAAATATGGAATGTTAGTCCATATATATAAAAGTCTAAAACTAAAGAGGTCAACCAGATTGCTTGCAGGAATGTGATCAGACTAGAGACGCTAAAGATGACGTATACAATAAGTATGTAGGCTAAGATAACATGCCGTCACTTGTAGTCATTCAATTGTTTATAAACATTAGTCCAAGCTCCCTGCTTGAGACAACTACCCCGACCTATTATTCAAACGGCCTACGTGATCTGTAGCGTGTCTCATTCGATTGTGTGTTCGTATGAAACTATGTCATCTGATAGTATGTTCATATGTTCGAACTACTGTCTGTTCCTTTATAACTTGTAACAGAGATGGTAGACGGGCAGAACAGAGTTAGCTATCGTCATTAGAAGACCTGTACCTCTTTACCTAAGCTTTATCATGTAGAGGAAATAGGATTAGCCATCATCATTGGCATAAAAGCGATCAAGCTATCGTCATAGAAAGACTTGTACGATCATACCTGATCTTCATCATGTAAAACTTCAGAAGAATATACTATTTTATACCTTGGTGTTTTCTACAAGAACCTCACCGAACCATGAGTTCAAACACATCGTCGTAAAGATAATACCGACTTCGTAAGTGATCTACAAAACCCCAGACACTCCATTGAAGATGGAAGTGCAATACCAACCGACTTAGCGTATAGATTATCGCTAGTCTAACATTACCTCATAGGGCGCCTTATCATACAAGGCACAAGCCCTAATATTTGGTGGCCAGCGGACCAGAAGAAAAAAACTTCCCTACAACGTTCCCTACGAAGAAAAAAACAGAATAATAAATCATGAAGTCACGACGACGAAGCAGCAGATTCTTCAAGCAACCTAGTATCATCATTAGTGAGCGACTTCAGAAAACAACAAGATTCGTCAAGCAACTTAGTATCATCGTTAGTGAATAACTTCAAGAAACAAAACCGACGTGTCCTTTTCCTACGGCAACGGAAGCTTCGTCTCTCATTAGAATCATTCAAGAAAACATCGTTAGTGAGCGTTTCCGGCACTGCAAGAAACAAACCGAACGCGTCTGCAGCATCGGATTTTCAAGGGCTCGAATCATCGAAACAACGCGCACGGGGGAAACTGAAAGCCAAACCAGGTCGTCCGCTAAATAGAGAAGGAGGACCAAGGCCGTGTGTGCGTTATGGAACACGTTGACTTCCCACAAAAGCAAGCTAAGTACAATTTTTTATTCATTTGGAGTAACTTTGTAGTGTTTCCTTTGCAGGTCGAATTTCGTTATTCCTGTGGCTGAAGTTACGAGACATTCTTATCTTACTTTTTTACAGAAATTATCTACATCATTGAGATTTCGCTACTGCGAGTTTTTTTATCTTTGAGTGTCTGTTTCCAGAAGTTCTACGAAATATCATAATCATATACTATGTTAATTTTACTCATTTTGGGTGATTATTAATCCCTTACGTGACAAATCATATTAAACAGTGAATATGCGTTTACGCAGTGGACGTCTGTATTTATACAGATGCATGGATAGGGTCGTTAAGCACCGTAGTGATTAGAAAACACACAAAAACAAGTGGAACACCCGTACAAATCTAGATAAATTAGAGGTAACACTATTTCGGTCATGACAATAAATGCTCCTTTGCAAGTCCCGATCGCAGTTTTAGCCTTGAGTTTTTTGAGTTATATAAAATATCGAACCTCAATGACTCAACTCAACTTTAAAATATGGCTGGATTGCAAGGAATAACATGTCTGTAAAAAACTTTCATCAGGCTAAATGCGCTGACCAGGATCCCTCACTATTTCAAATTTTAGCAAAGAATGAAGTACAAACAGTTAAAATTGTATGCAGTAGTGATAACTTGTCTTATTAGTAATCGCTCAGTTCCTAATAGTTCATCATTCATTGCTTTATACGTAACCAGCAACATAATGCTAAAAAAACACACAATACGTTGCCGATGGTAATAAAGAGAAGGATCCTAATTATTACAAAAAGAAATAGAAACAGTAGCCTTTCAGAATCAAACAAGCAAACTCGGTTACTGTGTCACCTAGTCAAGCGGTCAAGGTTAGTCAAAAAAACTGCCGAAGTGTTCAAAACATAGCAAATTCCACACAATAAGCGACTCTAGCAGAGTGGGGAAAAGCGATGTTGGTTCATACCAATATCTTTTTGAATTAAAAAGGATTTTTCCTATGAAACACACGACCGTATAAGTAATCAGAGCAGGTTTTCGTTTTAATTTTAATACATTAAGTTATAATAAATACTGGTGGATTAAGCCCAACTGTACGCGCCGTAAAAATTAGAATATCTTGTTTTATTTCTTTAATACACGTAATATCTTGTATTTACGGACTCACCGTCTGTTGTTCGAACTTCCCTAATGAGAAGTCCGGATAAGCGAGCGTTTACAGATACCTCTATAGTTATAAAAAACGTTGATCTGTATGTAGTGTAATTGTAAGATCCATCTAGGGGTATACAAAATATTATCTTACATCCTGCAAAATAAGGGCGGTGTTTATCAAAGGAAAATCCTATAAACCTCAAACATATTAAAATCCGTTTGAACAAAAATGAGACAGTTAATCAAATAATAACTTATATAAAGGAACTATACATTTGTCTCATGAATCGTAACATTCTGTTCAAATGACCCAACAGAATTCTCCCACAACCGCAGTCGCACTCTGCACGCAAAATCTCGAGAAGCATGCACCCTCGAATGTCTTAGTGCGTGTAAAAAACGACTTTGCTGGGAAATGAAATTTTAATCCTTCCCGACACTGAAATATAACGATTTCCGCGAACAAAGCCCTAAAAGTATACATATCGTGGATACGGAAGTTATAAATATCGCATTTTTTATTGTTGCTAATTTTTAATCACGCCCAACCAGTCGTGGATGAATCTCTCTGATAATCTATCTAAAGTAATATCCGTAAAGTCATTCAAGCAGAGTGATTCAGCAGAATTTTTTTTTTTTTTTTTATCTTTTATCTGAATACCAGGAATGTTTCTCCACTGGCGAGTGATCTCTGGAAAAAACGGAGTAATTTAACATTTAAAATGCGGTCTAAGGACAAACATAAAGCTATATAACGTACCTTCGTGTAGTAGACTCAACGAAATTTCAAAATAGAGATAAATGACGAAGTTGAAAAAGTTAGTAATAGGAGTCATTAGGAAATCAAATAAGCCCATATAATTTTTCCCTCAAATGTCATGCCATAAAAGATCGGATTTCGCGTATCTGCGCAGATTACTGTCGCTTAAACAAGGAAACGACTTCCGATAGTTTCCAGTGCGATGTACCGACGACATCTTATCTCTGTTAGGTTAGAATAAATTTTTTTTCACCAACTTGGACTTACTAAATGCTTTTACCAGATACCATTACCTAAGTGATTGTACCTCATACACCGTTTTCAGCACATCAGGGGACATTATCAATTTTTACGTATGCCTCCGGGCTTACGTTGCACCCCAATTACAATATAGTGTTTGGAGATTTTTAGGGGATACCCTACATGCCTATATGGATGATCTTGTAATCTTTTCTAATACCTTAGAAGTACATTCACATAAAGTAGAGCTAGTCTACAGAGACAAAGACAAATAATCTCAGAGTAAAATATCTAAATGTGAGTTTTTTAAAACCGAACATGTTTATCTAGGTTTTATGTGTCTGGTCAAGGTCTTAAAAGTAGTCCATGGTAAGGTGTCGGCTATTCATAACTTTCCGTACTTATTAACGTAAAAGGGGGACACAGCACTTTTGCGCTGTAGTGGGTATTACAATCGTATGTAAATATGTAACTCTTCAATGATGACAGCTCCTTTAACAGATCTTACGAAGAAGAGCGTAGATTTATTATGGTCTGAAAAGCATCAACAGGCGTTCGATATCTTAAAAGCGGAAAATGCAGCTTACCTAACTTAAAAATCCCTGATTTAAATAAGGAATTTTTTTTTTTATTGCAACAGACGCCTCAGACCAAGGGGTAAGAGGGATACTACTTCAGTAATATGATAAACAGTTCTTCCCTATAGCTTTTTATTCACGTAAACTAAAGCCCTCTGAAAGTAAATATGCAGTAATAGGCAAGGAAGGGCTAGGTATCTTTAACTCACTAGTACGTTTTAAGTTCATAATCTATGGCTATCCTGATAAGTCCTTACTGAACATGAGTCCTTTACCGAGTTTTTTCAAAGGCTTTAATCACAGTCCAAAAGGAACTCGGTGACAAATGATCATTCAGGTCTTTGGAGCCAAGTTTAAGATATCTACCTGGGAAAGCAATTATCATAGCTGACGCATTATCCCGCAATCCCGCACCATACAGCAAAGAACCATTAATTGGACTAAAAGATATAGAAACATCCGTACCTATTGTTAAAACCGTATCTAAACAAGAAAATTCCTTAACCCAAGAGATCGCGAGCATTGAATATCTGGGTCGGAGCGCAGAACTGTTACAAACTGAACAAAGCAAGCGTCAACAGACATAACCCAAACAATAAACACTTCGAAACGGAAACAGGGTCAGCGGCTAAGCAAAAACAATACACACTTCGAGCAGAAACCCTAAAGCAAAAGTATATTTAAAGTATGTGTATCAGAATAATGTAATCAAATGTAATATTATATGTAGGTCTGTGCGAGGAAAACCCGAAGAACACAGCAGCTGACTAACGACCAGGTAGTAATAATAATCTCTTTCATACCAATCGTCATAAACTGGTTGCATTCCGTCATCCAGGGTTCCATAGTATGTCACAGAAAAGCCAATCACTATTTTACTGGCTACAATGCTTACAGATATAAAAAGCACATAACTGATTGTAACACGTGTCATGAAGACAAGGGATACACTAAGACACCTGTCAGTTTTAGGAGCCTATCCTGTGCCAAATCAATCTTGAAAGAATATACGTAGAATTATTAACAGAATTAGAGTCTGACAGAGGGAATAAACACTTCTTAGTGTTAATAGTTCCTTGACACGTTATATAGAATTAATAGCACTAAAAACAAACACCGCAATTGAGTGCGTTAGGAATATTTATGATGCTAAATCAGTAAATATGGAATTCAACACATAATAATCTGTGACTCGGGTGTGTAAATCAATAATAATCTCCTTAAACTCGTGTGTGAATTCTTTTCCATTAAGAAAACCAATAATATATTTTATCACCCAGAGTCAATCGGTTTGGTAGAATAACGGATAATAATAGGAAGTGTCAATTTCTTACGAGTTACAAACTCGTGATGTTGGATCCGGACTGGATTATAGCGGTCTCGCGGTTTTAAATACCTTTATCATTTATATCTTGTATCTATAGAATTAATGCCGCAAGTAGCCTTATACGGTACGCCGCTAGAACACTCTTCCACATCAAGCCAACCATTAATTTATCAAATCATATATATAAATATAAATAAATAAATATAAAAAAATAAACAAATATGGATACAAGTGGAGTCAATATAATACACTCCGTAAGAAGTCGGAAGGGTTACAAATTATAATAAAAAAGGAATCACGATAAAATCATAAGCAAAACGTAAACCATTAAATATCCAAATATATATGCGTAAAGATTTGAACTCTAACTTAACGCTTTAGTAATGACAAATAAGCTAAAAGTTCAAACACATATCAAAACCTACTGACATATTGTCTGTCCCGGTGATTTATATTCGTAGTCAATGGAAAAAAAAAAAAAAAAAAAAAAAAGAAAAAAAAAAAAAAAAAAAAAAAAGAAATTAAATAAATATATAAATAAATAAAATAATAATAAATAAAATAAATAAATAAATAAAAGAGATTTTAAAGTCAGGAAGTCTAGAAGTGAAAATGTTATCTATGGAATAATCCTATATGAATCTTATACAGGGCTAATAATATATATAGAATTTGTATGGAAACCTTTTTCATTAGTTTCAATGAGGAATATTTAATTTAACATAATGCAACATGAAACTAATATATTGTTCAATTTTGGTACTGTTGTTTTTTTTTTTCAGACATTTCTTTCTCATGCGGGTGGAGAATTAAAACACTAAAATATCATTTGAAAATACTAAAGTCGTATCTCTTGCGGCAAGTAACGTAACGCTTAGCTGGCTGAGAGCAATCTCCTGCCAAGTGACGACGTCATCATTGCGTATCAGCATTTGTTCCTTTAACCTCAATAATCTGCTTACACAGGCTTCATTCTGTGTGTCGTCTCTGCTTGCAAAAGCAGATTGACTGGAGAAAGGAATGCTTAGTTCATGAACTTCACATGTGGTTCATAGGTCACATGACAGGCCACATAACATATTCTTATCCGTGTGTGTGTAATGCAATTAGTTAAGGACTTGTAATCATTTTAAAATTAATGAACAATATAAGCAAATAGAATTTCTATAAACAACAAAATGAATTAATTTTTTTTTTTTCTGAACCTCATAGACAATTAGAGTCAATAATTCAGCTTATGACATGGGTAAACGGACATTTAGAATTATCAGTTGTGGATAAGAAATATTTACTTGCAACATTAGCCTATTACAATTCAAGTAAATCACATTCATGGGAAAAATGTCACATTTTCTTGGAAAACCCAAAGTTTAT
>NC_087202.1:132107179-132186260 GCF_015104395.2 Macrobrachium nipponense | reverse complement strand
TTGATTTCGTTCAAGCCTGTTCTGTTTTCTATGGCCAACTACAGACTGACATCAAAGTCAGACAAGGCATCTGACGTATATAGGTGTAAAGTTTCGGCAAAACAAATACCAATTGAATGAAGTATGGCTATGCCTGGCATGGTACTGACTGAGGAGACAGAAGATACACATGCATTAGCATCAGGGTCGGAAATGGTAAGTGGTAGTAATAGCAAGTAAATTTGAGTGCTGTAAGATTACGATGGATAAAAATGGAAACCAGAAAAATGGAGTTCTCAACTTTAAAAGTGATCGTGGAAAAATAAGAACATTAACTTTTAAAAAAACTGGGGATTGTGCACTGCTGATGGTAGGTACAATTTGAGAAGAAGAGAGTCAAGAGAACATATGAAACAAGAAAAGTAGAACCTCTTCCTCCTAAGAAGAGAGAGAGAGAGAGAGAGAGAGAGAGAGAGAGAGAGAGAGAGAGAGAGAGAGAGAGAGAGAGAGAGAGAGAGAGAGAGAGTAGAGAGAGAGAGAATTGTGAATTTTGTTTATCTATAATATCGTAAAAAGGTTAACCTTTTCTAATATTAACCTTGCTGTAGCCAGAACCTCAGATACATAGAAATGTAGTTTTCCATTTTTTCCCCCCCAATTTCTGGCATCTAGATCTTTCTTTCCGTTCCTCTTACCTCAAACCCACACCCATCTTAGCTGCTAAACTACTTATACACAGCTGCTTCTTGTTCAATTTGATTGCGGCGGGGCACATTGAATTGCGCATTGCCATCTACAGCATGGTGTTCTTCCCTTTGCAGCTGTAGTACGTAGAGACTTCTTGGTCTCTTGCCTCTTTTGGGGGCCATCGTTTGCTTGCTACCACCAGAGATTGTTCACAGAACTTAGATGGGTCCATTTACTTTTTTACAATAAGTTCATGATGTCTCGCTTCTGGGAAGCGTTGAAACGTTTCCCCTTTCCCCCTTTCCCTTCGACATCTGCGACTCTGCGACATGAATCATGACGGGTACAATGAAGCAATTCAATCCCCTCCTGAGAGTGAAAACCACCAATCGATGCCCTCAAAACTTCCCCAGAGCATGAGCGTTACAGATGAATTACACATGGGGGAAAAAAAAATAAATAAAAACTCTTCATTTACATCATAAAGCATGCGATTGCAATTCACTTCATTTATCTCCATCAAAATAATTTCATGCGCGTGGACTGATATTAAAAAAAAAAAAAAAAACAGTATATCACTTCCAATGTTGAACTCCTTAACACATGCAAGCTATACATAGCCCTTTATACCACATTTCTACACTTTCAGACAGAGAACGTGCTTCCATTAGTATTACAGAAACAAGGTGCAATCACTACATATAACAAAAAGTTCATGTCAGGAACTATTTGTACAATGACTTCCTGTTTGGCAGTGCATCTAATGATATTACTATTAGTTTTTCACAGAATATGGAATTAACTACTAACACTGATATCTTAGGAATTTCCATGTAGTATTTTCATATAAAAATATGTAATGCCTGAAAAAATAGTATAGAAAAATACACATTGTACAAAAAAGTTTCACTGTTAGAGAGACAACCAATTTCTAGTGACAAATCATGTGTACACGATCAATGTATATGCACTGTTTCACGAAGATACATTACTTAAAAATGACAAAGTATTGAGATACCCGACATAGAAATAACTGAGGAATGAAGAGTAACAATTGTTTAAAAGAGAAATACAAATCATTCGACACACACGCACATACACACACACACACACGAGCTAGAACTGGAAACATTCTCCGAGGACAGCCTCAAATGAAACTTTGACCTCTTCACACAAATGTGTGGCAAAAACAGATTTAATCTCCAGAGCCGCATTAATTAATCTCCCAAGACCTAGTTCTCAAACCTCAAAGAAGTTGCAATAGCTACGTATGTCAGCGAGAGTAAGGAATCAGGATTAAGCTGCTTATGTCCAATCTGACCACAAACAAAAATGGACAAAGTATTTTTAACCATTGAAAACAGTTTTCAATCTCCTTCTCGACAAAATCATTAATATCGCCTATCTTGGAGAGGATTAGTACGGCTCAGTCATAGAATTCAAAAGGTTCATTTGTTATTTGTCAAGACTACAATGAAAAGCACAGAAAGCGACTTGATTCAAGATCCAACGTCGCCAGTCTGCTCTCGAGTTCTATTTGTCCTCAGATTTTCTCCAGCTTATTTAGGAACCCACACATATTTCGGTAATAGAGCAGACTTCACATTCACTGATATTCCAGCTATTGTGAAGTCCAAGGTCTGCAAGTATATAAGCACTTCCAATCATTGCGCCACTAAGATAAATCATATTTGTAAATCAGTAAATTCCTAATTCCACCATTGGAAAATTGTTCTGGCTGAAATCTAGAGATAGTTGGGATAACATTACTGAAGCATGTCTGGCTCTTAATATTTCACAAGTTATATCAGATCCTGATCCCAAGAAGTTAAATGAAATGCTGATGGCTAGTTTTGTATGGTATGTCACTAAAAAGGTCATTCATTCAGGACAAACGACCAGCCACAGTTTGATGATAAGAAGAGCTGACCATGACTAACAAGACCACCTTCAACACATGGAGACGCAATCATTCCCATGAAAATTTCAACATTCTTGTCCAGCCTCACCATGCTGCATATAGAATTTATCATATAGCCAGAGATATTACAATAATTCCTTCATGGAAACTTGAAGGAATTACTCAGCCTAATGTGGTGGACGGTCAAATTGGCATTATCTATCCTTGGGCCACGCTCATCTTCCATTCCTCCACTACTAACAGATGATGGTAGATTGGTTACTGGTTCTAAGGAAAAGGCTGAACTACTTCAACAAGATTTTGGAACTAAGCAATCAGATGAGGATGTCACTCTCCCTGATACTTGTCATTCTGAACTTTCTTACAAAATTAGCATTTTGCTCTAGGGATGTTGCAAATATTTTGGATAATCTTGATAGCTAGGATGGATGGAAATAATCCTGATGGTTTCTTCACTTGTTTTTAAGAAGATTTCTAGTGTGTTGTCTCCCGACTTCAGTATTCTATAGATTTTTAAGTCGACGTACTACCATCGTGGATGAGTGCCTGTCCAAGGAGTGGCAGACCTGCAGACTGCAGTAACTAACTACAGTGGTACCTCGAGATATGAAATTAATCCGTTCCGAGACGGCCTTCGTATCATGATTTTTTCATATCTTGGAACACATTTTACATGTAAAATGGCTAATCCGTTCCAAGCCCTCCAAAAACACTCCAGTAAATTACATTTCCAGGCCTAAAAACGCATGTTCTAGGGTACGACGGAAGAAATATGACTCCAAAAAGGCAAAATACTGTACATACTTGAATAATATTCAACTGCATGCAATGTTCAACCCCATTTTTACTGCATATATTAGGACTTTAGCATATGTCCCATAGCAATAAGCCTAGCCTATGTTAGCGGTTGCTACTGTAGCCTAGTCTATGATTCTGACATCTAAACCTAAGAGCTAAAAGCTTAGAATATGCCAATAAAATGTATAAATAATCAGTATGTACTCATTTCAAATAATTATTAATTAATCATTAACTATAATACACAAACAAAGAAAAAACAAACCTTCCAATCGATTGTTCACATTCAGCTCTTACCCGTCTTACGAGAATCGAATGAGCGCCAAGCAATCATTTTTCCTAGCACACAGTAAGCCATAAATTGTCATTAGTATCTCTCTTCAACTAATGAAACCACCAAACAGTATAATACCATTCATTTCTATTCTTTATTCTATCTTTACCTAATGGAGATACCGAGTCACTGACAGCTATAATGAAACATACGTATACGTAACGTAATAATAAAAAAGAAGAAGAATTCTAAAAATTACGTATTTTGTTGACAGTCTGATTTATTTATATTTTAATGATATCTAATTCACAAGTTTTTTTATTAAATGTATTGCATGTACTCATTTCAAATAATTATTAAGTAACCATTAACTATAATAAGCAAACAAAAAACAAAAAGCTTCCAAACATCTGTTTACATCCAGCACTTACGAGTATCGAACGATCGCCAAGCAATCACTTTTACACAGTAAGCCATAAATTTTCATTATCTCTCTTCAACTACTGAAACTACCAAACAGTATAATAACCATTCATTTCTATTCTTTATTCTATCTTTACCTAATGTTTTTTTTTTTTATTAAATGTATTGTTTGAATAAGTTTTTCAATTTACAGCAACCTTTTACCAATAGAATACTTAAAGCAGAAGGGGTAGAGGCTGACCATAGGACAGTAGGACCTTATGGGGTGGACTAGCATCAGGAACCAATAGGGAGAGCGAGGATGGTGGCGAGTTTACTCAGTTGGCGGCGCGGGAGTATTAAAATTGTTCTCGTGGTCCGGGCGAAATCTCGGAATTTACAGCAACCACCTTTCGTATCTTGAAAACTTTTCGTATGTAGAGCAGTAAAATTTTTCGCATTGGCTTTCGTATCTCGAGTTTTCGTAAGTAGAGCCTTTCGTATCTCGAGGTACTACTGTACAGGCCAAATTCTATTCTCACTGCGCTCTCCAAGATGCTGAACAACTTATTTTTACACCACTCTTACAGTATATGGAATCTAAATGATGGTTTACTGGAAGTCAATAAGTGTATATGAAGCAGTTAGGTACCTGTGATGCTCTTTTAGACTTGACATGCCATTTGTAATTAATCTTGATAACAGTTTCAGTACTGCTTTTGATTTACTAAAACACAAGGCACTTACTTATAAATTTCAGGATCTTGGAGTGGGTGGATATGTTTGAGGATTACTTCACAATTTCCTTACATCTAGGCAGCAACGAGTTGCTGTTGATGGGATCTTTAGTCAACCAAGACCAACTGTGTCTGGAGCTCCACAGAGTATTTGGTCCACTGTTATTTTTAATGATACAAGTGATGTGGTTGCTGGTCTGGAAAACAAGATTGTTCAGTACAGCATTATTGCAACACTTCCAGGTGTAGTGAAGTCTCCACTTATGAGAAATGAAGCTGCCCTTATACTCAATCCTGACATGGAGCAGTTTGCTGAGTGATGCAGTCGGTAGGGATGAGGCTGAACTCCAGCAAAACGAAAACATTGTTGATTAGTAGATCTCATATAGATTGTCCACCCCATCCTCCTCTTCGATGGATGGGACTCTGCTGAATGAGCCTGAATCTTCAACTATCCTAAGTGTAACTTTTCACTCGCATCTTATTTTGAGAAACATCCAATGAAAGTGTCAGTAAACGCCACATTCTCGTATGGCTGTCTGCTTCTGCCAGAGAATTATATCTTTTAGACAGAGTGGTTTGTGGTGGTAGGTTTCTGTTTCCAAGTGGGGAATTGTGGTAAGTTTCTGTTTCCAAGAGGTGAATTATGTGAAGTAATTAAGAAGTTTCACAGAAAACTTTGCAGATGTACCTACGCGACCATGCATGAGATCAAGATCCAAAAAGATGGAAAATCATTTAAGCAGAGAATTTATCGCTTATCACCTTTTCAACAGATGTTTTGAAGAAAGAAGTTGAATATGTGTTGCAGCATGGATTAGCAGAACCCAGTTCAAGTCACTACAGTTTTCCATGTGTGGTTAGTGAAGAAACCAGATGGCAAATTTAGGATGTGTGCTGATTATAGGAAAATGAATTCCATCAGTGTGGCTGACAATTATCTCTTGCCTCTTATAGATCAGTTGCTTGATAATATTGGGCAAGCCAAGTTTGTTTCCAAGACAGGCTTGTTGAAAGGATATTATCAAATTCCCTTAGATGAGAATGCTGAGTTGCTGTCGCCTTTCATTACTCTTTTTGGACTGTATCAGTATACTGTTCTCCCATTTGGACTGGTGAATACACTTGCAACATTCCAACGAGTGATGGATCAAATGCTAGAATCTATCGAAGGAGTAGGTGTATACCTTGATGACATAGTCATTTACTCTACAACATGGGGAGAACACCTGAAGATTCTAAGGAAAGTTTTCAAGAAACTATGGGAAGCAGGACTTAACAGTCAACCTACTGCATAAAGTTAGAACCCATTTCTGGAAAGAACAATGTAGTCGTTGATTACTTATCCCGCTGTGAATCGTTAGATTCACACCCAAGATACCTAATCCCCTTGGGGAGGAATCTTATTTGATGCCTTTGCAAAGTGTAACTTCCCCTCAGTAATTGTATGTAATGTTGTAAATGTCTGTAATATATTCAGATTCCATATTAAAGTTAGCTTAGAGTTAATATGTTTAAACGATGTATGTTCAGAATTCACAAAAGCATAATTCAAAGTTAAGACAGAACATAAAGTGAAAAGAAAGAGATTAGCTTTGTTCATCAAAGCGGAGTATCATTCATCACTTGAAGCCGCATGATTTTATTCTATTTTATTAAATTTTTTTGTAAACAGCCAATCGTACAATGCACGTGACTTTGTTTTGAACCATTCATGTCCAGAAACCCATGTGCATGTTTCATAAGACCGTTCTCGAATCTTCTGACTTAAACATTGTACATTCAAGTGACGTATTGTTATTACGATATTTTTCAATTTATTTTAGCAATTAGAGATTCTTTTGTTGTGAAACTGTTTGATGTTATTGATAAATTAACTTTGTTATAAGTAATGGCTACTTCAGCAGTGTTACGCTTGTAGAGATTCTTCATTATTTTTCAAATACTTAGCGGCTTTTTCCATACTACTTAAACAGGCTAGTAGTGCCTATGTAGGTCATTATCTAATATAGGGTCAAGTTCAGTGTACATATATACTTCAATTTAACAGATAACCTATGATATCATCTTCATCAAAGTCATTCTCTCTCTTTTTCTTGTAGCAAGCTTTCGTCTGGAGCTGCCAGACCTCTAGGCTGGGAAGCTGAGGGTGGACTGCTTCTGGTGTGGTGTCCATCCTTATATTTGGGGTCGTCAGCAGGGGTCTGCCCCATGCTGATCTTCTTTTGGCTAGTGGCGGTAAGTCTGCTTTTTCACTGGTCACTTGTGTCAGGACTCAAGCCACTTTTGTCGTGTTGGTGGTTGCGTAGCTCCAACCTCCTAGCCCTCCTGAGCTGTGCAGTGATATTGCTGGGCGTTGTGTGTTACGCTGTGAGATGTCATGGATAATCTGATTTTCGTTGGCTGCATGAGCATCTCTTTTGGGGGCGTTGTCTTCCGTAGAGTTGTCGTGATCGGTGGTGTCATTATTGGTGGCAGGTCTTCTCATACTCGTGGGGAGGAGAAATTCTTCTTGCGTCCTATTTAGTGCTGGTTTTATTTGCTGTATGAGAAGCGCCTTCAGCAGGCATAAACAAAGGGTATCAGGGGCTTTCCCGATGATCTTTGTGTTATGAATGATCAAACTCCGGGAGATAGCCTCTTGATGTTTGGTGCGGGTGTGGTTCTCGATACCCCTATCATTAGATGTGGCAGGAGTCTCTCTAGAACAAGTGCATGCTGTCATACCTACGTAGACGCCGCCGCAACCGCAGACTGGGCACGTGTAATGGCGTACTACATACATCTGCTTCATGGGGGTCTCATACCTGCGGGGAGGGATTATTTTTCATTATTAGGTCGCACATCTCCGATTCTGTATTATATGATGAAGCAATATCTATACAGTCCTGCAGTTGTCAGTAGAAGCCTAGAAGCCATCAAAGACTTCCCTGGCACTGGGATGATTGCCTCGCTAGAGGGGTAGTTCCCGTTTACGAATGTGCTGTCAATGAAACCTGATACAGGCGGCCCGCGGTTAACGGCGCAATCACTCAACGGCGAATCGGTTTTAACGGCGATCGTCAAAAATCATTCCAAAAAATAAAAAAAATAAGGCATTTTAATTTTAAAGGTAATATTTACGGCACAAATTTTCAGTTACAGCGCCGCTAGCGCCGTTGTCTAACGAGTTCATACATATTGTAGAAAATGCCGTTCAGACCATAAAGGTTATGCAAACTTATATTAACAAATTTTATGGAGTATTACGTAGGTATTAAGGGTAAAATATAGGCCTCTGACGCTGTTCTATGCCGAGAAGATCGAGTTACATAAGTGCAAATTTAGCTATGGATGTGTCGATTCATAATTGTTCATGCTTTTGTTTAAAATGTGTGTGAAAATGTATTATGTGAAAGGCATTTTTATTTTTGTAGCAGAAATATGGTACAAAGGTTCAGCTTTTGAAACTGCCCTTCACGATACCGAATACGATGTTTTTTTCATGTTCTTTCTTGTAAGCCGCCGCCTGCCGCTCTTCCGAAAATATAGATTTAAAAAAAGTGCAAATTAGCGATCGATGTCGATTTTATAAATGTTTATGCTTATATGTTTAAAATGTGTATGAAAATGTATTACGAATATAGGGTATTTTTATTTCTGTGCAGAAATATGATAAAAAGGCAGCTTTGAAACTCCCTTCAAGTTTATCGACTACGATGTGTTTTTCAAGTTCGTTCTTGTATGCCGCCGCGGCATACAAGAACGAACTTGAAAAAACACATCGTAGTCGATAACTTGAAGGGAGTTTCAAAAGCTGCCTTTTTATCATATTTCTGCACAGAAATAAAAATACCCTATTCGTAATACATTTTCATACACATTTTAAACATAAAAGCATAAACATTTATAAAATCGACACATCGATCGCTAATTTGCACTTTTTTTGCCGCCGTCTACCGCTCTTCCAAAAATATCGAGTTGTTGTTGAAAAGAAAAAAAAAAAGTGCAAATTTAGCCATCGATGTGTCGATTTTTCAAATGTTTATGCTTTTATGTTTAAAATGTGTATGAAAATATATTGCGTAAAGGTATTTTCATTTTTGTACAGAAATAAGATACAAATTAAGGCAGCCTTTGTAACTACGCTCCACGTTGTAAGGGAATGGTTTTCATGTTCGTTCTTGTCCGCCAGTTCCGAAAAAAAAAATGGCTTTGTGTTATTTTATTAATTACGCATCTTTTCCATAACTCCTTTAAAAAGTTATACATTATTTCAACTGTATCCAAGAATATTGTATTGTATTCTCATATTATTGTATTTTAAAATCTACGGCAAACTTAAGCCCGTATTCCGCGGAGCGGCCAATGTTGTGTTTGAAATCAGCTGATGAATACGAGTCTGTTTCACCATAACGCAATTCTGAGCGAATGCTCTTGCTTCTAGTTAGCATAAACGAATATCTAGATACTTGACTTATATGAGACAGTTATTTTTCCTTATACAGCGTGTTTTTAGGTGGAAATATTTATTGAATATGTCTCGTTGTGAATGTGAACTACTATTTTTTTCGTTAACAGATTACGTTGGCGGCATGTTTATTGCGTAAAAAATTACGTGAGTTCCGTTCGCAATACGTAATCCTTTATATCATCGTAATACGAACTTTATACGTTATTTATCTTATATCGGCGTGAAACCAACAGTAAAATGTGTTCTTTCAAGCACAGTAGTTTTGATTAAAATGATTTTATCCCATTTTATCTATGGTTGTGTGTGACGGCAGACGTTTACTGGCAGTTTTATCCATGTTGCCGATGTACGATAATAGTCATTAGCAGCTTGAACAGTTTTTCTCAGCTTCAGTCTAATAGGTTTAAATTTAACGGTGTATTTCCCGATTGATCTTTAATCTATATTGATCTCTGATCTATAGCGAATAAAGTTATTACATTAAGATATCTCAGTTCTATTCTATACATAACGCCATTTATAACAAATACGGTAATGTTGCACTGTAGTACGATGATCGAAATACAAGCCAAACAGATGTGATCCAGTTCGGTTGTACTTAGAAAAAAAAAAAGTCGTTTTCTCGTTCGGTTGTTCATGGTTGTACACGTTCACGCAACGAGTATAACGTTAAAACCATACTTTCATCATTCTCTTTTGCTGTTATTGAACTTATGTAACTAGAAGATGGATAAAGTTAGGCATTGTAATTTGTCTCTCATAAAATCGAACTATCGTAAGACTAATGATCGTAACCTGAACACTACAGCTACCTGTACACTGTATAAACTTTATTATATCTTTACATACTCTAGACACCCACTGTACTGTACAGTAAATTCTATAGTACTATACTGCATCATATAATTTTACTTATTGCGCCGTTGTGGGATTACGGCCCATTGACTGTCTAGAGTTTCGAAAGAAGGTGTGCGGCGGCCGTAGCTTTAAAATCGCTCAGCGTCGAAAATCGCTTGGCGTCGGTGGCCAGGAACGGAACCCTGCCGCTAACCGAGGGCGCCTGTATCATCCTTGAGCATGTCTACAGGAGTCAGTCGACAGCACCCCTCAACATACCCAAAGCCTCACTCTGTAAGCTGCTGGAGATCTGCACCAAGAAGGCCCTTTTCTCCACCCACCTTTTAGTTGCTAAAAGATGGCTCTTGGGATTTTGGGATGGTTTCAGGTGCATTTCTAAATGATTTTTACTTATTTCATAATGATAATTTACGGTAGGCAGTGCCTGGTTATCAGTGGATTCGGTTCATGGCGATCCAGTTTCACGGTGTATGTCTAGCGCCATAAAATCAGCGATTTATGGTGCCATAATGCACAGAGTTTTGGTTATAATAGAGTTATGGCGCCATAAGATACCTAACAGAGGAAGATACCTAACAGAGGTGACATTAACTGGTTCTCAGTGCCCTAAATCGCCAGTTTCTGTTAATGGTGGTTTTTGATTATCAACACTGCTGAGAATGGAGCCCTGCCAATAACCAGGGAACTGCCTGTACATTTTTGTAGAGATCTGAATTAATTTTTTTCATAAAGAATAACTGAAAATGGATTAATCCATTCTTGACCACCAGTTATTACCCTAACCTTGCCTTTTATACAAAACATTATACATAAATTTATAATTAAATATAAGTTCAGTGTTAAATAACACATCATATTCGAGGCACTTTTTAAATTTTCAAATATATACTGTATCAAAATATCTGGCCTACGTAAGCCCAATGCAGCCATTATTACCGATGCTTGACTGAGTGCCATAAGCTAGGCTATAGTAGGTTCACATCAACTGTGCATCTGATGTCTACGCCAGACCCTTATGATACTCCTGATTGGCTGTTGATAAGCCAATCAAAAGGTTGGAAACTCTCAGTCTCTCTCGAGAGTTCATATAGGCAGGATATATGTTACACCTCTCCTGAGGGATACTTTTGAAAGACGTATCCATCGGGAGAGGTGGAACATACATCCTGCCTGTGTGAACTCTCGAGAGTCTGAGAGTTTCCATCCCTGTGATTGGCTTATCAAGAGCCAATCAGGAGCGTCATAAGGGACGACTGGCCTAGACTTCCGATGCACGGTTGATTTGAATCTACTATATACCTACATGGTATGTAATGTAAGGGGTAGGCACAAAAATTGTTGCTAATAATAACACATTGAAAATCAAGCCTAATTATTACAGCAAATTAATAATATGAAATATTAAAAATAAACCAAATTATGTTTGTCATTACAGACTTAAGAAAAACTGCCTAAGTTATGTCGCCAGCTAGTGGCTTGAGCAGATGTAAACAAACCATCATACAGTCTACTGGAATACTGTAGTATAACAAAATCACTTTAAAATATCTTTCAATACATGTTATGACAAATTTATTTTCCAAAAAATATCCTTGTAAAATACAGGCACTTTTTATAGCCTCTTTATGCTTTATGAATGTGATGTCATTATCAGTGGAGTAATATCTGTTAGAGGTGGATCCCCAAAAATATATGCCTTTAAAATTGGAAAGAATCTCGATATCAAGGATAAATGGGGAACTATCAATATCACAAAACCCTTTAGTTTGATTATAAAATACCACCAAGAAAATATTGCCTTTTAGTAAACAACAAGGCTCGTAAGTCAAGCATGACTGGGAACTATGAATAATGAGTAGACTGCAAAATATTTTGGGAGGCAAAAGCACTATCTGAAACTGACAAAAACACACATGCAGTACTTCAATTAATCTATTATGTTAATAAATAGTACCAGCGATTCTTAAACCCAGCTTTCTTTTGTAAATCAAGTTCCATTCGGCAACTAAAGACAGTGATGATATCGGTAAAATGAAATCAGCTTATTACTTTAGTTATGTAAACAAAACCAGAATGCAAATGACAGATTGCTCTGTTCATATTATAATTAAATAACAGGGTAATAATATATGCAATATAATTTGATACAGTAAAACAAGGGTTTTATTAAAATTATTATTATTCTCACTATTATTCAACCTTTGCTAATGGGTTCTGTCAGTGTAACAAAAGTACACATTTTAAACCCAACTTCCTTAATTTACATGAAAAGTTTCTACTAATTACATCTCTTCTACCAGCCAAGTAATGGCAATGTAGATATTGATAGTGCTCAATCAGCCAAGATTTTGTATATGTAAACAATATCAAATGCAAATGGCATACGATGACAATGCTTATATTCTGTAATACAAGTTTAACTTTTACAAATGATCATTTTCTCCAGAAAATATTTAGGTTGATAGAACTTTTATGATTTTAGAATTAGAGATCATATACAAGTTACATAGTGAAAGCTCGCTCACCCTAATGTCAAATTATGGTAATTATCCACAGTAATTACTGTAATAACATTTGTTTTGTGTACAGTACGTATCAAAAGTTGTATCAATAGTGATCCACTTGAATAACCTATGGTTTTTACCATTATTACTAATGTTTTGTTTACAGTTCATTAAAAATCTTGTCACATGAATGCCTCTTTCATAATAATTTTCATTAAACTTCTTAAGTTTAATTGTGGTTCTTAACGCTTTCTTCTTCTGATTGTTTACAATGGCTGTCTTGGGACCAATGATTGAATCAAAACAGTACTGAACCACTTTTGTTTACAAAATCCTATGATTCATTGGATTGGATTCTGGGTTTTTTGTTTTAGCTCTGATGCAAAATTTACTCAAAATTTTGTGTTGAAATCCGATTATTTCACATTCTAGTAGGGCCAAGGACTGGGTCTCTACTGTATATACACATATTGCATACATAAGAATTTATTTAACTTTTAAATATATGTATTTTTGTAATTTTAAATTTTAGTCTCTTTACTACTGTATGATTTATAACAACCTTAAGATTGTTTTATAATTTTATTATATTTATTGACAAGATTCCCATTTGTAATAAAGGCAATACTATTGCGAAACGTCGCAATAAAGATAAGATAAATGTAGAGATTGGCCTGTTTCCTTAGTTAAGCTGTGATCTGATGTCAAGAAAGCCTTTGGTACTGACCTTCCCTTATGCCTGTCATTTTCCAGTGGTATTCACTTATATACTGAAGTTAAGCGCATCTCCTGTGGTTTTAACCACACACACACACACGCACACTATATATATACTACGTGGTACCTCGAGATACGAAATTAATCCGTTCCGAGACGGCCTTCGTATTATGAGTTTTTCGTATCTTGGAACACATTTACATGTAAAATGGCTAATCCGTTCCAAGCCCTCCAAAAACACCCCAGTAAATTATATTTCCAGGCCTAAAACACATGTTCTAGGGTTACGACGGAAGAAATATGTCTCCAAAAAAGGCCAAATACTGTACATACTTGAGTAATATTCAACTGCATGTAATGTTCAATTCACCCCATTTTTACTGCATATATTAGGACTTTAGCATATGTCCCATAGCAATAAGCCTAGCCTATGTTAGCGGTTGCTACTGTAGCCTAGTCTATGATTCTGACATCTAAACCTAAGAGCTAAAAGCTTAGAATATGCCAATAAAATGTATAAATAATCAGTATGTACTCATTTCAAATAATTATTAATTAATTATTAACTATAATGCACAAACAAAGAAAAATCAAACCTTCCAATCGATTGTTACATTCTTACGAGTATTCGATACGAGCGCCAAGCAATCATTTTTCCTAGCATACAGTAAGCCATAAATTGTCATTAATATCTCTCTTCAACTAATGAAACCACCAAACAGTATAATAACCATTCATTTCTATTCTTTATTCTATCTTTACCTAATGGAGATACCGAGTTACTGACAGCTGTAATGAAACATACGTAATACGTAACGTAATAATAAAACAGAAAGAAGAATTCTAAAAAATACCTATTTGTTGGCAGACTGATTTATTTATATTTTCTGATATCTAATTCACATTTTTTTATAAATGTATTGCATGTACTCATTTCAATTTCAAATAATTATTAAGTAACCATTAACTATAATAAACAACAAAAAAAAAAAAAGCTTCCAAACGTCTGTTTATTTACATTCAGCACTTACTAGTATCGAACGATCGCCAAGCAATCACTTTTAAACAGTAAGCCATAAATTTTATTATCTCACTTAAACTACTGAAACTACCAAACAGTATGATAACCATTCATTTCTATTCTTTATTCTATCTTTACCTAATATGTTTTTTTTTTTATTAATGTATTGCATGAATAAGTTTTTCAATTACAGCAACCTTTTACCAATAGAATACTTAAAGCACAAGGGGTAGATGCTGACCAATAGGAGAGCAGGACCTTATGGGGTGACTAGCATCAGGAACCAATGGGAGAGCGGGAGGATGGTGGCGAGTTTACTCAGTTGGCGGCGCAGGAGTTTTAAAATTGTTCTCGGTGGTCCGGCGAATCTCTGGACTTTACAACAACACCTTTGTATCTTGAAACTTTTCGTATGTAGAAGCAGTAAAATTTTTCGCATTGGCTTTCGTATCTCGAGTTTTTCGTAAGTAGAGCCTTTCGTATCTCGAGGTACTACTGTATATATATATATACTGTATATATATATATATATATATATATATATATATATGTGTGTGTGTGTGTGTATATATATGTTATGTATATAGTATATAAATTATATATATTACGAGGTTAGGTTCCTGACCGCCTCGTGTAAGTTTGGCACGGTTCTCTAAAAATGCTAATAATGCTTGCTTCTAGAGTTGAACACTAAAAATGACCCTAATCATGCTCCTTAAGTACTATTAAGCTAACTTTTAAATGAAATTAAAGTTACTGTAATTTCATTCAAAAGTTAGTTTAATACATTAGCCTTAAAAAGGAAATTACTGGGTTAGCATAAAATAGTTACACTAAGTACTACATACATATGTATCCATTTTTTGTATGTATACTAATATTACCCGTAATTCATGGGATGCCATTTTCTTTTTTCCTCAGAATAAACAGTTTTCTTTTGGTCACCTAGGTAAACTTCGTAAGTCAGTCATAACAAAGGTACACAATTCAATAAAATAAAGAAAAACATGTATGTAAATACGTAATGTTTGCAGAGTGTGGGGTGAAAGGTACATTTCAATCAATTTCAAATCATGTGAGAGAGAGAGAGGAGGAGAGAGAGAGGAGAGAGAGAGAGAGAGGAGAGAGAGAGAGAGAGAGAGAGAGAGAAATGTGTATGGCATGTGTAGGTAAAATCTGCAGGGGTATCATCTTTAAAAAGTGTGAATGAGGGATCACATCTTCTGAAAATCCACTAACTGTATGTGCTGTAATTACATAACATAGTACATACAGATTGTACCCATCACTTTTCTCTGAGGTTAAGATAGTAATTTTTGAAGAATGACAAAACTCCTTGTTATGTCTCTGATATGTTTTTACTAGTTGATCATGAAGGTCTTTATAAAGTGACAAACACTGAATTACAAACTGCCTTTGTATATATTTTCAAAAATATAAATAGCATACACAAAATCTCCATACTGATTTTACACTTGAAAGCATGAAAACTTACACTAATTGTAGTGTACTAGTAGTATGTACTTTAGAAATTAAACAAAGTTTCTGAAGGGATATAATCTTTGAAAAGTACAGTAATTTTGTGAATGGGTATCACATCTTGTAAAAGTACATATACTCACCAACTGGTAGGCGTTGTAATTATCTTTGTATCATATTTATGCATGTACAAAAATAGAATAATAGAGTTTTAATAAAGATTTCACAAAGGGGAAAAAAAAAAGAAAGCTTTATAAGTTCAAAATTTGCATAATAAATTAAACATAAAATATTTTTGCAGGGCTTTGCAGTGTTTCTGGAGGATTCACAAATGTTTGCTTTTGTGAAGAACTTGTGTATGATAATAGGTTCCAATGAAAAGTTCGCACTATTGTAATTCGGGCAAATCAAATCGTATAAGTTCGGGGTATTATGGTATATACATATTTACATTATGATTTGAAATCCTTCAATGTCTAAACAATAGAAAAAAAGAAAAATGTCAGTGTCTGACATTATCTTCCTGAATTTTCTTACTCTAGGTAATAAGGGTAGTGATTTTACCTACCAGGCAAACGTTATCCAAGCATAACTGGCAACTCACCTGAAAAAAAGGAAAATATTTTAGTGATTCTCTAGAGGATACCTAGTGAAGGCAGAGAAACTACAGCGAATTAAAAAACAACCACACAGATAAAAAAGGTACACAACAGACTTACCCATCTTATTAAGAAATAGTGCAGTTTCAAAAACTGGATGGGCACATTAATTTATCAACTACAATATCAACTATATACTTCCTTTGGGTGGAATTTATTCCTAAAATTATGTTAATCTGATATTTGGGGTATTTCTGGCATAACACTGGTGATTATAATAATCATGTCAATTAAGTGACAAAATCACCATATTGAGCCAGAAGTGACAAACTTAGCAATCATATAAAAATGTTATGCATGTCTATGTGACATAACCATTTTACGTACCCCACTGCTATAACTTCAAAATCAGCTATCATGATCGATTTGTTTCAATTTGAAATACAGAACTGGTACATCAGTCAGAAACATCCTACCTCTCTCCTGATATACTACCTATGGATAGGCTGATGCTCTACCCTGCATCTTATACAAAGAAAAGGCACTTTGGACTGTTCAACAGTCACGAGTATAGTAATGACAACACTGTGATACGTAGTTAAGTGATATAAATTCTACTGCAATTTGGAAGAAAATTGTACACCAAAGCAATAAATGCTATATAGTATATCCCTCTTCAAGGCCAAATAAGTCACCAGCATATTCTGTATCTCATCCAAAAAGGGGGACGTCTGAATCCTGGCCAGTGCACAAAAGCATTTATCAATTATATTCCCCTTCATGTGCAAGTTACTCGCAAGGTAAGTAACTTTCATAATAGGTACATGCAGCTTAATATTTGTAACTCTAAAAATGATATTTTATAATAAAATAAGGTTTTGTACATACTTACCTAGTAATTATACAGCTCTAGTTTCCAACGTTCGGCAGCGCTTTGATTGTTCTGTGTAGATATACAGTGCCATCCCCAAACGGCAATACTAGGAACAACTTAGCAAAGCACTTCATTCTGTTTCATGTTTAATGACCATTAGAAGGGAGGCGGGAGAGTTTTGATCATATAATTACTGGTTAAGTATATACAAAACCTTACAATAAAAATATTATTTCTGTATATGGGGCTTACCCAGTAATTATATAGCTGACTCCACATTAAAAGGAGGTGGGATCATGGACATATTCTACTCCAAATCATTATGTCATATAATGAATCTGAAAATAGAAAAGTTGTTTCTATTAATTAAGAGCTATGCAAATGGAACACATGGGGTCCTCTGGTTGGCGCTCATCTTAACTCGTAGTGGTATGACAGTAGAACAAAGGGTCACCTCCTGCTTAGGGAAAACTTTGCAGCGAGGGGAATGCTCCTATGGCTAGCGAAGTACGATAGGTGCCCGCCCTTGCCCTGGGCATAACACCAAAATAAAACGACCAGAAAACACTGACACTGAAATAAAGTCAAGGCCCATCCACTGAGAGTGGTGGGTGCTCCAGGTCTACTGTGCCCCCTGACTCTCCAAACTCAGCACCTACTGGAAAGGTGAAGAGGTAATAGGAGAACATCCGGTGCTTCCTCCTACGGATGCCATGCCAGTCACTTAGAAAATGGTCTAGTTTTTTTTTTTTTTTTCTTCCTATCATAAAACATATATAAGTACAGATTGGTTATACCCCTGGTAGCTCGATGGCAGAATGGGCGTAAAGAGTAAAAGACGCCTGAAAACTAAGGAAGTAGAGGCTGTTCTCACATACAGGCAGTCCCCCGGTTACGACGGGTTTAGCTTACGACGTTCCGAGGTTAAGGCGCTTTTCAATTATATTCATCAGAAATTATTTCCAGGGTTACGACGCCTACAATGCTCATCTGGCAGAAGAAATATGACACCAAAAATAAAAAACAATCAATACTTGAAGATTTTGGGGATGAAAAATCCAATAAGAATGCAGTTTACATACTTTTGAATGCACCCAGTAAGGTTTTCTTAGGATTTTTTTTTATGATGTTCCGGCTTACAACGATTTTCGGCTTACAACGTGTCTCAAGAACAGAACCCACGTCGTAACCCGGGGACTGCCTGTACTTAGCTTCACTTCAAAGTAGGCCAAAAAACACTTGACAACACTGAGTGTGTCTTAAACATGAAGTCCATACCAACTAGAAGACAACACATTTAGATAAAGGAAGAGACGTTCTGGGAGGAACTCTCTCTTCATACTGGCAGCAGTTATCATGCAATGTCTTCCAACCTCACTCCAATTCAGGGTGAACAACTAGTAATTGAACACTTTACGAATTGGAAAAAAGAATATGAAAGACAGAAAACCACGGTTTTGTCCAAAAAACCATTCTAAATCATCACAAGCAGAAGATTTACAAATTTCTGTTGGACTGTGGGTAAACAGAAAGAGCTAATGAGTCTAATGAGACATCTCTGTCCAATGATTCTCGCAATGGCAACTGTGGAGCACAAAATATCAACCACAAGCGAGAATCCAGAGCCAACCAAAGACTTAAGTCTGTGATGGACGGGCAGAGATCTGAATTAGAAGTTAACCCTCGACAGTTGCAAAAAAAAAAATCAGTGAGAAGGCAGTACTCTGCTCCTCACTTGACTTTGTAGGCTGAGAGTTGCATGGTAGCACATTCTGCCTTGGAATGCATTCGTTCTTATAGAGCTATCGAGTGTACGACAGACACCCTCGAGCACCTACATGTTAACTGAAACAAGAGGGAAAGAAAACCACCTTGTTCGGTGATAACGCCAAGGCTGTATTGAGTTTCAGGAAATTAAGAGAAGGTGCTATCTGTCTTGGTCACACACCAGAGAATTAACTTACAGGCATATGCCTATACTCGAACAGTACAACTAATAACAGACGCATGTCCCGAGGAGCATATACAAATACGTATATTCGTAGGCTCCTGTAGACCGAGTGTCAGCCTAATTCTTCTTCCCTTCAAAGAGAAAAAGAATAATGACTTTAAGCAGAACTCAATTCATTATCTAATGAAGAGAGCGAAGGTGGAGCTATCCCGAAGAGTAGCTTCTATGGCAATAACAGGGCACCAAAGACGACTAGTTCATGCCGAACTGGTTGTTCGAACCAGGACCAGTCTCTCGCATCCGAACCTGGGGAGTGTAATCCGTAGAGTTCCTCTGTTCCTTCGTTCTGCCCAGTGTAACCCAGGAAGTAGAGGGGGAAAAAAGAGAGGATGACTGTTCTTGGCCTCTCTTCTAAGAGCTGGCGGAAGCAGGCAATAACTCATGCCATCATCATCTTGCGGTGATGATAGCAAACCAAAGACTAAGGAAAACGTATTCACCTAAGCGAAAAAGACGCTTCCTGAAGGTAGAACAGAGGTTTTCACCCACCAAGCAAAGCGTCTGTCTTAGTGATCGAAACAATGGTAGCTAATGAAAGATCCTGTAGTGTCGAAGGAGGAATGACGAGGAGGGGACTGTGTCATCGGGTGTCCAACAGGCAGCGCCAGACTTTAAACAGCTGGTGCCAGGTCAGGCTTGAAAAACGCTGAGCGAGCTGAAGCATGGGAGTAGACACCTCAGATGGCACAGAGTGCCTATACAGGGACTGATGCTCAACAAAAACACACCTGATATGAGAGATTCGAGCGGCTAGGGCGCTAATACCTGGTGCTCATCATGAAAATCAGTACTATTGTGGTGAGCATCTAGAACAAAAGTATTTGAGAAAGCTCAACTATATAAACGTAGGAGCAAAATTCTAATTCACTTCCTCTTCAGCAGACGACACTTCTGTACTGTTTGTTTTATATGGTGTTTTAACATTGCATGGAACCAGTGGTTATTATGCAACCGAAACCAACAAACGTTTATGGTCGACTTCCGAACCATGTCGAGAGTTAACTCCTATCACCAGAAAGACAAGTCTGTATCTCCATTGTCGAGTGGGACAACAAACCTGGCTGCAAATGCCTGGGAGGACTGGCTATCAGAAGCATAGGGTAGCTTACGATGCTTCAAACATCTAAGTGCTAGCACAGGGCGTTCAATATACTATTTAGGTAAAATAAGTAACCTTTCTGTAATCCGATGCCTACAGAGCACCACTCACTAACCGCCTTTCCGGCGGCATTCAGTCGAAACCTAATAAAGTATGACAAGTTCGACCGAGGAATCCCCATCTGGCTCCCTTCAGTCAAATCAGCCGAGTTGAATCAGCTGAGTCACGACTCTTAACATCGATTGTGAGTCGAATCAGCCAAGTTAAGACAAAAATCGACTAACAGTAGGATCAGCCAAGTCATGAGTCGAACCTTGATTGTGAGTCGACTCAGCTGAGTCGAGACATGGAGTAGTTATGGAATTCCATTTGACAATGTCTGAGAGAGAGAGAGAGAGAGAGAGAGAGAGAGAGAGAGAGAGAGAGAGAGAGAGAGAGAGAGAGAGTAATTGGTGGTTGGATGGTTAATGACTGTATTGGCTGTTGGTGAGTTCTGGGTTGTCTGTTGGTGCTGTTAATTGTTAGAGTTCTGTGTTTGGAGTTTTTTTTGGAGTCTCTCTAGTCAGAAGCTGTGAGAGACAGTAGTGTTGGCAGCATTTTTAGTGAAGGCATTGATATTCAGCTGAGTTGTGTGCTTTGTGTTATTTGGTTGTTGTTAAGTTAGTGCTGTTTGCTTGAGTTGTTGCACCTGTGCTGTTGTGATTTTTTGTGTTATTTGTGCAGTGGTCTTTAGTTGTGTTGTTTTTGTTGTTAGCTATATATGTGGTTGTGGTTGTGTTCCTGGGTTGTTTGCTGTGTTGTTAGGTTGTGGTTGCGTTCCTTGGTTGTTTGCTGTGTTGTTGAGTTGTGCTTGTGTTCCTTGGTTGTTGTTGTGTTGTTGGGTTGCAGTCCTTGGATGTTGTGTTGTTGGATTGTGGTTCTTGGTGGTGGTTGTTAGTGTCTCAGCGACCTTGACCAGCGGACAGCACATCATAGCCCAGAGTATCTGGAGTGGTTGGTAAGTACATGTGTCTATTTTTTGTTTTTGAGTAGGTATAGGTCAACTGTCCTGCGTGTATGCTGTACACAGAGGGTGAGTTTGGCAACTGGATTGATTAGGTTTATGTGGGGGGGATTTACCTGCTTGTTTTTTAAAGCTTGTGATCCCACCACATTATTTTTTGGCGCCCGGGCAGGGACTGTTGGTGCGACAACTGCAGGATGATTGGGGTAGTGAGTTGTGTGATTGGTGAAGAAAGTGAGATGGAGGGGTTGAAGAGACTAAGGTTGGTGAGGGAAGCTAAGGAAAGATTGGAAGTGGAGAATGAGAGAGGTGAGGGTAGTGTGAGGAGCTGAAGAGGGGAATGCTAAGAAGTGTGAAAGTGGAAATGAAAGAAGAGGTGAAAGGAGCGGAAGAGAGAATGGTTGAGAAAATGGACGAAAAATTCGGGGTAATGATGAATGCAGTGCAAGAGATGATGCAGGAAATGATGAAGGGATTCATGGGAGAGGGAGCAGTAGGAGTAGGCCTACTGGGTCTTGTGACGGGCCAGGAGTGGTAAAGACTACAGTGAAAGACGCGAGTGGATGAGAGTACGAGTGACGAAGGTGATTTGGTTGTGATAGGTAAGGGAGAGAAGGGGAAGACACTGGATAAGGATAAACCTGAGGACAAGAATAGGAACGGGGGCTGAGGAAAAGAAGACTAAGGGAAAGAAGATTAGTAAGGGTGACGGACAGGATGAGACTAGGACTGAGTACATTGGGAAAGGGCTGAGAGTGATTTAGATAGTGGCGAGTGGAAACAGGTTGGTAGAAAGAAGGGTAACAAGAGCATAGTCAGGAATATGGACATGAGTATGGAAGTGGATTCGCTGTATTCGGAAAAGGGAAAGAGGGGTCAGAATGGAAGTAGCATTAAGTGAGAGTGAGAGTGAGCGGGAAGTACGAAAGGCTGTGTATATGAGAGAGGTACCCCGATGTGCACAATACGAGGGACATAGGGGACTTTTTTAAGCTTTTTAAGCAGGCTAAAAGAGAAAACAACACAAATTAAAAATGCATGAAATATAACTTTGACTTGAAGTCTCAACAAATATACAAAAACCATACATAAAATCAAAGCAATTTAAAAAGCACCTGTCGGATGAAAACGTTGAAGACTGAATGATTTGGAAAGAAGGGAGAAGCAGTGAAGAAAGCCAGTTCAACCCAGATACAAAGGGGGTGTGTGAGTTCAACTTGGGCACTAACTGCTCAATAAATAACGACTCTAAAGTAAGCAGTTCGTGTAAACGGCTTGTTGGTCCAAGACAGAAAAGTCGGTATAATTGATGGCGGTTTTAAAATTTTTTGCATGATTTCTGATATTAGAAAACTCAGGATTGGACACTCTGCAGCCATACAATGACTACCACCATTATGTGAATCAGCTCTGACTTTTAGCAATCGTTTAGTCGAACCCACGTAAGTCCCCAAATCACATTTGGGGCAAGTATGATGTTATTATGATATAATAAAGTTTCATTTGATACTTACCTGGCAGGTATATATATAGCTATATTCTCTGTTCGCACTGGCAGAATTTTCAAAACTCGCGGCAACCGCTAGATCACTGGTAGTTCAGGTGATCGCCACCCCGCTCCCGTGGCGCTGGTGCTCGGAATCATTCCCATTTTCGTCAGATTTTTTCTCTGAACCCTGTCTCCTGAGGGGAGGCTGGGTGGGAATTTAATTATATATACCTGCCAGGTAAGTATACATGAAACTTTGTTATATCATAATAACATCATTTTCATGTATGACACTTACCTGGCAGGTATATATATAGCTGATTGACACATTTGGAGGTGGGTCAAAGACAGCAACATTGTAAGAGTTTTAAAATTTTAAATTCAAAATACTCTTAGATTCCTTACCTGCTAAGGTAGCTGACTTCAGCATTCCTGCCTCTTAGCCTGCCTAAACCTTAGTAGCTTCCAACTAGGACGTGACCTATTAGTTGATGAAGCTAAATACAAGGGTCTGACAACTGGAACGGGACCAATTTGGTTGACAGGAAACCCTAGCCCTCTCGTTACCAACGGGCATTCATGCTAGGATAAGTTACGACCACCTGAACCACACACAAAACTAACCTAACACACTACACTTCACAGACTGAAGAAGGGAAATAACCCTCTCAGACAACCATAAAAACAAACAAAAACAACACCACTTCATTAAAATACCTAGCATGTTAGTAAGTTATGGGGTGGAAATTCCTTTGCCCAATACTGCTCCTGAGGATACATATGGACCCAACGTTTTGACAATTGTCAAACGTTGTTTTGACGTTTCTAAGGTAATGACTTGCAAACACTGAATTAGTCCTCCAAAACGTCGTTTCAATGATATCTTTGAGGGCCATATTCTTTTTAAAAGCCAAGGAAGTAGCTACTGCTCTCACTTCGTGCGCCTTAAACCTTAAGGATGCCGAAATTTTCTTCTTGGCATAACATATAGATTCTTTAATTAGTTCCCTAAGGAAAAAGGCAAATAGCATTTTTGGTCATTGCTCTACTAGGATTCTTCACAGAGCACCCACAGTGATTCTGAAGTTCCTCTATCTTACTGGTTTTCTCCATATAATAGCGCAATGCCCTTACTGGACAAGAACTCTCTCTTGTTCCCTGTCCTACTAAATCTGAAAGACCCATAATTTCAAAAGACCTTGGCCATGGATGAGCTGGATTCTCGTTCTTGGCCAAGAACCTCCTGAAATGAGCAAACCGCTTTGTCATGTTTCCAGCCAATATGTTTGCTAATTGCTGCAGCTCACTCACCCTTTTAGCTGTGGCCAAGGCCACCAAAAAGATGGTCTTTTTCGAGATATCTCTCAACGAGGCTTGATCCATTGGTTCGAACTTACTAGTTCCTAAGAATTCAGGACCACATCGAGATTCCAGGAAGGCGCTCTGTATTGGAGCTCCTTCCTTGTTCCAAAGGACCTTATTGAGTCTCTCAGATCTAGATTATTTGTAATATCTAAACCTCTATGTCTAAATACTGAGGCCAACATACTCCCGATACCTTTAATCGTCTGTTGGTTTGACAATTTTTATTTCCACCTTCTTTAAGTAATAAAAGGAAGTCGGCAATTTTGGGTTCACAGATGGTACTGGATGAAGAAATCTTCCGACTCTTGCACCACTTGCGAAAGATTTCCCACTTCGCCTGGTACACCTTAATAGTAGAGGCTCTTCTAGCTCCGGCCATCGCTCTGGCCGCCTCTCTAGAAAACCCCCTCGCTCTGACAAGTCTTTTGATAGTCTGAACGCAGTCAGACCCAGAGCGAGGTGTTCTTGTGGTACCTGTTGAAGTGAGGCTGTTTGAGTAGATCTACTCTTGCTGGAAGTGTCCTTGGTACATCTATTGTCCATTCCAGTACCTCTGTGAACCAATCTTGGGCCGGCCAGTATGGAGCATGAGAGTCATTCTTGTCCCTTGACTCTCCCTGAATTTCTTCAAAACCTTTCCTAATATCTTGAACGGGGGAAAGGCGTAGACGTCTAGCCCCGTCCAATCTAGAAGAAAGGCGTCTACTGCGACTGCTTGACCGTCTGGGACTGGAGAGCAATAAGTCGTCCAATCTCTTTGTCATTGCTGTCGCAAACAAGTCCACCACTGGGTCGACCCCATAATTTCCACAGACTACTGCATACTTCTAGATGAAGAGTCCATTCTGTTGATAGAAGTTGACCTTCCCTGCTCAACAGGTCCGCCCTCTCACATTCTTCTCCCCTTGAATGAATCTGGTGAGAAGGGTTACGTTTTCCTTCTCTGCCCAAAGAAGGATCTCCTCCGCCAACTTGCAAAGAGAGATTGAATGTGTCCCTCCTTGTTGCGGATGTACGCCAGAGCTGTAGGTATTGTCCGCGTTGACTTGCACCACCTTGTTGCGAATCACCGCGTTGAACTCTTTCAAAGCCCAAGAAAATCGCCATCAGTTCCATTCCTGTTTATATGCCAAGCCGCTTCCTCCTTGCTCCAACGACCTGAAACTTCTTGATGTCCGAGAGTCGCTCCCCAGCCTGCGTCCGACGCGTCTGAGAACAATACATGGTTTGGGTTCTTTTGCTGGAGAGACGCTCCCTTCGCTAACTCCCGGAGTTAGACCACCACCGCAATTCCTTCCTCTTTGATCTTGCGAGGATTCGAAACAGGAAGGAATCTGGTTGCGATTTTCTTGGTCCAGACTTGGTTCAAAAATATTTGTAGGGGTCTCATGTGAAGCCTTCCTAGAGAAACGAACAGTTCCAGGGACGAGAGGGTCCCCAGTAAGCTCATCCACTCTCGTGCTGAACATTGTTCTTTCTCTAGAAAGGCATGAACTTTCCGGATGCACTGCTCTTGTCTGTTGGGAGACGGAAAAGCCCGAAAAGTCACTGAGGAGATCAGAATCCCCAAATAAACTAGCTCCTGACTGGGGGTCATATTCGACTTTTCTAAGTTCACCATCAACCCTAACTCTTTCGTTAATGTTAACGTCATTTCTAAGTCCTCCAGACATTGCTTTCTTGATTGGGCTCTTATGAGCCAATCGTCCAGGTATAGAGACACTCTTATTCCTAGAATGTGTAGCCACTTCGCCACGCTCGCCATCACTCTTGTAAATTCTTGTGGGGCTGTGCACAGTCCAAAGCAGAGGGCTTTGAACTGAAAGACCCTGTTCTGGATCACAAATCTCAGGTACTTCCTGAATCCTGCATGAATTGGGCATATGAAAATATGCGTCTTGAAGGTCCAGGGTAACCATCCAGTCCCCTGGACGTACCGCTGCCAGTACTGAATCGGTCGTCTCCATCGTAAATTTTGTCTTCTCCACAAATAAGTTGAGTTGACTTACGTCCAGTACTGGTCTCCATCCCCCCGAGGATTTCGCTACTAAAACAGCCGGTTGTAAAATCCCGGAGATAAGTGATCCAGAACAGGTTCTATTGCTCCTTTCTTGAGCATAGAAAGAACTTGTTCTTGTAGTGCTTCTTGTTTCCCTGGATCGCTGTAGTGAGCTCCAAGCTCTCTTGGCGATGTCGCAAGAGGTGGTCTCTTCAGAAAAGGGATCTTGTAACCTTCTTTGGCTACCTTGACGACCCAAGGATCTGCTCCCTTTTCTTGCCAAATCTCCCAAAACTTCTGGAGTCTGGCACTACTGATGTCTGAAGGACTTGTTGTTCATTGTTTACTACTGGGTTTCGAACCCCTCTTGGACGGAGCTCTTCTTGCTCTGAAGGCAGGACGAGAAAAGGACTTGCCTCGAAAGGGCTGACTAGCTTGTCTGATTCCTTGGAGTCTTCTTATTAACCTTGTTGGGTAAAAAAATTTTCTTTTACGCGAAGAAGTTAACAGATCCTGCGTCGCCTTCTGAGTTAGGGAAAGCGAAATATCCTTGATAATATCCGCAGGAAATAACTGATCCGAAAGTGGGGAATAAACCAATTCGGATTTCTGGGCGTTAGAAACGCCCTTAGCAGCAAAAGAGCATAGGAGTGACCTTTTCTTTAAAACTCCTGCGGTGAAAAGAGATGCTAATTCATTCGCGCCATCCCTTAAGGCTTTGTCCATGCAGGATATAATACTGCTTGGGAGTTGAGAAGCCGTTGATTCATTATTTTCACTGTTCGTCCCAGAGCCCCCAAGGACCAATCAAGAAAATTGAAAACTCGAAGGTCCGGAAAATCCCTTTCAAGAGATGATCTAACTCTGATGGAGACCACCACACTTTAGCCGAATTCAAGGCATGTCTGCGGGAACTGTCAACAATGTTGGAAAAATCCCCTGGGAGGAGGCAGGAACTCCCAGGCCGAGATTTTCCCCCGTCGCATACCAAATTCCGGACTTCGATGCCAATTTGGCTGGAGGGAAAGAGAACACAGTCTTGCCCGCTTCCCTCTTTTCCTTCAACCACGTATCAATTCTTTGAAGAGCCTTCTTAGCCGTAATCGAACACTTCATCTTCAAAAACGAGGACTTCTTCGGGAGTTTTATTCTTGGAGAATTGAGAAAGGGGTGATGTCGGAGCTGCAGGCTGAAAATCCCTTTTCCCCTTCAAAAAGTGAAAGAAGGCAATTCGTTAATTTCTTATAGTCTGAAAGAAGGTGCTTCACCATCTTTTTTCTTCCTCAGATTCTAAGTCTTCTATCTCCTCTTTCTGCCGAAGACACATCCTGTAAACCAAGGTCTTGCTGCAGAAAATCTTCTCCAACCTCGCGGGAAGAAGCCGGCTCCTGCCGCCTGCGTCCTGCGTCCTTCTGAGCTCCGAGGTTGCGTCCTGCGTCCTGTTCTGGAAGCTTGCGTCCTGCGTCCTGCTCCGGAAACTTGCGTCCTGCTTCCTGTTCTCGTAACTTGCGTCCTGCGTCCTGCTCCCGTAACTTGCGTACTACCCGAGACTCCGAAGCGTGATGAGGAGGCGGCAAACCTCATGCGTCCTTTTAGATGACTTGACGGGAGATGCGTCCTTACGCCTCGTAGGAGGATGTTCCGATGTTCCCCACGATTTAACTGATCGGCTAACCTTCCTTGCATCTCTTCAAGGAAGTTCCTAGTCTCCGTTTCCTGCGGGAAGTCTGAGCAAGCGGAGAACGAACGACGAGAAGGATCATCAAAACGAGAATTAAATTCAATCCCGAGCTCTACGATAAGGAGAAGATATCGGAGAGACTGCTCCGTATTCAGAAGGAGGGCTCCTATCCAGAGAACCGTCGTATACATGAGGTCTTGAGTCTTGTCTTGACTTAAAGGATCTCCTCCTTTTAAACGGAACCCCCTCTTCCTCATCACTAGAAGAGAAAATCTCGGGACTACTCCACCGCTCTTGAGAGTCACGCTCATCTTGAGAAGACGTAGGTCTATGCGTCCCCCCCCCCCCCATCTTCAGGACGCGAACTTCCGCATAACGTCCATACTTGCCTGACGCAGCACTATCTGTAGAGGAAAAACACTTCCCAGTGTCGCCTTTTCTATGACGCACTGCTGCAGCCTGGGACGCAACAGGACTGCCTGAAGGACGACTGATCGTAAGGTAACCCCTCTCGCCTCCCTTCGACTGTCGACATGCCTTCTCCCTTGGGTCTGGGAGCTTGGCAGAGGCCTAGGTCTAGGGAGCACGAGTGAGGACGATCAGCCGCCCCCATCCACTACACTGACACTTTCAAACGTACCCACTTTGTCTGTAAGACGCTGAATCTGATCGCCCATTGACGCAAGGGCGGCAAACACTTTCACATAATTAGTATCCTCATAAACAGCAGCAGGCGCAGGAGAGACCTGAGGAGAAGGATTAACAAGTTCTACTTGGGAAGAAGGGGAGAAATAACAGAAGTATTCAAGGCCTTACTAGAAGATCCTGACCTCATCACTCCGAGACACCGATCTTCTTACTCTATCCTTTTCTAGTCTCTCAACATATTTTGTGAAAGTCTTCCACTCCTTCTCATTTAAACTTTCACACTCATTACATCTATTATCCCAAATACACAAAACCTCTCTACACTTCTTACATACGTGTGAGGGTCTACCGAGGCTTTTCGGCAGTCTCACCTTGCACCCTTCTTTCATACACACTCGAAATACTACACCAGAATCAGACATTATAAGAACTTCCAATCGCGATTGCCAATCCAACTTTCCAATACGATACCAATAAACCATCCAAGTACAGCGAAAGTCAGCTAACGAGTTTTTCGAATTCTAGCAGGGAACCAACAACGATGTTGCCGGTTCAGTGGCAGAAAAAAAATCTGACGAAAATGGGAATGATTCCGAGCACCAGCGCCACGGGAGCGGGGTGGCGATCACCTGAACTACCGTGATCTAGCGGTTGCCGCGAGTTTTGAAAATTCTGCCAGTGCGAACAGAGAATATAGCTATACAGTATATATACCTGCCAGGTAAGTGTCATACATGAAAATATTTATATACGACTGAAGACTGCAATAACGGGCAGTCTGTCTTTAAATTTGAAAAGTGATCCTATTGTAAGAGGATTTTTTGGAATTAAAATAACCTGCAACATATTAGTGTTTTTCAATTGCAGATTTGAGATTCCTTCTAAATTTGTCATCTTGGATGTATGAAATACTGGAATATAGTTTCTTTCATGGAACAGTGCTTATGGAAGGGGAGTCCGAGAGTTTCTTATTTAGGAAATTCTTGCAATGTTTAAAGAAAACATGTGAGGGAAACAAGTTATCAGAAAAATATGTATACAGGAACAATTTTTCTTTATGATACGAATCCCAAGAAGAGGTTAGAGTAAGCCCGATAGAGCAAGGTAAAAATTGAATCAAGTTCAAAATTATAAAAACAAGCACTATAAAAATTTGAACCCAGACCGGAGAAAGTCTTTTTTCTAAAAACGGAAGTGTTAAAACTATCACCACTTCGAAACACCAAAACTTCCAAAAATGGTAATCAATCATTTTCCTCTCTCTCTCATGTAAACTTGATATAAGGATGTAATTCATTGATGTACAAGAGGAACTGATCAGCATGGAAAGCTGATTTGAAAAGAACAAAGGTGTCATTGACAAACCGTTTATACACAAGAGGATAAATACCAAGGGGGAAATTTTCCAACATGTCTTCCTCCAGGGAACACATGAAAATGTGGGACCGAGAGGTGATCCTATTGCCAGTCCGGCAACCTGTTTTTATAATTTTAAGCTTAATTCAATTTTTACCTTGCTCCATCGGTCTTACACTAACCTCTTCCTGGGATTCGTATCATACAGAAATATTCTTCCTGTATAAATATTTTTCCGATAACTGGTTCCCCTCATATGTTTTCTTCAAACATTGCAAGATCTTGGAATTAAACCCAGGAACAAATTCCAGGGGTTTAACAGCCCTCTCAGCACATCAAAGTGGTCCCAGCTCAAGGGGCTATAGACTTGAGACAAAACTGAATTGCATCCTTCTCTCACAAAAAATAGCTCACAGGAAGTTGTTTGGTGGGCAGAGTGGTCTACAGAGATTACCCCAACATAAAACCAGTAACTTCCAGTCTAAGGAAAATGGCACTTTGTGCCAGCTGTGCCCAGGAAATGAATTGCCAACAGTGATTAGGAAGCCTTGCCCTATCACAACGAGAAAGGCGCACAAAGAAGCTCGACAAGTAAGCCTTCTAATTTTGGGGCCACACTTCTTCCCTCCCCCCCCCCACCCACCCCCCCCAACTCTAAACTTTCAGCTGTAGTCAAAAAGTGAACCTTCTAATGTGGGCACACACTGTCCCCCCCCCCCCCCCCCCCCCCCCCCCACCCCCCCCCCCCCCCCCCACAAAAATTGCAACTGTAAGATGAATGATGTAGATGATGATGATGAAGGGAAGAATGAAGACTCTACATTTCCTTCCATCACAGTCGAAACTTGCCTTGTCTGCCGTTGCCTAGAATAACAAAGTCTAGACCACAGAAATCAGAGGAATAAGGTTATTATGTAGCCTATTTTCAATTAATAGAAAGGGTGGCTGTGATAGCAGGAATGCCTGAAATATCATAAACCTTACTGTCACTTAAATTCCAGGTGACTGACTCCCAAGGTACCTGAAGGGTATATAATGATGCTTGTCTAGCCCCATAAAAATTAGTGACTTATGATGCCATAAAGCACAGCGTTCTGTTATCAGTGCCATAAGGTGGCAATAAATAGAGTTATGAGGCCATAACATACCTAAAGGAGGCACTGTTAATAGGTTATTGACTCTATTCACCGATATCGGTCGCCATAAGGGCCAAAAAATCACCAATTTTCGGTTAATGGTGGTTTTCACTTGCCAGCACCCAGACGAGAATGGAACCCCACCAATAATCAGGGATTACCTGTAGTTTTATAAGATATAAGTTAATTTAGTCATAAAAACTTGAAAATACAACAAGTGGTGAATATTTCTCAGTGGAAAATACTATGAATAAGCAAATTTTCTGTTTGTTTGCATGGTGCTTTTACGTTGCATGGAACCAGTGGTTATTCAGCAACGGGGCCAACGGCTTTACGTGACTTCCGAACCATGTCGAGAGTGAACTTCTATCACCAGAAATACACATCTCTCACCCCTCAATGGAATGCCTGAGAATTGAACTCGCGGCCACTGAGGTGGCGGGCAAAGATCATACCAACCACGACACAGGCGCAGCAAATTTTCTGTGAATAATGTGTATATATAAATGTTCCCTAGAGAAATCCGCAAATCGGTGAGTCTGTGAATTGTGGGGTAGACTGTATCTTTAAATATATCGGAGAATGAAAGAGCCCTTGTTTAACTACCAGAGGCTGTTATGTGTCCATTGAAAACAGTATTCACAGAAGCAAGGAAAAAACAAACTTACAGTATAATTCCTTGTAAAAATACTCATTGGGTCAATGTATTTGAAAAATGCAAGGCAAACATATATTATTCAATAACCAAATAAGAAGAAAATTACTTAAGTTTTACTGAAGTTTAATCAACAAAGTCTGAATGGCAAAAGTCAGGCAGAGAGTTGAGAAAGATTCCTGGACTTGATGGTAGCCAGAAGAAAAGGTGTGCAGACTGATAGTTGTGTGGGACTTCCCCCTGCATGTCAATACAGTCAAACCTCAGTTTTCGTACATTCGGTTTTGTACACTTTTTTTTCAATGAGATTTTCTCTTGTCATGTGTTTCCTCAGTTTTTGTACACTCAGAAACTCTCCATCCTGGGCCCAGCACATAACAGGGCCCTGTATCGCCAAAAAAAGCATCCCATCTTCTTTTATGACCCATTCTGTTTTTGTGCTTTTTTTTATTAAGTGCAACTGCTAAATAAGCCATCATGGGGCCGAAGTAAGTTCCAAGCGCTTGCCCTTTTGTAAAAAAAAAAAAAGTGAGAAACACTATAGAATTTAAGAGAGCACTCGTAGCAGAGTACTGGAGGAAGTTGCATGCCGATTCGTATCACTGAGATGCCTACAACAAGCACTGTTGTTAGTGAATTTAAGGCCAGCAGAGCCTGGTTGCAAAATTCAGAAAACAAATGGGCATACATAATGTGCCTACTTCAGGGATAAAGGACAAGTTTTGTGCAAAGTGGAATGGTGTAAAATATTTTGTGGAGGCTTATCATCTCAACAAAGAAGTTGTAATCCATGTCTCCAACATGTTTAACCCTCTTATGCCGACTGGACGTATTTTACGTCGACATTTTTTGTCTCCCGTGTGCCGACTGGACATATTTTACGTCGACTTACAAAAGTTTTTTTTTAAATTCGCGGAAAAATACTTATAGGCATACTAGCCTAAAACTTTTGAATCACGCGCCTTGGGGGATGCTGGGAGTTCACGGATCAAGGTGTTGTTTTGTTTACAATCGTTACGCAGCGCGCAAGCGCGAATTTCTTTCTTGCCGCACTAAAAAGTATCTGTGACACATCTCGGAAATTATTTCGTCACTTTGACATAATTTTTGTACCATTGTAAATTAGCCGTTACATGAAGTATTATATATGAAAATGTGCGCATTTTTATGTAGAATACAACAATAAAATACTCATGATTGTAGCTTTTATCAGTTTTGAGATATTTTCTATAAAATAACGATAATTGCCAAAATTTCAACCTTCGGTCAACTTTGACTCTACCGAAATGGTCGAAAAACGCAATTGTAAGCTAAAACTCTTATATTTTTAGTAATATTCAATCATTACCTTAATTTGCAACTATTGGAAGTCTCTAGCACAATATTTCGATTTATGGTGAATTTATGAAAAAACTTTTTCCTTACGTCCACGCGGTAACTCTTCTGAAAAAAATCATACATGCGATTGTGGTAATGTTTGCACCATTTTAAATTAGCCGTTACATATAGTTTTATATATGAAATGTGCGCAATTTCATGCACAATACAAACTAAAAACAACCATGGTTGTAGCTTTATCAACTTTTGAGATATTTTCAATATTAAATAACGATAATTGCCAAAATTTCAACCTTCGGTCAACTTTGACTCTACCGAAATGGTCGAAAAACGCAATTGTAAGCTAAAACGCTTATATTCTAGTAATATTCAAGCATTTACCTTCATTTTGCAACAAATTGAAAGTCTCTAGCACAATATTTCGATTTATGGTGAATTTATGAAAAAAATAACATTTTCTTTACCTCCGCGTGGTAACTCTCTTGAAAAATCATACATGCGATTGTGGTAATGTTTGCACCATTTTAAATTAGCTGTTACATAAAGTTTTATATATGAAAATGTGCGCAATTTCATGTAGAATACAACAACAAATAATTGAAGGTTGTAGCTTTTCTCATTTTTGAAATATTTGCATATACATCACGATAAATAGAAAAAAAACCACGTTCGTTCGGTCCAACTTTGACTCTAACCGAAATGGTCGAAAAACGCAATTGTAAGCTAAACTCTTACAGTCTAGTAATATTCAGTCATTTATCTTCATCTTGAAACAAATTCGAAGTCTCTAGCAAAATATTTAGATTTATGGTGAATTTAATTTTAAAAAAAAATCTTTCCTTCCCTCTGCTCGCAGATTCTCCGCCACAAATCTCCGAAACGCGTACGTCCCATTCTCGGAATATTTGCTCCATTTCATATTATACATTTCATAGAGTTTTATATATGAAAATGTGCGCAATTTCATGTAGAATAAAACGAAAAATATTTGAGGTTGTAGCTTTTCTTATTTTCGAAATAATTGCATATAAAAAAAAATATATATATAAAAATTTACACTTCACCCAATGACAAAACAAGGAGCCAAAAATGAACTCTTAATCTTGAAAACTAAGCGCGCTGTGATTTAAAAAAAAAAAAAATTTTTTTCCGCTTCCGCGCTCACTCTGAAACACCTCCGGCACACGGGAGACAACTTTTTTTTACCGCTTCGGCGTAAGAGGGTTAATGACAATGTTTGTGTTTAACTTTAGGCAAGTTTTAAAGAAATGCCAGAAACAAATGTTTCTGGACAGTTTTGTTGTGTGACGGGTCCAGTAACTCTCAGCTGGTCCTAGTGTCAGAAAAAAACAAAGATGGGAAGTAGCCTCATATAGTACCAGTAAAAACAAGAGATACCCCAGATAGGTCCTTGATATCTGAATTCCTTCTGAAGGAGCTTCGCCTTCCAAACAACAACCTCTCCTCTTCCCCCTCTCTCCTCTCCATCTTCCATACACTAACAGGTGTTTTTCCATAAAGGTAAGAGAGATGTTAAATTTTCATTAATTCATTTCATTAGTCAGTTATATTTATTTCTCACTGTTTTCTGCAAGTAAAACTGTGTTTATTTCCCATAAAATTTATTTTTGTTTATATTTTTGGGGTTCTGGAATGCATAGTAGTTGTACGTATTTACATTATTCCTTACAGGAATTATAGTTTCAGTTTTCGTAAATATCTGGTTTTTCGTGGGAGGTTCTGGAACAGATCATGTACAAAAACTGAGGTTCCACTGTAGTTGCCTACCTTGTCAATAAGTTTGAATGGTCGTTCCAACTTGCACATGCAAGCTAACTTCCTATGTAAAGAACGAAGGTTTGTACCTGTGTAAGAACAAAGAAGCTTTGTGCACCAGAGCATGAAAAATTCTATGAAATGTCTCCTAATTGAAGGAGAAAGCTTGGGTTTCTTCAGATACTTAATGAGCACCAAAATGTCAAAACAAAAAGATAACAGAGACCTCTTTCCTCCAATAAATAAGGATAAAGTGAACAATACTCCAACATAGATTACTTTACTTCAAATTCCAATTTTTGTCTGGTCCATGACGGGAGGGTCCGAGTCAACAAAGGTTAGCTAAGCAAAAGACGACACACCACCATCAGACACCACCAAAACTGAAAGAAAGACGGAAAGGTTGGGAAGGAGGGTGGAAATGAAACTGACAAAGACTACTGACACCCCAGCCTCATCTGAAAGCAACTCAAAAGACTTAGGAGCTTTCCCATACGACACATCCTTAAAAAGTACAGTACATATCTAGAATAACATCTAGGTTTTGAATTTAAACAAAAAAGAGATGGGTAATGTAACCCTGGTAGGATTGGAAAGAGAATTATCAATAGAGGGACGGAGGAAGAGACTCGCTGATAGCCAAAGATTATGCATGTAAAGAACAAACAGGTGCAATTTTCAAAAGAAGAATAAGTACGCAGACAAGAATTTAAAATGAGAAGTGGATGTTGAGAAGATTGGCTTAACAATTAGACGAATCAATGTAACATCATCATAAATGCAACTCACAACACATTACATATTATTAGTACCACTAGTCGTATCAGGGCTTACCAACCACCTCATTAATAGATGCCCATGACAGTAGAAGTTGAACACGGTGCAAAGATTTAGGTTTGCCAAAACGATATTTCATCTAATGCATTAAACAAGACTTAGAACATGAAAAATGAGGCAGGCGATGGAGGGCACAGAACCACATTGACCCGTGAACTGACATGGTTCCCTGCCAGCACTCTTTTCCAACTTTTGCAGGACAGTCTTAGGCTCGGACTACAGATGGGCCATATCACTGACCTATTATCCCTTACAAGGGAATGCAAAAATGATCACACACTATGGAGGGGGGGGGGGGGGGGGGGTGGGGGGGGGGGGGGGAGGGGGAGAGAACACTTCTCTAGAAAGAATTCATAAATTCCAACAAATCTTTACTACTAAATTAAGGTTTATGTCTTGTCTAACTAATCACAGCATTTTTCCTGAATTGAAAATGGGGAAGAGAAAGCAGAACTATAGAGGAAATCTCAGTATTAGCTACAGCGGTAACAGAGGAAAAAGTCATACGATGAATAAGGAAAACTACAGACGAAGGACCTCACAAAGGGGGGAAATGACAGGTTTATGACCTCCTAACTATATGCTTTTGCAATCTATGTATCTGCTTCCCTTCTATCATATATAGACAGTCCCTAGTTGTTGGTGGAAAGGGTTAATGGCCGTTGTCTAGTGCCATCGAATCAGCAATTTATGGCCAAGTTCCAGTTGTAATAGAATCATACCTAACCGAGGCGCCAAGAACCATTTATCGGCGCAATCAACCACATTTCGGCTATGGTGGTTTTTCAATAACCAGGGATGGCCTGTTCTAAAACAAAACTAATTCCAAAATTCTTCGAAAATATGATATTGATTATATAACAATAAAGTTTTGTACATACTTACCTGGCAGATATATACTTAGCTTAGGTCTCTGACGTCACGACAGAAAATTCAAAACTCGCGGCACACGCTACAGGTAGGTCAGGTGATCTACCCTTACCTGCCGCTGGAAGGCGGGTGTAAGAACCAGTCCCCCTTTCTTGTCAGGTTATTTTCTTCCACCTGTCTCCTGAGGGGAGGCTGGGCGGGCCATCAATCGTATATATCTGCCAGGTAAGTATGTACAAAACTTTATTGTATACTAACAATATCATTTTTGTACATGAACTTCCCTGCCAGATATATACTTAGCTGATTGACACCCTTGGTGGAGGGAAAGAGACACATACTTACTTAGAAAGTGGGGACAACACATGTTAAAGGAATACATAATATAAACCTCTGGTTCTTACCTGATTTAGGCAGAAGACTGATAGTTTACTGTCTATTAGTCTGCGTTGCCTAAAGAGTCTCAGCGAGGGCGTGACCTATGGCTGAAGAACTCTTTGGGTCTTACCAATGGGAACCCAACCGAGTCCACTTACGTTGGCAGAATCCAAGCAGGATCTGGTCAATGGGGATCAACCCGCTTACATGCCAGAGCCTATCACTACCAATTGCAAGGAGCCTCAAGCACAATCGATCACCTAACCAAATACTAACATTAGTATAACGAAAGAAGGAGCTGCCTCCTGCAACCTCCTTCGACAACAAAAACTCAAACTTAAAACAAATAACAGGGAAAAAGGATTAAAAAGGATGTGTTTCAGCTCCCTGCCCCAGCACTGGAATCCGCCGATCGTAAGGGCCTAGCCAAAACACTTATCATACGTAATCGATACGTCCCTTAGGTAGTGATTGGAGAAGACTGATTCACACCTCCAAAAAGTGGCCTTCATAAGGTTTTTGTAATGGACAAATTCTTCTTGAAAGACCAAAGACGTCGCGATGGGCCCGTACTTCGTGCGCCTTGACTTTCAGAAGGTTAAACTGTTGCTGATTGCAAGAAGTGTGCTTCTCTAATAATATTCCTGATAAAGAAAGAGTGCATTTTTAGATAAGGGCCTACTGGGTCCCTTACAGAGCACCAGAGATTGCTCTCATTAGCGGCAAGTCTTTTCTTCCTCTGAAGATAAATTTTCAGGGCTTCTCACCGAGCAAAGAGATCTCTCCTCTTCTGTCCCGACTAAGGAGGATAAGCTTTTGATTTCGAAGCTCCTGGGCCACGGCGAAGAAGGGTTTTCATTCTTGGCTAGGAAAGCCGGAAGAAAAGAGCAAACCGCGGAGCCTCCTTGGAAACCTACCTACACCTTCTAGAGCCTGCAGCTCGCTGACCCTCTTCGCTGACGCTAACGCACAGAGAAAAAGTGTCTTCATCGAAGGTCTCTGAACGAAGCAGCATGGGGAGGTTAGAACCTTGAGGACCTCAGGAGAGCAGCACGACATCAAGATTCCAGCTAGGCACTAAGGAGGAGGTTCTTTTAACCGTTTCAACGATCTGATTAAATCATGGAGGTCCTTGTCCTCAGATATGTTTAATCCTCTATGACGAAAAACTGAGGAAAGCATGCTCCTGTATCCCCTTGATGGTGGAGACAACCAACCCGCCTTTTTCCCTCAGGAAGATAAGGAAATCTGCAATCTGAGTCACAGAGGTACTGGAGGAGGAAACTTTATGAGTCCTGCACCAGCGTCGAAAAACATCCCACTTCGACTGGTAGACTCTAGATGTGGAAGGTCTACTTGCATTGGCAATAGCCCTTGCAGACTTTGCCGAAAAGCCTTAGCTCTGACGAGACTCTTGATAGTCTGAATCCAGTCAGACTGAGCGGGGAGGTTTTTTTGTGAAACCTGGTCGAAGTGGGGTTCTGTTTGAGCAGAATCGACTCTTAGAGGTAGGGATCTTGGGACATCCACTAGCCATTCCAGTACCTCTGTGAACCAGTCGTGGGCGGGTCCAGAACGGAGCTATCAACGTCATCCTTGTTCCCTCTGACGCTGCGAATTTCCTTAACGTTTCCCCTATAATCTTGAAAGGCGGGAACGCGTAAAGATCCAGATTCCTCCAATCCATCAGGAATGCATCTATGCCACTGCTCTTGGGTCTGCAATAGGGGAGCAGTATAGATCTATCCGCGCATTCCTGGAGGTCGCAAATAGATCGAGGATGGAGCCTGCCCCACGTCCTCCACAGCTCCTGGCATAACGTCCGCGTGCAGAGTCCACTCTGAGGGAAGGACTTGATTCCTTCTGCTTAGCAGATCCGCTCTGACATTTCTTTCCTCCCCTGTACGAACCTGTGAGAAGCCTTATGTTTCCTTTCCTCTGACCACAAGAGGAGCGATCTCGCTGTCTCGTACAGGGGGAAAGAGTGAGTCCCCCCCTGTTTCCGAACGTAAGCCAGGGCTGTAGTGTTGTCGGGAGTTGATCTGAACATATTTCCCTTTTACGAGGGGTTCGAAGGTCTTGAGAGCTAACCAAATCGCTGTTAGCTCCTTCTTGTTGATGTGGCCAGGACACCTGATCCCTCCCCCCCCATCCAGGTGCCTGACAACTTCTCTCGACCCGAGAGTAGCTCCCCAACCTTTGTCCGAAGCGTCTGCATACAACACTAGGTTGGGGTTCCGAACCTGCAAGGAAAGGCCTTCCTTGAACAATAGAGGGTCTAGCCACCAACGTAGATTCTCCTTTATCTCTTGCGAATCTTGAACGCAAAGTCCAGACCCTTGATATTTCCGATCCCAGTTCCTCGTCAGAAGAACTGTAGGGGTCTGAGGTGCAACCTTCCTAGAGAAACGAATTGCTCCAGCGAGGAGAGTGTCCCCAACAGACTCATCCACTCCCTCGCTGTGCATACATCTTTCTCTAGAAAGATTGCTACCTTCTCCAAACCTCGGGTTATCCTCTCTGGGGACGGATACACCCGAAAAACCTGAGAAGCATCAGAATCCCCAGATAGATACGCTCTTGACTGGGGATTAGCTGTGACTTCTCGAAATTCACTAGCAAACCCAGAGAAGCTGCTAGATCCAACGTCACTCGTACGTCCTCCAGACATTTCTCCTTGGATTTGGCCCTGATAAGCCAATCGTCCAAGTAGAGGGAAATCCTCACTCCCTCGAGATGAAGCCACTGGGCAACGTTCTTCATCAGTCCTGTGAATACTTGGGGGGCCGTGGAAAGGCCGAAGCATAGGGCCCTGAACTGAAAAACGTTCCCTCCCCACATGAATCTGAGATATTTGCGAGAAGAAGGATGGATCGGCACATGGAAGTTAAGCGTCCTGAAGGTCCAGCGACACCATCCAGTCCCCGGGACGAAGAGCTGCTAAGACTGATGACGTCGTCTCCATAGCGAACTTCCTCTTCTTCACAAAGACATTCAGGGCGCTTACGTCCAGAACCGGTCTCCATCCTCCTGAGTTCTTGGGAACTAGGAACAGACGGTTGTAGAACCCCGCTGAAAGAGGGTCCTGAACCATCTCTATTGCCTCTTTCTCTAACATCAGCTCTACCGCGTAGAGCGAGGGGCTTGATTCATTAGTGGGTCTTTGTATTTGGCCACCAGTGCCCTTGGAGTGGTGGTCAAGGGTGGTCTCGAAATAAAGGGAATGAGGTATCCCCTCTTGATGATCGCGAGGGACCAGTTTGTCCGCCCACCCCTTTCGTGCCCAGACATCTGCAAAGTTCAGAAGTCTGGCACCCAGTTGTCTGGAGGACACCCGAACTATTTCTTGGCCCTAATAGACCGGGAGAAGGTCCTTCCTCTTCTAGGTGGTCTCGAACCTCCCCTGGAGGAAGAAGAGCGAGAACGAACGGTTCCTCCTCGGAAAGGGTTCTTGCCTACTGTTTTGAGCCTCTTTCTTCGTCTTCTGCTGAAACGAAGGTTTCGGAATTCTAGCCGAGCGAGCTAGCATATCCTGCGTCGCTTTTGCTGATAACGAGCTGGAGATATCGTTAATAGTCTTCTTGGGGAAGAGTTGCGGGAAAGCTGTGAATACAGCAAGGAAGCTCTCTGTGCGTGAGAAACCGCCTTGGTAAGAAAAGAGCAGAAAACGGCCCTCTTCTTTACCACTCCTGCACCAAAAAGTGAAGCAATTTCCCCGGAACCGTCTCTCACCTGCCTTGTCCATGCAAGACAGAACTGCGTGGATGGTCTTCAGGCGAAAGAGTGTCTTGCTCTTGAGTCCTCTTAGCCAACACTACCCAGGGTCCAGTCAAGAAAGTTAAAAACTTCTAAGACTCGGAACATTCCCTTCAGAAGGTGATCCAACTCGCTCATACCCCACGTCGTCTTCGCAGAATTCAGCGCCGAGCGACGTGCGGAATCGACCAACGAAGAGAAGTCCGAGTCTGCAGAAGAGGGAATGAGTTAGACCCAAGGGCTCTCCTGACTCGTACCAGAACCCCATCTTACCCGTCAGCTTGGACGGGGAAAAGAAAAAAAAACTGTCTTGCCCTTCTCTTCTTTTGAAAGCAACCAGTCGTCAAAGTTCTTCATAGCCTTCTTCATAGACACTGTAGGCTTCATCTTAACGACTGAAGACTTCTTAGCCGTATTGGTTGTTGAAAATAAGGACGGAGGAGACGGAGGAGCAACGGCCGAAAGAGACTCCCCAAAATCTTGCAAGAGGAGGTCTGTAAGTCTCTTATACGAAGAACCGAAGCATCCTTGGGCAAATCTTCCTCCGAATCAGCAACAAATTCTTCCGAAGAATGACGTCTAGAAGCTCTACTGCCCGGAGGAGAGCTAATCCTTGGAGAACGCCTGTTCGGAGAGCGCCTACTGGCGAGCGCCTCCTACTGAAGAAAAACCACCGGGAGAGTGCTTACACGGGGAGCGCCTACCAGGAGAGCGCCTACTTTGAGAGCGCCTCCCAGGAGAGAGCCTACTAGGAGAGCGCCTAGTTGGAGAGCGCCTACTAGGAGAGCGCCTACTAGGAGAGTGCCTACTTTGAGAGCGCCTCCCAGGAGAGAGCCTACTTGGTGAGCGCCTGCTAGGAGAGCGCCTACTTGGGGAGCGCCTACTAGGAGAGCGCCTACAAGTGGAGGCCTGTCTGTCGGAAACAGATTCTAACTCCACAGAAGAGCGTCTGGATAAGGGAGAGCCGCCTATCAGGCTCTCTGCGCCTGCTAGGCTCTTGGCGCCTGCCATCCTCAATACGCCTGCCGACGGGGAGGAGAAACACTCCACAGATGAATCCCTGTCAGAAGCGCGGCGCTTACAAGGCTCTGAGCGCCTATCCCAATCGGGAGTGATCTAACGGAGGAGAAAAACTTCCGTTGCAGCCTACCAGGCTCTTGGCGCCTACTAGGCTCTTGGCGCTACCTAGGCTCTTTGATGCCTACTAGGTTCCGAGCGTCCGTCAAAAGGAGAGTGGCCACCAGGCGAAGAACTCTTCCTTCGCTCCTGACGAAAACGAGGCTCTTGACGTCTGTCAAGCTCTTGACGCCTAACTGAAGAGGAGCGGAAATCCTGAGGAGAGAGCCTGCCTGGCTCCTTACGCCTTACATGCTCACAACTCTTGCTGGGAAGAGAGGAGAGCCTACTCTAGAAAGATCCCGAGCTCCAGCCTGCACTTCTGACCTCCTACTAACAGGCTCAAAAGCTCTTCTAGCCAAAGGAGATTTAGCCGAAGGAACGTTCTTAGACTTCTTCACCGGAAGTGAGGAGTCCTTCCGACGATGAGAAGTCCCGGCAATAGACTCCGCTAAAGCCGCAATCTGCGCCTGCAGACCGCCAGATACGCGCAGGAGATCTCTTAAACTCCTCTACAGGGGACGAAGTCCGAGAGCGAACAGAGAAGCGTACCGGACGAAATCTTGGTTCTCTTGCGTTCCACTTCTGGCTCTTCCTCGAAGGATTCGGGGCTGGAAGGAAGGGCGCAAGGATCCTTCCAGGGCCTCTTGAGAGGGCGAGACGACTCCGATGCGCTCCATCTACGCTGAGGAGAAAGGCGACGAAGATGACGAGAAGCACTGGCGCAATAACTCCTTCTTGGTTCGATCCAAGGCAGCCTGGGAACGAGCAACAGGAACTGCCGAGGGGACGCCTGACCGGTGGGGGTTCTTTCTCCCTAACCTTCCTGCGGCTTTCGACTTTCCTCCTCCACTGGGTCTGGGAGTCTGGAAGAGGTCTAGGCCTGGAAGCGTTAGTGAGCCGGTCAGACGCACCCTCCACTGCACTAGGGGCACTGCACTGATCACTTGCACTATCATCACTCTTACCTTGTCGAGAGCGAGCGAGGCTCTCCTTACTCCTGATCGAGGCTCTCCAGAAGCAAACTTCCGAAAACGAATCTTCGGGTTCAAAGCTGGGCGCAGGGCTGAAACTGGAGAAGGAACTACTTCTACTACAGGATTCTCAGCGTCAACTTCACTCACCCTCGATCTACTAGAACTCTTTGAAGAAGCCTTGCGCACCCTATCCTTCTCTAACTTTCTCACATAAGAAGAGAGAGCCTTCCAACCATCCTCATCCAAATTCTCACACTCTTTGCAAGGGTTAATAAAGAGCATTCATTCCCCTCTACACGACTCACATACCGAGTGAGGATCTAATGCAGCTTTAGGAAGCCTAACTTTACATTCCTTCTCTGAACAAACCCTAAATAACTAGGTTTCTTAACTTCAGAATCATCCATGATTATAGATATGTAAGAGAAATCCAAAAGAAAAATCCAAAAAACAGTCCAAAAGCGTATGCCAAGCCAACAAACAAAGGGTACTTCACCAAAATCCAAATCGTCGGCAACGAGAACGAATTTTAACTATCGTAAGGACTGAACAACAGGTGTTTGTCCAGCCGGCGACAGAAATAATCTGACAAGAAAGGGGACTGGTTTCTTACACACCTGCCTCCCAGCGGCGGGTAAGGTAGATCACCCTGACCCTCCTGTAGCGTGTGCCGCGAGTTTTTGAATTTTCTGTCGTGACGTCAGAGACCTAAGCTAAGTATATCTGGCAGGGAAGTTCATGTACAAAACCCTCAATTCCTCATATCTCATCTCAAGGTCACACTTTAAACCCTTGCAGCTAGTAGTGTCAATAGACCTCTAAAATCAACATCATACTAACACAGCGCCGGGATCATGGCAGGCCCCTTACCCCTTACTCCTTCCAGGCGCTCTCTAAGGGATGCAAGCACCTCTCCTGGCAGGCGCCAGGAGCCCAAGAGCCTAGTTAGTAGCAGGACGCCTTTGCCTCCTTCCAGGCAGCCCTTTAAAAGGGTCGCAAGCGCCTCTCCTGACAGGCACCAGGATCCTAGCAGGATCCAGGCTAGCAGCAGGCGCCTTACTCTTGTTCCAAGCGCCCTCAAGCGGAAGGAAGCTCCTCTCCGGACAGGATCAAGAAATCTTCTTAAGGGAGAGAAGCGCCTCTCCTGCTAAGAGTTCTTCACCTTGGAAGCCCTCTTCTCCGGCTGCAATGTTGGAGGATGTTTCAGAAGAGGAATCCCCTAAAGACGCTGGGGTGTCTGATTACATAGACTCGCAGCTCTACTTCTTCAGGAATTTGGAGACTCTCTACGTCCAGCGGATCCTCCCTCTCCAGGATTGCTGCTCTCGAGCACCAAGTTGTCCAAGTCCCCCTCCTTTGTAAGGATGCGCCCTACCCTTTCTATGAAGAAGGGTTTTAAGGGCTTAGAGGGGTGGCTTCTTTCTAAGAAGGAAGCGGGGAAGACTGTTTTTTCCTGCCCTCCTTCCAAGCTTGCAGGAAAGCCAGGTATCTGGTATGATACCAAGCAGCCCATGGGATTGGGCACTTCCCTTTGTCCTGCTGATTCGGATTTTTCATCACTCGTGGACTCTTCTAGAAGGCACTCTCTACTTTTGGCTAAGGCTTCTTGGGGGATGTGTGAGATGGACCATCTCTTCAAGGGTCTTTTTCGTACTTTGGAAGTTTTCAACTTCATGGACTGGTCCCTGGGAGCTCTCGGCCAAGAGGGCTCAGGACCCTGACTCTGTCAGTATGGACGAATTATCCAGCGTCCTGTCCTGTTTGGACAAAGCGGTCATGGATGGTTCTACGGAAATTGCGTCCCTCTTTGGATCAGGCATCCTTAAGAAGAGATCAGTTTACAACTCCTTCCTGGCTAAGTCTGTATCTCCTCTCCAGAGTCCAATCTCTGCTGTACTCACCCTTGTCCAGCCACCTTTTCCCTCAAGATGCAGTGAAGGACATCTCTAGATCCTTGTCGGAGAAGGCAACACAGGATCTTCTGGCCCAATCGGCGAAGAGGTTGAAACCTGCTGCGGTCCCTGTGACCAAGAGGGAGAAGCTGCCTTTTCAGCAGCCCTTTCGAGGGAAGACTGCTACTAGAGCCTCTCTCAGGAGTAGAAGGCCCGAGAGGAGAGGAAGATCTTCGAGAAGATCTTTCGGGAAGACCCAATGAAGTGCGAGCCCTCCAGACCAAAGTAGGTGCCAGACTGCTGAAATTTGCCAAAGTCTGGGCACAGAGAGGGGCGGACGCCTGGTCCCTCTCCATCCTCGAGAGAGGATTAACTTAATCCCCTTCAGGGAGAAGCCACCCTTGACGACAACCCCAAGGGAGTTAACGGCAAGATACAAGGATCCTGTACGAAACCAAGCCCTTCAATTAGTGGAACAAAAAATGGACAAGGAGGCCATAGAACAGGTACAAGAGCTCCATTCCCCAGGGTTTAACAATCAGCTGTTTTTGGTGCCAAAAACCTCAGGAGGGTGGAGGCCAGTTTTGGATGTAAGCACTCTGAACTTCTTCGTAATAAAGAAGAAGTCCTCGATGGAAAGAAACATCCTCTGTCCTTTCGGCGCGCTTCGTCCAGGGACTGGATGGTGTCCCTGGACCTTCAAGATGCGTATTTCCACGTACCAATTCATCCTTCGTCCAGGAAGTACCTCAGATTCATGGTACAAGGGAAAGTGTTCCAGTTTCGGGCTTTGGACGGCCCCTCAAGTGTTCACGGGCCTAATGAAAAATGTAGCGCATTGGCTGCATTTGGAGGGAGTAAGGATCTCCTTGTATCTGACGACTGGTTGGATTCGTGCCCAGTCAAAAGATCGCTGTCTGGAGGACTTGTCACTGACTTGGAATTGACCCAGTCCTTGGGACTGTTAGTAAACCTCGAGATGTCCCCAGATGATTCCCAGCAAAGCATTGTCTATCTGGGATTCTGATGGATTCTCGGGGTTTTTTAAGCGTTTCCTTCCCAGGAAAGAAGAGATCGCTGCTTACAGAAAGTGGCGTCTTCCTAGAGAAAGAACAATGTTCCGCGAGGGAGTGAATGATCTTCTGGGGACCCTTCCTCGATGGAACAGTTCATTTCTTTAGGAAGGCTGCACCTAAGACCCCTTCAGTTTTTACTGAGGGAAAAAATGGAATCAGAAGTCCTAAGACCTGTTTCGGACTCCTTCCATCTCACAGAGAGGATAAAGGCGGATCTCCGTTGTGTTGGAGACCCACCAGACTCAACCAAGGCTTGTCTCTTCGTGTACCAAGCCCTCGCCTAGTGTTTACTTTCAGACGCCTCGGAGTTGGGCTGGGGAGCAACTCTAGGCGCGAGAGAAGTGTCAGGCACCTGGAGAGGAGAACTGGTGTCCTGGCACATCAACAAAAAGGAGTTGGCAGCGGCTCATCTGGCCCTCCTTCTACTTCGAGTCTCCCAGGTCCCAGGATCGGTGTTGCACAAGTGAAGCGCCGACACACCACAGCCCTAGCTTACATCAGGAAGCAGGAGGAACACATGCCTTCTCCCTTTACGAGAAAGCAAGGGAGTTGTTTCTATGGACCAAGGAAGGAACATCACTCTCCTCACCAGGTTCATCCAAGGAGAAAGGAATGTGAGGGCAGATCTTCTCAGCAGAAGAGACCAAGTCCTTCCCATGGAATGGACCTCTCCATCCAGAATGTGCAACAGACTGTGGAACCTCTGGGGAACACCAAACCTAGACCTGTTTGCGACCCAACTGGAATGCAAGACTGGAAAACTACTGCTCACCGATTTCAGACCCAAGGGCAGTAGGAGTAGAACGGTCTTCTTCTGGACTGGTCGGGAATCAACAAAGGTATGCTTTTTCCCCCTTTCAAGATCTTAGGAGAAGTAGTGAGGAAGTTTGCCTCAGCGGAAGGAGCAAAACTAACTCTGATCGCCCTTTCTGGCCAGCTCAAGATTGGTGCACAGAGGTACTGGAATGGATGGTGGATTTTCCGAGGTCGCTTCCACTCAGGAGCGATCTTCTCAAACAGCCCCACTTCGACAGGTTTCACAAAAACCTCCCTGCTCTCAGTCTGACTGCCTTCAGACTGTTGAAGGACTCGTCAGAGCGAGGGGTTTTTCCATGCGAAGCTGCAAAGGTTATTGAAAGAGCCAGGAGACCCTCTACCTTACACGTCTACCAGTCGAAGTGGGAGGTGTTTCGAAGATGGAGCAGAGCTCAGAAGGATATCCTATTCCACTACCTCTCCGTAACAGACATAGCCGACTTCCTCCTTTACTTGTTGAGGGAAGTGCAAGCTTGCTGTCTCCACAATTAAAATATATAGAAGTAGCTTTCCTCTGTCTTCAGGCATAGAGGCCTGAATATTTCAGAAGACAGAGACCTCCATGATCTGATTAGGTCTTTTGAAACTGCTAAGACCAAGACACTGCTAGACCACCCAGTTGGAACCTGGATGTGGTTCTAAGATTTTTAATGTCAAGCAAGTTTGAGCCATCCGCATACAGCCTCCTTTAGAGACTTAACAAGAAGTTTTTGTTTTTTCTTTGCTCTAGCTTCAGCTAAAAGGATTAGCGAACTACAAGCTTTAGAAGGCAAAGTTGGGTTCAAGAAGGATCAGCATTTGTTCCTTCAAACCCCTTTTCCTGGCAAAGAATGAGAACCCTTCTAAACCATGGCCAAGAACTTTCGAAGTTAAGGGACTGTCTTCGATTGCAGGAAGAGAATTAGAGAGGATTTGTGTCCAGTCAGAAGCCTCAAATTCTACCTTGAGAGGAAGAGGCAACTAGGAGGTAATACGGAGAGTCTCTGGTGCTCGGTTTAGAGATCCGAAGAGAGCCATTCTTAAGAATGCCCAAGCTTTCTTCATCAAGGACGTAATTAAGGAAGCTCATTTTTCCTGTGAAGATGAGCACCTCAAGCTCCTAAGAGTGAAACTAATGAGGTGAGAGCCATAGCTACCTCTTTGGCATTTCACAAAACCTTGTCTCTCCAGACTCTTGTCAAGTCTACCTACTGAGGTGTAATTTAGTTTGTGCATCTCATTATTTTGAGAGACGTACGAGTGACATACGAGAAGTGCTTTTCATTTGGAGCATACGTATCTGCGGATTCAATTGCTGGAGGGAGGGAGGGCTCAAAGCTGAATCCTATTTAGTTTAGTTTAATGGTTAGGCATTTTTTTAAAGAACGGTTTGTGATGTGGTTTTGTTTTGAAGGTTGTTTGGGAAGAGGGGTATTAACAACACAAGGAAGGGTACCCCTTTCAAATCTTAGTGTTAGTTTGGTCAGGTGGTCGGGATTTGCTGTTGTGCTCCTTGTTGTATATTGATAACTAAAGCTCTGTCATGTAAGAGGGCTAGTCCCCATTAATTATGATACAGGTTAAGCTCTGCCATGTAAGTGGGTCAGCCCCCATTGGCATGATCCACTAGAAGGCTCTGTCAAATAAGTGGGCCAGCCCCTCCCCCATTGACTAGATCCAGAAGGGTTTTCCGTCACAGGTCTCATCCTCGCCGAAGCTCTTGGGGGCAAGCAGACTCATAGACGTATCCATGAAGTCTTCTGCCTATTCAGGTAGGAACCAAGGTTTTTTCTTTATTTTACCTACAACATATGTTGTTTTCCTGTTTTTTATTATATATAGTATTTAGCTGTCTCTTACCCTCCACCAAGGGTGCCAATCAGCTAAGTATATATCTGCCAGGGGAAGTTGCATGTACAAAAATGATAAGTTATGATACAATAAAGTTTTGTACATACTTACGGCAGATTATATACGAATAATGGCCCGCCCGCCCAGCCTCCCCTCAGGAGACAGGTGGAAAAGAAAATCTGATTAGAAAACGGGAATGGTTTCCTAGTCCCTCCCCCACCCCACGGCGGGAGAGGCTGATCACCTGACCTACCTGTCGCGTGTGCCGCGAGTTTTTGAATTCTGGTCAGGAGTCGGAGACTATAGCTAAGTATATATCTGCCGGGTAAGTATGTACAAAACTTTACTGTATCATAACAATATCATGTTTCTTATCATCATCCCCTACGATAACCAGGACTGCCTGTAATATATATATTATATATATATATATATATATATATATATATATATATATATATATATATATATATATATATAGATATATATATATATATATATTATATATATATATATATATATTATATATATATATATATATATATATATATAATTATATATATATTATATATATATATATATATATATATATATAACACACACACAAGTTGATAATTTCCCAAACTTAAATTTTGAAAAGCAAAACCCTGGCAAAATTAATCTTCATTAAATACAGCCAATGCCAGTAAGTTCATAATCCAACATCAAATAAAAATCACTTTAACAGTGGGGAAATACATAAAAAAAAGACAAGTTATAACTTGTTAACAACCTAGATATCTAAACTAAAATATTCAGACCAAAACAATTAACAGAATAGCTGATCAAAGGAGAAGTTGCTATTTACAGTTGCAGGGGAATGATGAATAAAGGCAACAGAGAAAAGTACATTTTTAATTGAAAAAATAAATAAATAAATAAATAAAAAAAAAAAAAAAAATAGGAAAATCGGTCACTGATTAGCACCACTGGGAGACTAATCACAAGTGTACAAAATCAATAATCTAAGGGCAAAGAATGTTTTGAAACATCAGATGCATAATGACCAACTGCATTCATTCATGCACCTAAATAAACATGTTTACAAAACATCTGTAGGAAGCAACTGATGCATTAACAGGCAACTACAGGTATGGGTTCATTTTGTATACCATTTTTTCATATAAAATTTATTAGTTGGATACTTACCTACTCTTAAAAGTTAGCTATATCTCCACACCAATTAGGCGAGTCGGTATTCAAAATCAAATGGCTGCCCGGATGACTTTCTAGTTTACCTGTTCTCCACCAGGTGTGTTTCGAATGTTTTAGCTCTTCAGATTTCTCCTTCACAGCCCACTAAGTTGTGGGGAGGCTGGGTGGATCTACTTTAACAGTAGTTAAATATCCAAATAATAATTTTACTATGAAAATCGATATTATTGGAGAAAGTCTTACCTACTGTTAAAGTTAGCTGATTCCCACATTAAAAGAAGAGGAGGTGGGTAGTGCAGCTAGATAATAATCGAGCTAAAGGTTTCTTGGAATGAAACCCAAAACCCAAAAACTCTCACCTGATCGGGAATCCTTTCTGGATTTTACTACCACCAGGAAAAAAAAGTTTCGATTCAGCCAGAATGAAACAGAAGTGGAATGAGGGGACTCATGTGCTTGGGTCTAAAAGCCCTATGAAAAGAGTAACTTAAAATAAAATACCTTTACTATATAAAAGTAAACTCCTATACAAAATCTGTACCATCAAGTTCCCCAAAATATTAAAACCAAGGATTTAAACGAAAGAGCCCATAGAATTGCTCTTTCTTCAGTTTTCAAACACCATTCTGTATGCTTAAGGTAGTGAGCAGGTAAAACCCAAATTGCACTCCTACTGCACCACATCACTTCTATTCTGAAGCGACAAATTGACTTAACACTAAATGAAGTTACAACTCCTGCTCACATTATGAATGTTTACCTTCAATAAAGGTAGAAAAATCTGGAACTAGTTCTCATGCACTAACCTAATCAAATACATCACAGAGGACCTCATGTTCCTTGACAAAGATATAATAAGTTTCTAAAAACACAAAACAGAAGGTTAACTTTGCCTCTTCCTGGCTTAACCTTCACAAATACATTCTAGGTTTCTAAAACCACAAAACAAAAAGTTAAAACCACAAAACAAAAAGTTAACTTTGCCTCCAAGCTTAACCATTGGTAAAGACCGCTAGGTTATCTAAAACCACAAAACAAAAGGTTAATTTTGTCGCTTCCAGGCTTAACCTTTGAAAACATCTGCGTTTCCTAAAACCACAAAACAAAAGGTTAACTTTGCCTCTTCTAGGATTAACCTTTGACAAAGATCTTCTAATTTCTAATAGGATGATAAAGATGTTCTAGGTTTCATAGTAAATTCACATAATTTAGACCTGCATCTAAACTCCAGAGAGACTGACATTGAGATGAAGGAGCTTCAATCTCAACACATGATGCTGATCCTCAGTGAGATCCTTCCGTAGAATGAATGATCAAACCAATATGTTGTTCATTTCAATCAAAACTGCAAACTTTCCAACGAAGACTTTGTTTCTGACCAGGAATAAACCTGCTAAGCATCCTGATGTTCGTTTTCACTGCCCTGACAACTGAAAAATTTTAGCAGGTGTAGTGCAGACCTTTCTATGATGCATGAAAAGTATAATGGCACTAGTTAAAACTCTTAAATTTGTGTTTGCTCAACAAAGGGAAAAGCCAAAAACTGGATGTGGCTTAAGAACAAAGTGGGCACTTCTCGGTTACAGAGTCCCTCCTACAGCTGTGTTTTGCAAGATGGTTCTGGATTACTTAAAAATTTACTGAACCTTATTTGATAATAGTAATTCTCACGTCAAAACTGTATGTACATTAATTGAGCATGATTATCTGAAAAAATCATGAGGCTATGTTTCCAAATATGGAAAAGCCTTCCCTTACCATATACAAAGTTTCCTTCAGGCCTAAAATTCTTCAAAAAGCACATGCCTATTCATCTTTGACCAACAAGCATGCATAATTAAGTACCATCCCCACATCACTAGATAAGAAAGGGGATACAGAAAATTAAAAATATAATGCATAGAAATTGGGCTCAAGCAACAGGGTCCTTGGCCTTTGGAATACTGTTGACAGAGTTGGCCAACTTGAATTATTGATTCAGGAGAAGGGTGTCATGCTTCTAAAGTCGACAACATTCACCAATGGGCAACAAAGTCCCTGAACAAAAAAATTATAGAGGGCTGTACACTAATCCAAACAAAGTGCACAGATTAGCAATACCACCTTGTAAATACATCTTGAAGGAACTTGTGTGACTGAGGATGCATTGGCAAGTGGAATACATTCCGCATATGTACCACAAGTCTGACCATTCTTTGGAAAGGCACTAGTACCATGCTAGAAAACCAAAAAGTATGTGGGCAGACACTTACTATTCAGTCTCAAGATGTCCATGAATATCTCCAATTGTTTATAGAGCTTGTCCCAGAGAATTACTGCCTGGACTATCATTCTCTCTATACACTACCTCCTATAAAAAGAGAGACTTATAGAAACTTCTGCTGAAGACGACAAAGGAAGCTATAAGAGGGCGATTTAAACCAGTGGAGGACAACCAAAAAAGAATCACTACTCCCCTTCACTGTCTCCACTATGTAAGGTACTGGTCCCAAGTTTCTCCATGCATGTTAGGAAGTTGCAACTGTCCATATCCCAGTACCTGACACCTGCACTTATCCCAAAAAGGTATAAAACAAGACTACCAAGAGATACTAACCCCTTAACGCCTTAACCCGAACTGCATAATCACAGTAAGCAAAAGTGTTCTCACTTCTTTCAAACCAGTGAGTGTAAGCATGAGGACATTATTACCCTGGCAGCATAAGAAAAATGAGGTACTCTCTTTTTCAGTAAACTCCCACTGGCGCCAAACCCTTAAAGCTGGCTTCACTAACTCACTGGATTGGCACCCCCCATTTCTCTAAGCAACGCAGAGACAAGCCAACGTAGCTACTGAGTAAAGGTAAGAACTCAACAAGCTAGACTGAAACTCCATCAGCATGCCTGTCAATCTCAAGTTCATTTCCCCACAGGAAAGAGAAAGAAACCAAATCTACTAAAGACGGCTAATGCGCCAATAAGCGTTTGCATCACAAGAGGCGTTTTTCGGCTCTCCATGACTTTATAAGAAACAAGACAACAAGCCAAGGCAGACCTAAGGAGAATTGTGCGCCTCAGTACCGGAAGTTACAAAATGTGCTCTAATAGGAAAAAGCTTTGGTTCTCTTCTCCATATTTAGAGGGGCCGAATACGCTAAAACAAGCAAGACATATTCTCTATGTGGCCTCTTTCCTCAAATAAATGAGGATACAGCGAAGCATAATAATGCAACAATGCTGACCAGACTGAACGAGTTCCTCCAACTCCATTTCAATTTCTTCTTCCGCCAGCTGGCAACAAGAGAAGACAGCTGCTGACAGGGGTTAGACAAAAGTGCTTAAAGGATTGCTCTTTCTTCGCAACCATGACTCAATGAAAGGAAGACAGTCTTAAGCGACTCAGGACTCAGCTATGTCCGTACCCAAGTCAACTAATGGAAAGAAAATGGGGTGCAAAGCAAAATGGGAAAAGATTGGGAGGGGTGGGAGAGGAGTTACGATGACTCTCCCACCTCGTCTGAAAGTAAACCTACACACTTAAAGCATTCCTAGAAGACAATTTGTATTTTTATAGCTACAAACCTGAGGTCTTAACAATAGGATCATTTCTAGCGCCTAGTGGATCTGTTAAATCGCAGATGAAAGCAAGGAATCTTGTGAGATTGGGCAACGCGTGCGTATATCGGGTGAAGAGTGGTCATGAACTGCGCATCTACGCCACCGCGTCAAGTCTTTCCAAACTCAGGATGTAGGCAGACAGAGGTGGCGGCTAGATGTGGGCAGTACAATTTTCAAGACCTGAGGTTTGTAGCTGTGGAAAATACAAATTGTCTTAGAAAATTTGTTCATACGCGAACAAACCTTCAGTCTCAACAATAGGATAGACTCGTACTTGGAGGGAGGTAAAAGACATCCTAAACCGGCTGGGGGCCTACCCACCAGTTCAGCTCCAGAAGAAATAACTTCTGGATAGGGAATGAAGCCTGTGAGAAGCTAGATAAATTGATACCTAACCACCCTGACACTGAGTGACATACAATGATATATGATCACAATATAGGGAACCAAAGAGAAACTTAGACTGTCCAATTACAAACCAACACACCAGGGTTTGTTACCACTCCCAACTCCCCCTTGGCAAGGAGCGGAGCATACGGTACCAAAACAGAGGGTTGGATATTTGTGCACCAAGCGACCACACTATCAGTATGACTACCTTACTCACCTGTATCAGACCAGTCCAGCGAATGACGTGCTATTCCTTTACCCGCCCGAAGAAGGAAAGGTACAAGAGAAGGAAAGGTACAAAAGAAAGTGACCAGCCAACTCACTCATTCTCTCATCCGCACAATCATCTTAGGTAAGATACAAAGTGCCTGTTAGGGCAACTATGAGTTACAAAAAACCTGTTGGGCAGCCACTACAGGACCCAGGGAAAATGTGTCCATAGATCTGTGGGCAACATCCTTAAGATAGAAAGAGGTGAACGTGGACTGGCATAACCAAGCACCAGAGCTCAGCACTCTGTATACAACAAAGTTCTTCTTGAAAGCCAGGGAGGGACCAATACCCCTAATGCCATGTGCTCTAGCCTGCACAGGCATGGTGGTGGAATCAAGTCAAGGTTGCCTGTCTGATGGCTTCCTGTATCCAAAAACAGATGGTATTCTTCAACACCTCTTTCTTTGTATGTCCTGTGCTATCATAAAGTCTGTGGCAGCCTGGCCTAAGGTGCCGTGTCTTTTAAGATAGCAATGCAGGGCCCGACAGGAGACAACAAAAGCTCTTGAGCATCACCACCACAAAGCCATTCTGTGATGGAATGGAAAGGAAGTGAATCTATCATCGGGTGCACAGAGGCATTTTGGGTCTTGGCCACGAATTCCGGGACAAATTCGAATGGTACCGACCCCCAACCCCTGGTGTGCTTCACTTCATAGCTCAGACCATGGAGAGCTCTCCTACCCTCATCAAGATGCAAAAGCCAGGAGGAAAACCATCTTGAGCATCAGTTCCTGTCAGATGAGCGATGCAAAGGCTCATATGGACCTTTAGTGAAGCTCTTGAGAACCAAGAAAAACCACCCCATGTCAGAGGCTTGAGGTACCCTTAACTAGCAAGGAAAGTTCCCCAGGATGAGGAGATGTTGATACCGCTAAGGCATAACTCTAAACTCAGGCCGCCCTTAGCCTCTAATGGCAGAAACGGACACACGTTCTCATCTCTGAGGAAGGTTAAAAAGTCTGCTATTGGCTGAATAGAGGTTGCGAGTGGAGAAAAACCCCGTTTACGACACCAATCACAGTAGATCACCCATTTGCCTTGGTAAACTGCAGAGGTTGACCTTCTGAGACTGCTGGACATATGCCCTGCTGTTCTCTGAGAAAAGCCTCTTGCTCGGGAGATACTTGATAGCCTCCATCAGTGACGAGACAGGGATTCTACTGACTGGTGGAACCATTCTGCATGCAGCTGACACAGGAGATACCTCCAAGGGGAATTTCCCTCGGAACCTCCGACAACACAGCAGATCTGGAAAAAACCATTCCGCCCAAGGCCACAGAGGGGCTACCAAAGTCATCCTGAGACCCTGCGAACTCATCAGCCTGTTCAGAACTTGACAGATCAAACAAACAAAATGGAGGGAAGGCATACACCTCCAGGTTGTTCCAGGGATGTTGGAACGCTTCCTCCGCTAATGCTAACGGATCTGGAACCACTGAGCAGAATATTTCCAGTTTCCTGTTGAACAGTCATAAAAAGGTCCAGCATGGGGTCTCCCCCAAACATGGAAGAGCTTGTCTGCTACTACTTAAGGAAGGGACCACTCTGTGCCCAGGATCTGATCCCACTAACTGAGTTTGTCTGCAACCACACCCTGTTTGCCTGGGATATACCTTGCTGAGAGCTCTACCGAGTTGCTGACAACCCACAGGTAAACCTCGACAGTCAAGGCGTGAAGTTGATGTGAAACCAGGCCTCCCTGCTTGTTCACACTGGCAACCACCGTGGTCTTGTCCGCATGAGAATGACAGAATGACCCTCTACCTTCTCCCAAAACTTCAGACCAGGAAGGCTGGCGCCTTCAACTCCCAAGATGTTGATATGCTGCTGTTTGTCCTCCAAACGCCTGAGGCAATGAGGCTGCCTAAATGAGCCCCCCAACCCAAATCTGCAAGGGAGGCATCTGAAAACTGAAGGAAGTCCAGTAGGAGGGACGCAGAGGACACCCTTCAAAAGATTTCAGTCTCCAACCACCAACAAAGGTCTTTTCTCACTTCCAGAGACGGAACCTTTAACAGGGTTGAGTCCCCTGCCAGAGACCAGAATTCATCCAGTCTCCCATTGTACAGACCGAAGATGAAGACACCCATGAGGACTAGTTATCCAGGGAAGACAAAACTCCCAGAAGAACCTCCCACTGATGAGCTGACTGATGTGGTTCTGACAGGAAGTCACGCGCCACCACTCACAATTTCTCCAACCTCTAATCCGACGGGAAAACACTTTCAACTGCTGTATCGATGACCATGCTCAGGTAGAGAATCCTTTGACTGGGTACGAGGTTTGACTTCTCCTGGTTGACCATGATGCCCAGTTCCAGACTGAACCGAAGCAGATGATCTCTGTCCCTGCAACAGCTTTTCCCTGGAACCTGCCAAGACCAACCAATCATCGAGGTACCTCAGCAAACGGATCCCCTGAGCATGGGCCCAACTTGATACGAGAGAGAAGACCCTTGTGAACACTTGAGAGGCTGTGGTCAGCCCAAAGCACAGGACTTTGAACTCGAAGACCTTGTCTCCGAGAGAGAAGCGAAGGAACTTCCTGGATATCGGATGAATAGGGATCTGGAAGTATGCGGCCCTCAAGTCTATCGACAGCATGAAGTTGCCTTCCCTCACAGCAGCCAACACTGATAGCAGGGTCTCCACCTTGAACCGTGTCTTCCTAATGAAGTGATTCAAGGTGGATAAGTCGATCACAAGGTCTCTAACCTCCCGACGCTTTGGGCACCAAGAAGATGTGACTGTAAAACCCCGGAGATGGACATACCACATTCCTCTATCGCATCCTTGTCTAGCCTCTTCTGCACTTCCTCCTGAAGAGCCAAGAACTTCAGAAAATCTGAAGGATACGTCCTCCTGAGCTCCAGCTTGTCTGAGAGAGGAGGAGAAGAAGCGAATGGCAGTGGGTATCCCACCCGAAGGACATCTAACACCCACTTCTCTGTCTCATAACTCTGCCACTTGACCCAATGGCCCAGCAGGCATCCCCCCACTTGTGGCACAGGAGAGGGGAGAGGAACCCAACTTACTGACAGCCCCCTTTACCTCTGCCCTGGGTCCCCTTCTCGGTTTATAGGAATGGGAGCAAAAGGGACGTTGGTCCTCTGACCTAGTCTAAAACGAACGGGGGAGGCCCTACTGAAACCGAACTCCTCGACGGCCTACCATGGTGACGATCTTCATGACTGTTGCTGGGCAGAGGGAGGAGGAGGAGCCAGACAACTCCAAGGACGAGACTCTGACTTAGACATAGCCTGGTGCACTAATCTGCCCTGGGTGTCAGCCCAGCGCCAGTCTATTGCATCCTCCAGCTTGGTCCGAGGGAACAGAAACTGAGAAACCAACATATCCCCATTCCTCAATCAGCAAAGACTCAGGGTCAACGGATCTTTTCATCCTGGATAAAGCTGCATCTCTTCTAATCAGGAGAAGGTTAAGGCCCAATAAATCCTGAGGTGAGCCATATACGAAAATGCCTTGCTCCAGGCCGCAACAAACTGGCAAGAGGACGAGTCACCAACCCTTCTGGGGACCTGTCAGAAGCTATCTTGGCAATGACCATAGGACCGAAGTCCCAAGCAAGAAACCATCTGCAACGTGGAGGCTGCCGTAGATTCCAACGCTGAGGCATCCTGTGGAGACAAGATGGAGCCACCAATCTCACCTGCTCCAAAATCAATCCCGGCTTCAGATGACTCGACATCAAAAAGGCAGTTTGTAGCATAGTACTTCCTATGCCCCATGAGAGGCGGGGGTAGCAGCTTGGCAGAGGCCCTAGAGCAAAGCAAACCGTTCTAATCTGAAACAGAGGCGTTAACCTTATGCAAGACCGACTCGACGTGTCCCGACACTGGAAGTTGAAATGACGACTTGGAATCCTGCATAGCTCCCAGCAAGGCTTCCAAGCAGGAGGGAGTGTAATATGACCAAGCCTGAGTCCTACTCTCCAAATTACTGAATCCACAATGAGATCGACAACTTCTGAAAAGGAAGACAAAAACTCTTGTGTCTCCCTCCTCCTGTTCTAGCAACAGAGATTGACGACGAGAAGGGTGTGCAGACTCATCTAAAGCCCTTCCATGTTTAAATTAATGGAAGAACCAGCAGCCAAACAGCCCAAAACACCAACTAATCTGTCTGGGCTGGAACCAAGGACCGACTCCTGAGATGACCAGCCACAACCCACCGAGACATCACTACCCACTCTCCCAACAGATGACTCTTTACCATGGTCGCAACGGGGACAGGATCTGAAACAGAGGCATTGACCTTGTGCAAGACCGACTGGACATGCCCCGACACTGGAAGTTGAAATGATGACTTGGGATCCTGCGTAGCTCCCAGCAAGGCTTCCAAGCAGGAAGGAGTGTAAGATGACCAAGCCACAGTCTACTCTCCAAATTATTGAATCCAAATTATTGAAAAGGAAGACAAAAAACTCTTGTCTCTCCCTCCTCCTGCTCCGGCAACAGAGACAGACGACGAGAAGGAAGGGTGTGCAGACTCATCGAAAGTGCTTCCACATTTAAATTATTGGAAGTACTAAATTATTAGAAGAACCAGCAGCAAAACAGCTCGAAACAACTAACCTGTCTGGGCTGGAACCAAACCACCGACTCCTGAGAATGAACCAACCACAACACCAGGGACATCACTGCCACTCTCCCAACAAATGAATCTTTAACATGGCCGCGAACAGGGACAGGTGTGGCAGACTCGAGATTGAACACTCGAGATTGAATGAGAATCCCACAGAGTCGAACTCTGGAATTACCAGGAAGAGGTGCAGGCAAACATTCCTGCTGTACCAACTCTGTGCTCACGACCTTTGACAGGCACCTTGAGATCCTTACGGCAATGAAGAGGCCCTGGAGAAGAAGTACGCGCCTGCAAAATGTGCACAAATGGGGTAGTTGCAACACGCTCGCAACTTGATGCAGAGGATGAAGCAACCACTGAAGATTGCATAGGGGATGATAACTAACACTCTCCGAAACACCAACTCTCTCAGGAGATGGGGTGGGGGAGAAGGAGAGGAAGACAGCACTGGCTCCTACGACAATTTCTTCACAGGAGACGGGAGCGATGCAACAAACCTGCTTCCGAAGTTCCGTCCTCCCAGCTGACATGGCAACCAAATTATCTTCTAAACAGTGGCAGCCAACTTATCTTCTAAAACGCAATCCAATCTCTTAAGAACTGCCTGGCATAAAGCCTCAGAAGGATCAGCAAGAGAAGGCTCCGACGACATGGAAGGGAGATGCAGTGAACTGGACGGAAGAGATGATGTCACGGCAGCAAACAATGACGAAATAGACGAGCAAGGCAGCGCAGTGGAGAGGACTGGGAGTGACGTCATCAATGGAAGTGATGTCTAAGCAGCAATGACGTCACGGCTTCCCTTCGATCTGAACAGGAAGCAGGCGCCACTGGCAGACGGATACAAAAGGACTGACCCCGTGACATCACTAGGGGGGCTGATGCCACGGCTTCCCTCTGACTCGAAGAGGTGACAACTGTCACTGGCGGAGGAATACAAAATGGTCTGACCTCGGCTACTCACGAAGAGGAGGTCAGGAGGAGGGGGGAGGGCTTGGACAGCATGAGAGGGGGGTTAGCGAGCATCCATGAAGTGTGTCAGCAAACCCTCCAAGGATGGTGAACCCAGTAGCCCAAGCGTCCCACCCCCAAAGCGCCGCCATCTTGGACACCTCTGACTCTGCAATAAAAAACAATGATGAAAAAGCCTCCTCCCTCTTGGAATCAAATTAACTCCCAAAGAAGAAGGGGCAACATCACATAATCAGGCTGAGGGCCTCCTGATACTTGCAACGACGAATCAATGGAAGAAAAGCAAGGGGACAAAGGCACAAACACTATATGGGGTGTAATCGCAGCAGGAGACAAAGTATCGGGAAGAGGAGAACAAGAACCCTCCCACAAAGGAAGAGTAGAAACCCTACACTCTCCCTCTTGATATAAAATAACTTCCACTGCTCTTTAGGCATGCACGGCATTCTGTGCAAGGATCGTTATTGTACAATCATTAGAGCGACACCTACTACAAGTGATGTGGGGGTCGGTCGCAGCCGAAGCCAAAAAACGAGAACACGGAAAACCTGGAGTTCCGGGGCACATATGCTGACATGGCCAAGAAGGAGCAGGAGAAGCCATAATAACAGCACATACACACACACTATGACACAATCGAAGCGGGCAATGAACTGGGTAAAGGCCGAGAGAGGTCAACTGCAACTCTCGCCCAGGCAGATAAGAAAAGACTGACGCGGTGGTATAGATGTGTGGTCCTTGACCACTCTTACACCCGATATGCGCACAGCATTGCCAGATCTCACAAGATTCTTTGCTTTCATCTGCGATTTAACTGGATCCAACTAGGAGCTAGAAATGATCCTATTGTTAAGACTGAAGGTTTGTTTGTGTATGAACAAAGCTCTGAAGCTACAATAATATCTAACTTGGGAGAGAACCTTAGATACTATAGACAGTGTAAACTTGAAAAAAAAAATGATATTGCTATGTTACAATAAAGTTTCATACATACTTACCTGGCAGATATATACATAGCTAAGACTCCGTCGTCCCCGACAGAAATTCAAATTTCGCGAGCCAATCGCTACAGGTAGGTCAGGTGATTCGACCGGCCTGCCCTGGGCGGCCAGGACTAAGGAACCATCCCGTTTTTCTATCATATTTTCTCTCTTCCACCTGTCTCCTGCGGGGAGGCTGGGTGGGCTTTTAATTGTATATATCTCGCCAGGTAAGTATGTATGAAACTTTATTGTAACATAACAATATCATTTTCATACAATCAACTTACCTGTCAGTATATACATAGCTGATTGGCACCCTTCGGTGGAGGGTAAGAGACAGCTACTATATGGAATAGACAGGTAAACAACATATGTTGTAGGTATAAATAAAACCTTGGTTCCTACCTGATAGGTGTAGACTTCGTGGGTGTTTGCCCAGTAGTCTGCATCACCTCAAGAAACTTTAGCGAGATATATGATCTATGGCCAAGAGTTCTTGTGGTCTGCCGATGGGGTCTTATCCGCTTACTCGCAGAGCCTGAAAGGACTTTGTCAATGGGTGCTGATCCACTTATATGACAATACACCTTATGAAGGAGCACACAACCAATCCCGACCACCTGATCCTAACCATATGTTTAGAACTAAGGATTGTTCCGAGTTATCCCCGAACTCTTCACAACAACCGTAACTCAAAACCACTATGCACACATACATAATTTCTAAAAAAAAAATTATACTCATCTAATTAGATATGACAAGATTCTCTTACTGAACAACATAGACGGCCGCCCGTGCTAAACCAAGTCCTCCATTGTTCGAAGAGACTCCAGACCATATCTAAAAAGAAGAAAAGTATATACTTTTAACGGATTGGTTGTCGGCTCCCGTACCCAGAATTGTATCCGCCGATACGAACGGACCTAGAGAAAAACACTTCTCATATGTCACAACGAACGTCTTTCCAAAGTAATGAGATGCAAATACTGAGTTGCATCCTTCCAAAATGTCTGTATCCCTATGATGTTTTTAAGTGACATATTCTTATGAAACGAGAGAGACGTCGCTACTGCTCTCACTTCATGAGCTTTAACTTTCAACAGTCGTAACTGTTCGTCAGAACAGAACCTTATGCGCGTCTGTAATGACGTTCCTCACAAAGAATGCCAGCGCATTCTTGGACATCAGTCTTGTGGGGTCTTTTACCGCGCACCAAAGACCTTGTCTAGAGCCTCCCATCTGATGCTTTCTCTGAATGTAGAACTTTAGAGCTCTTACAGGGCATAGAGATCTTTCTGCTTCTCTTCCTACGAGACTGATATGCCTTTGACTTCGAATGACTTAGGCCAGGGATTCGAGGGATTCTCATCTTAGCTAAAAAACAGGTCTTAAACGAGCAAATAGCTGATCTCCTTGAACCTACCTTATCTTGCAGGAGCATGTAATTCACTAACTCTCTTTCCCGTAGCTAAAGATAATAGGAATAGGCATTTTCTGGTGATGTCTCGAAACGAAGCCAGATGAGGAGGTTCGAATCTTTCAGAGAAAGAAACTTGAGGACCACGTCTAGGTTCCAGTTCGGAGGGACCGGTTCCTTCGACTTTGAAGTCTCAAAGGACCTTATGAGATCGTGGAGATCTTTATTATCTGCCAGATCTAATCCTCTATTCCTGAAGACAGCCAAGAGCATACTTCTGTATCCCTTTATTGTGGATACAGCTAGATGAGATTGCTCTCTCAGGAATAGAAGGAAATCAGCAATTTCCGCTATAGAGGTAGTGGAGGAGGACAACTTCTTAGTTCTACACCACCTTCTAAAAACCTCCCACTTCGACTGATATACTTTCGTAGTGGAGGTTCTGCGTGCTCTCGCGATCGCGCTTGCAACTTCGCGAGAAAACCCTCTCGCTCTGACGAGTCTTTCGATAGTCGAAAGGCAGTCAGAGCGAGAGCGGGGAGGTTTGATGATACCTCTTTGAAGTGTGGTTGTCTGAGAAGATCCATCCTTCTTGGTAGGGATCTTGAAAGTCTACGATACCACTCTACCACCTCCGTGAAACCAATCTTGGGCCGGCCAAAGGGGGCTATCAATGTCATCCTCGTCTCCTTTGACGCCACAAACTTTTTTAGTACTAGTCCCAGGATTTTGAATGGAGGAAAAGCATAGACGTCTACGCGAGACCAATCTAGCAGGAAGGCGTCTACCATAAGAGCTCTTGGATCTTCCACGACCGAGCAAAAGACTGCCAGCCTTTTGGAAATGAATGTGGCGAAGAGATCCACATGAGGTGTCCCCCACAGCGACCAGAGATCTTGACACACCTCCTCGTGTAGGGTCCACTCTGTATGAAGGACCTGGTTCCTCCTGCTGAGTCTGTCCGCCCTCACATTCTTTACTCCCTGCACGAACCTTGTCAGAAGGGAGATGTTCCTGTGAGACGTCCAAAGCAAAAGGTCTCTCGTCAGTTCGTAAAGGAACGAGGAGTGAGTCCCTCCCTGTTTTCGAATGTAGGCAAGTGCGGTGGTGTTGTCCACGTTTACGTTGCACATACTTTTGTTTCGACACCAGAGTTCTAGACTCTTCAAAGCCCAGATTGCAGGCGAAGAGCTCTTTGCAGTTTATGTGCCAAGTCACCTGCGCTGGTTCCCAGGTGCCTGACACATCCTTCGAGCCTAATGTTGCTCCCCAACCTTTCTCCGACGCGTCGGAGTACAACACTAGGTCTGGTTCTGTGTCCTTAGAGAGATCCCTTTGTTCTCTTCCAGAGGGGGCAACCACCATTCCAGGTGCGGTCTTATCTCCACTGGAATGGGAAAGGCGTCCGACAGTTGTCCAGTTTTCCAACTCCAAGACTTCTTGAGGAAGAATTGAAGCGGACGTAAATGAAGTCTTTCCTAGCGGGAAGAACTGTTTCGAGCGAGGAAAGGGTCCCTAGCAGGCTCAACCATTCCCTCGCCGACGTATGTTCCTTCCTTAAGAAGAGAAAGACTATCTGCAAACCTTTTGCGATTCTCTCTTGCGAAGGAAATACTCGAAAACCCCGAGAATCCATCCGAATCCCCAGATAGACTAAGTCCTGTCTGGGGGTCAGCTGCGACTTCTCGAGGTTCACGAGCAATCCCAACGCTTTGATCAGATCTAAAGTTAACGTCAGGTCCTCCAAGCACTGTCTCTCTGATCTGGCCCTGATGAGCCAGTCGTCCAGATACAGAGAGATATTTACTCCTTTGAGGTGAAGAAACCTCGCCACATTCTTCATCAGGCTTGTGAAGACCTGAGGAGCTGTGGGACAGGCCGAAACACAAGGCTCTGAACTGAAAGATCCGTTCACCCCCCGTCATGAAACGGAGGTACTTCTTCGATGAAGGGTGGATCGGGACGCGAAAGTAGGCGTCCTGGAGATCTAGAGACACCATCCAATCTCCTTGTCGCAATGACGCAAGGACTGAAGCAGAAGTCTCCATCGAGAACTTCTCCTTCCGAACAAATTTGTTCAGAGAGCTGACGTCCAGTACTGGTCTCCAGCCTCCCGAGGCTTTCGCAACCAGAAAAAGGCGATTGTAAAACCCCGGGAGTTTTGATCCAGTATAGTTTCTATCGCTCTCTTGTCCCACCTTTTGTTCCACCATCGATCGAAGAGTATCCCTCAGCATAGGATCCTTGTATTGGCTGTTTTAGTTCCCGTGGTATTGACGTTAGGGGAGAGTGTTCAGGAAAGGGATACGATATCCCTTCCTTATTATAGCCAACGATGACGCGTCTGCGTTTATAAGTGTCCAGGCCTCCACAAATCCCAGGAGCCTGGCACCTACTGGTGCTTGGAGGAGAGAAGCTTCACTTTCCCTTTTTAAAGGGACGAAAGGCAGACCTACCTCTCTTCTCAGGAGCCTTCCTTCTTGCGGGAGGTCTGGAGGTAGGGCCACCTCGAAAGGGCTGAACCGATGTACTCGGTCCTTTCTTGTCAGTTGTAGAAGCAGGCTTCTTCTTCCTTGCTGACTGCGTCAGAAGGTCCTGAGTCGCCTTCTCAGTTAATGAATGAGCAATGTCCTTCACCAACTGAGAAGGGAACAAAAAGTCAAACAAAGGCGAATAGAGCAGCGCTGCCCTCTGAGCGTGGAGACTGCCTTGTTAAAAAGGCACCATATACCGTCCTCTTCTTTAGAAGACCTGCTCCAAACAAAGAGGAGATTTCAAACGAGCCATCCTGCACCGCTTTGTCTATACAAGACAATATGCACAAAAGGGCTTCCGGTTCGATTCCTTCCGAATCATGGGCTTTCTTGGACATCACCCCAAGGGACCAATCTAAGAAGTTGAAAACTTCCAATACATGAAAGAGTCCCTTGAGGAGATGGTCCAGTTCAGAAATGCCCCACGTAATCCGTGCCGAGTTGAGACCTTGTCGACGTGAGCGTCAACTAAGGTCGAAAAGTCTGCTTCTGACGTAGACGGGAGGAGCATACCCATATTCTCTCCCGTCTGATACCAAATGCCTCTTTTACCACTAGTCTCGCTGGAGGCATGCAGAAGACCGTTCTTACTAAGTCCTTCTTAGACTTCATCCAAGAGTCTAAGGATTGTAGAGCCCTCTTCATTGAAATGGTGGGCTCATTTGAGAAAAGACGAAGACTTCTTCGTCTTAGCACTCGAAAACAGAGCGCGCGGAGAAGGAGGAGCGGCAGGAGTCAATTCGTCTCCATACTCCTCTAGAAGCAAGGCAGTCAAAACTTTATAGTTCGACAGTCCTTCTCTTCCTTGATATTCTTCGTCCGAGTTTACTTCCAACTCGGGGATCTAAAATGAGTCTCCGCTCCCAACTCTGTAGCATTCTTCCTCTGGAGATACAAACTCCTAATGGAGGAGGGGGCTAAGGGAATGATATTCCTTCCTCTTCCCCGCTTTAATAGCCCTGGAAGGCGCCAAAGCTCAGGCTTCTCTCCTAAATAGAAGACGCTTCCCGCTTGGATGACGCTTCTCGTCCGCCAAGCGTCCTGGCTGACGCCTCCCGCTTTACCTTGGCTGCTGACGGTCCGGATGACGCCTCGCGCCTGGAAGACGCTCCGCTCTCAAAAGGCGTCCTAACTGGCGCCAAAATATTGGTTGGAGCTTCACGTCTACCAACAGCTTTCAAAGATGCTTCATGTCTAAAAGACGTCTCACATCTCTCTGGCGTTACGTATCTTTCGTAAGCTACCGATCTCGTCTCTCGAACCCGAAGCTTCTGTAATATGTTTAGAAGCTTCACCGTCTGCATGACGCTTCTCGCTTAGCAGGGGAGAGAGGACGAGACTTCTTGATTGGAAGCGCAACGTCCTTCCTACGAGGCGCTAAAATCCACCAGAGAGGCCAGTTGTTCTTGTACTGCCATAATAATCTTCCTTGAAGCTTCTCCCACGTCAACTGCATGACGCTTTCGTCATCAATCGGGGAGAAGTAGGAAAGGGTACTTCTGCGTCCTCGTCGGGTGACGCTGACGCCACCTTTCGCCTTCTTAATAGAGAGGGAGCGTCATCTGAGAAACGCTCTGGGCTCGAATCAATTTCGGGTTCTTTCAAATGACGTTTCAGAGGCCTCGATAAATCCGACTCCTTCCACCCTCGTTTAGGTGAGGGAGAGGGAGAGGATGAGAACACTCACGAAGGACGCTTTTTCTAAAGCGCCCTTGAGCAGCCTGCCACGAAACAGAGCTTTGCTGAACGGGAAGCGGCTGAACCCCGTTTTTTTGGGGATTCCCCACGACCTCCTTAAGGCTTTCGACTTTCCTTCTCCTCTGGGCATGGGACTTGGAAGAGGTCTAGGGCAGGGAGCGTCGCAGGGACGATCAAACGTCCCCTCTCCACACACTGGGAGAACTCACTTCACTGTAATGCTCACTTTCACTAGCCTTACCTTATAAGTCCCCATTTTGGACTTCATGTCTCGAATAGTAGCTTTCAGATCGGCGATTTCCGAGGCCGAGTTCCGAAAGTACACTTTGTGAATTAGACACATAGGGAGTAATCTAAATCATTAGGATTAGAATAATTATCAGTAAAAGGCTCATAGGCCTTGAACTCACACCTTTCAGACGTCTAAAACCTATCCTCACTAAACTTCTTCAAATAAGAAGTTAAAGTCTTCCACTCTTCTGCATTTAATCCCTCGCATTCATTACAAGTATTATTAGCAGAACACTGAAACCCCTACATTTACGACATACAGTGTGAGGATCAACCGAAGCTTCGGTATCCTCACCCTGCAGCCTACATTCACACACATTCTCACACTCACATTTGAATCAGACATACTGAGAAAATCCAAAAAGCAATTCAAAAAAACAGTCCACAGTAGCGAATGCCAAAAAACACGATCCAGATACGTCACCAAAAAGCCGAGAAACGATGATCAAAGGATGAAATAAGAATCTAAGTCAGGAGGTAATAGCAACAATGTTGATACCACCGGCGACAGAGAAAATATGATAGAAACGGGTGGTTCCTAGTCCTGCGCCCAGGGCAGGCCGGTAGATCACCTGACCTACCTGTAGCGAGTGCGCGAAATTTGAATTTCTGTCGGGGACGACGGAGTCTTAGCTATGTATATATCTGACAGGTAAGTTGATTGTATGAAAAAGAAACATTAATAAGCAGGAGTAATAAGAGATCTGACGATAGCCAAAGAAAATGCAAGCAAAGATAATGGACATAAGCATTACAAAGAAAGAGGAATAGGCTAGCAGATGAGAATTTAGAATGACCAAAACATACGAGATTGGATAAATGACCGAATCGACACTATATCAGAATGTGTAAAACTTGCTACAGACACATTATCATCTCAATAAAATTGTCTATACTTATGGTGTATACATAATACTAATCCTATGCATGCTAACACCTCAAACTAGGTGTTGAAGATAGCAGAATGCGCCAATGGAGCAAGGATTAACGTTACTAAAACTGTCCTTAGCCAAACTCTTTAAACGAGATTCAGACCATGAAAAGGGCAAAGAAAGTATTGGAGGGCACAGAACTTCATTGTCCCAAGAACCGACCCGTTTCCCTGGCAGCGGACATTACCAACTGAGACAGGGCAGTCCTAAGCTCATTCTACGTACAGACGAGGGCACCAACACCTTACTTCTAATAGGGGAATGAGAAAAAGAACACACATTATGGAGGGGTTCGGAATGTTCCTGTCATGAACTCAGTTCAACTTGTATTAGAACTAAAAATAGGTTTAATGTTATGTTCTAACTTCTCCATATGCTTTTCCTGAAACTGACTGAATGGGGAGCAGGAGGAGGAGGACGACAAAGGAAGTCAATACTAGCACTACTAAAAATGCCCAGTCTGAGTAGGGATAGTCACAATGAAGGGACACTAAGAAGGATAGAACTGACAGGTTTAAGTCCTGATCTACTAATTTGCTTTCACAATTTGTCAGTTTCCCTTCTTTCCTATATCTAACATATTCAGGCATAAATTTCTCAGAAAACTCCCTACATTCATCACATCTAGTTTCAAGATCACACTGTAACCTCGCAACTGGTACAAGCCGAATGTTGATAAACTTCAATCCAACATCCTCCTTACACAAAATCCTTTCCTACATAGCGTGATTTATTTTAGTTTTGCTTCCAGTGGAAAATATCCTAGGAAAATGAAATTGCAATACTGTAAAAAGGAGTTAAAACAGCCAACTTCATAGAGTACCCATAAACACCCTAATCGCAATGGCGGCAGAGAGAATTCTGAGAAGAGCTAAAACATTCGAAACATACCTGTGCAGAACAGGTAAACGAGACAATCACCTGGGCAGCCATTCGATTTTTTGTTTGTGAATGACAACTCGCCTAATCGGGGTGGAGATATAGCTAACTTTAACAGTAGGCCAAAGATTCATCACAAATAAAAGAACAGTAGCCATGTTAGACTTAGGCATAACATTGTAGTAGTATAACAAACTACAGGGATGAATGCACACAAACTAGTTTAGAAGGTAGGATGAGGCTTAAACAGAATGACACCTACTCAAGAAAATCAGTTTGTACAAAGCTCTGGTCTGCCTATTTTCTTACTAAGTGAAACTGGGCATTTAAACTTGATAAAAAAATTATATTCCACGTAGGAAAATGAAAAGGTGGCTCAGAGAAATGCCCACAGTTTTGTCTTCCAATGGACCTCTTCTTGGAGCTCCAGGAAGAGGTCCATTGGAGGGACGAAACTGTTGGGCATTTTCCTGAGACATACCTTTTTTCATTTTCCTAAGTGGAATACGTACAAACGGAATTAATATATCTAAGAGGATTACCAGTAGTGTGATAGATTATTATATATAATATATATATATTATATTATATATATATATTTAATATTATATATCTATATATATATATATATATAGTATATATTATAATATATTTATATTATATATATATATATATATATATATATAGCCATGGCATAATAATAAAGGTGCCAGATGACGGCAAAAATCAATACAATACTTTATCCCATTATGGGGGCTGAAATGAAAATAAACTTAATTCAAAATTCAGACACCATGAGACATATTATCTGCTAAGATGAGTCAAGTAAATATCAAAAGAGACATAGTTTAGCCTGCATATAAGTATTTTTCAAGAAATCTTACAGGAAATGCCAATTCAATACAGTTCCTAATGTATATTAACCTGTACTTTTCACTAAACATCCACCCACACAGATTGATCTAAGAAATGTATCACATCTGTAAGGTATATCAGCAATAAGTCATCAAACTACACATGACAAACATATTTGTAAACAGCCACATGAAAGGTGAAAATTAAGACCAGGTACCAAGCACTTTCGTGTATTGCGTACACTTCACAGAATACACAACAGCGCTTGGTCCATGGTCTTGAATAATCATCTTTCATGTGGCTGTCTACAATAAATAAATAAATATATCACATAAGATATATATACTATATATATATATATATATATATATATCTATATATATATATATATATATATATATATATATATATATATATATATATATATATATATATATATATATATATACACAGTAATACCCCAAACTTATGGAAGGTTAGGTTCCAGACCCCCTCGTGCTAGGGGAAGTTTCATGTAAGCTTGACAAGGTCTCTAAAAATGCTAATAAAAGCTTGCTTTTATAGTTTGAACACTAAATATAGCCATAATCATGCTCACTATGTATTAGGTTATTTTTTAAGTGAAATTAAAGTTATTATAATTTCATTTATAAAAAGTTTTCTTTGGGTCACTAGGTAAACTTCTTAAGCCAACTTTATAAGTCAGTCATAACGAAGGTACACAATTCAATAAAATAAAGAAACCGTATGTGCATACGTAATATTTGCAGAGGATGATGAAGGTAAAATCATGTACTAGTGTGAGGGTTAACTAAGAGAGAGAGAGAGAGAGAGAGAGAGAGAGAGAGAGAGAGAGAGAGAGAGAGAGAGAGAGAGAGAGAGAGAGAGAGAGACGTATATGTCATGTGAAGTAAAACTCTGGAGGGATATCATCTTTGAAAAGTGTGAATGGGATCACATCTTCTGAAAGTACGTTAACTGTATGTGAAGTAATTATGTAACATAGTAGTGTATGTATGTGAAGTAATTATGTAACATAGTAGTGTAAATAAAGATTTTATATAGAAAAGCTTTTAAAACTTAAAAATTTACATAATAAATTAAATATAAACACTTTTGCAGGATTTTGCAGTGTTTCTGGAGGATTCGCAAATGTTCGCGCTATTGCAAATATTCACGTCTGATAATTAGTTAGGTTCCAATGAAAAGTTTGTGCCATTGCGAATTCGCACAAATCGAATCGTGTAAGTTTGGGGTATTACTGTATATGTATATATGTTAAATAGATATAAGGAAAACAAAGCAATAATAATTTTCCATAACAAAAAACAAATAATTATTGTTACTTCTATTTTTGTTAGTATAATTAATATTGCTTTGTTTTTCCTACAATTTATAAGCATGTTTCTCTATAGCTCCCATTAACTGGGCGATTTGGAGAGGGGAAAATTCACTCAAACAGTCAACTTGACTCAGCTTCCTGTTAAATTGCTATGGCGAAAAAATGGCTGCATTTCAGAGACCTTTGATCAACAAATTAATTTCACCTTTCCTTTGTATTGCTATCATATAAACAGGCAGTTCCCTGTTATCGGCAGACTTGGTTAATGTTGGACCCCATAAAATGACAATTTATGCCACCCCATAACACGAGTTCTGGTTATCTATGGCATCCTAACATGCTGAGTTCCAGTTATTCGTGGCGCCATAATGCGCCGGGTTCCAATCATCACCCCCCCATAATTGAGTTATGGCATCATAACATACCTAACAGAGGCGCCAAGATTACTGTAGTTATGTCACAAATGACATTAAGTAGAAAAAGACTGATATAGTTTTACATTACTATATCCTTATTTGCTACAGTGAAGAGATCGGCAAGGGCATATAAATACTTTGAATTTAAGCTGTAAGTTGCAGCTGAAGCTGAGGAAGAGCGTTCATCTGATAACAACTACGTATCATCATGTGTTGACGACATGGATGGAACTCCCTCAAACTTTGGTATATTACCATCAAACTTGACCTTAAAGTTTGTGAGAGAAATATGTTTTAATCCAGACTGTTTGGCATGAAGTAGCACATTTTAACTGTTTTCACTCCAATAAAAGCTGAATATGTAAAGCTCATAGTATTCTGAAGAAATCAAGTGAAAATACTGAATGCAATCAGTTGGTTTTTTTATGCAATAAACAAACATGCCCTCAGTGCCAGATACTAAATAAAATAAAAAAATTTCACAATGAAACGTATTCGAGTGCTATTTCGACTTGAAAACACTTCGTATAATGTAAAATAACCTTGTCCTATATCATCTAGTATCTAGAGATTCATTTACGCTAACTAGAAGCAAGAAAATCGCTCTGATTTGAATTCAATGCAGCAAAGTAAACTACCCTCGCAATCGCCCTCAGCTAATCCCCCCCCCCCCCCCCCCCTCCCCCCCCCCCCCCCCCCCCCCCCCAAAAAAAAAAAAAAAAGCATTGATTGCAATTTGTATTTTAATAAAACAATAGTAATGAAAATATCCAATATTATTGATGCAGTGAAGTAAACATAACTTTGTGCCAGAAAACCATGAAAAGGTTAAAAGAAAATACTAAGTGTTTCTGAGGTTCAAACAAAAACATTTGTTTTTAAATTATTCTAAATGGGGAAAGTTGATTCAAGTTATTAATTTTTTGAGTCACAAACAATGTCCTCAAACAAATTAAGTAACTTACCAAGTAATTGCATAGCTGATTCCCATATGAATAGGTGGGGTGAATGGGAATACTTTAACTCCCAAATTCTAAATATAAATGAACAGGGAAGATAAGTTAGCATAAGTGCTTGTTGTACCCTTACCAGTTAAGAGAGTTGCTGCAGGCAGGAAGATGCTGCCTCTGGTTGGCGGTCAACCGTACTGGTGTGGCTGGTTTGGCCACTGTGGGCCACCCTCTACCAACAAATGGGAGCTATGTAGCAAGGAGCATTCCAATTGCTACAAAGCAACAGCAAAGGTTATGCAGCTCAAGGAGTTATCTGTTGGCTTACAAACCATAAATAGGAGTGTCTTTGTCTTTGTCTTAGACGGAGTACTTTAAAATTAACAGACAACCATACAAATTCCATCACCTACACCTAATTAATGTGGAAATATGTCTTGCATATCTATTGTTACCATCCAGTCATTCAGATGGATCAAAGAGAGAATTGACTGATTGGTTTCCATTTTAAATTGTTTTCTTCACACAAAAAAATTAAAGGCACTGACATCCAAGAGAGGTCTCCATCCCCCTGATGTTTTGGGGACCACAAAAAGTCGGTTGTAAAATCCCCAAGAAGTGAAGTCTTCGACTTCTTCCATGGGTCTCTTGTCAGAAATAGAGAAGCCTTGCTCCCACAGGAACACGGAGGATAGTACTGTCATATGCAAGCAAAAGGTCTTGGGGGCCCCTTCTGATGGGCAAATGGAACGTAGATTGAGCGAAGTCTGGCTTGAAATTTTTGCTCCTAGTGCCCAACCAGGGGTGCTGTTGCAAATGGCAAAGTTGTCTTGATGTTAATGCAGAAGGTTCCTTAGGGCATTTACCCGGTAGCCGTGTCAACAGATCTTGGTTGACTTTATCTGAAGATCTGAAGCGATCTCTTTGATGGTAGTCTAAGGAAAAAGACAACAATGATCAAGCAGTGAAGAGAGGCACTGACTTCTGGGAAGCAGATACTCTTGCTGGTGAATGAACACCAGCGTTCTCTTTTCTTTGAAACTCCTGTACCAAATAAGGAGGTTAGTTTCAGGGAGCCATCTCTAATGGCCTTGTTGGCATAAGAAAGTACACTTAACTAATTACTGAAAACTCATCCCAAGGATCCACACCATCTTCAACTTTCTTAGCCAGCGTTCCAACAGTCGAATCCAAAATACTTAGGACTTTGAAAGTCCTGAAGATATTCTTAACAAAAGGTCTAGCTCTGTGCTGAGAACATGATCTTAGCCGAGGAAAAAACTGACCGTCTCGAAGAATTGATCAAACACAAGAAGTACCTCTGGGAAGAGGCAGCTACCTCCGGGAAACACGCTTCTCCAGTAGCATAGGCCTGATACCGCTTGTTCAAAAGACAGGAAGGGGGAGTGCAGAGACCACCTTACCTTGCTCTCTCTTGTTCAAGAGCCAAACATATAACTTCCATAATGCTTTCCTAGATGAGGAGGACAATAACATCTTAGGAAGCCTAGAAGATTCCACAGTCTGGTTCCTCGTGTAAAAGGCAGAGGCAGGAGAAGCCAGGGTTGCTGGCGAGAACAATGAAGGAAAGGCTACAAGGATATATCTCAGTCAACTAGCAATGGTGTAGGAACAGGAGTTTGATCAAAAGCTTTGAACAAAGATATTAACAAAGAAGACAAGTCAGGAGGATCTCTGAAAAAGTACCATAATCTCACCCAGATCTTGTTGAATGGGATCCAAACAAGGCAGTTCCCGGTTATTGGCGGACTTGGTTAATGACGAACCGGTTTTATGGCACTTGGCTAATGCCATAAAATCGGTGATTTATGATGCCACGACACGCACGTTCCCATTGTTGGTGCCATAACACACCCAACAGAGGTGCCATTAGCCGGTTATCAGCAACATTAATCAGATATTGGTGCCATAAATCACAGTTTTGGTTTTTTGCATATCAGCACCCTGCCCAAAACAGAGCCCCCCATAACCAGAGACTGCCTATGTGGACCATGTACGTACAAGCATGGACGGGGAGAGCCAGATGTTGATGCCGAGAATAGGGAGCCATTTAGCGGGAGGGGCGAGAATTTGTGTAAAAACTTGAGGAGCTGTAGAGAGGCTGAAACTGAATCACTGTCCTCAAATATGAACGTGAGAAACTTTGGAGTCTGGATGGATAGGGACATGGAAGTATACATCCTGCATATCAAGGGTTATCATCCAATCCCCCTGGTGAATAGATGATCGTACCGACTGGTTCATCTCCATCTTGAACTTTGTCTTCTGGACAAAGCAGATCAGAGTTCTAACATCTAGGACAGGCTGCCAAACCCCCCCCCCCAACAATGACTTGGAGACTACAAAGAGACTGTTGTAAAAACCTTCCATGCAGCATACATCACTTCTTCTGGCTCTCTTCTGGAGGAGCCTTTCGTGTAGGCCTTCAACCTGATTGGTGTGGTGACTATCAGAGGATTCTCCTCGAATGGTATGGAGTAGCCCTCCTTCAAGATCTGGATAACCCACTGTTCTGCTCCTCTGATGCTCTATCTCTCTCAAAATAGAAGTATGGCTCCTATTGGTGCACGAAAGTCAGGTGCTTCATTTCTTGGACAAAGGTCTGGTAGAGGAACTTTTGATAGAACCGGTCGAGAAACGCACACTGGAGCAGGGCTTGAGGAGAAACTTCTGCCTACTCCCATGAATGGGCTGTTGCTGAAGTGGCGAAACTGCCTTGGCGCCAAACAATGAAGGGTGCTTAGAAGACTGCGCCAATAGGTCCCGTGCAGACTTTTTCTGGAGGTCAGCGGCTATTTCCTTGACCGTGGCTTAAGGAAACAGATAAAGGTGGTCCACAGGAGAGTAGAGCAACACTGACTTCTGCACATAAGTCACTCCTTTTGTCATGAAGAAGCATCACAACTCTCTCTTCTTTAGAACCACCAGTGACAAAAGAGCTTTAAACTCTAGCGAGCCCTATGTGATGGCTGGATCAGTGCAGGACAGTACACTAAGACATCTGCAGTGAAGTCTCCTGCTGAAACAGTAAACAATCCTCATCTTGGCGAGGAATCCAACTGCCCAGTCAAGAAAACTGAACACCTCAAAAACCTTAAAAATATTCTTGATGAGGTGGTCTGGTTGTCAAAGAAAACGTAATTTTTGCTGACGAGAAGGCCGTGCATTGTGCAAAATTTATGTGATCTGAGAAGCTTCCTCAGAGGAGGCAGCGACTCAAAAGGAAGAGCTCCTACAGCGGAGCACAATAAGTTTCTCCTACAAGTCGACCTTGAAGGCAGGGAAGCGAAGGTGGCCTTCCCTTGCTCTCTCTTAGACAGCCAGTTCCGGACCTCTTTAAACACTTTCTTTGAAGTAGAGGAAAGAAATATCTTAGGAAGCTGAGCACTGACATCAGCATGGTTTCTCATGAGGAAGGTCGAGACAGGAGAGACTGGGGCAGCTGGTGCAAAAGTCGCAGGAAAACTGGCTGGAAGTTAATGCTCCAACTGAAGGACCAGGGGCACGTCTGAGCCTGGAAACACTACTACCACAGGAGGGTCAACCTCCCTAATAATGGAAGAAGTAGCAGCAAAATTCTCCTCCTTAGTCAAGTGAATCCCCAAGGAGCTCAATGAAAGCAGATATTCAACAGGTACTGGTACTGGAACAAAGACAATGGGACAGCAAACCTGGAATTTTGAGATGATTGGTAGTAGCTGGGAACATGAGGGAAACACCTGGGTTTTGGTACCCAACTCATCTGTCCAAGGAGATCATGAGGGAGAATACACCCACTCTGTGTATCCCATCCCTAGATTAAGGGAGAAAGCGCATGCAAAGAAGGTAAATGAATGAAATAGCTGAGGGTATAATAAAAGAACTGTAAGGGTTAGCAGGGTGATCCTCCCAATGCACCCTTCAAGGGGAAGAGGCATTCAATACCTGTGTGGAACATTGCCCACTGGGGACATGCAGCAGCCACACAAATGCTCCTGATCTTATAATGCATTTGTACCTGGTTTTCTGCCAAAGAAAAAACAAGCATGCCAACAAAAGAAAATACTCGAAGCTCAACAGACAGCCTAACATAGAATGAAGTACGTCTGCACTTAGTGACAGATGAAGAATGTAGTACTTGTGTTTAGCAGGCAATACAGACATAATTTCCAACTTGCTCCTAGACCCACCATTTATCTACCTCGCTAACAAGATCACCAGTCGCTAGCCATGTTGAAGAATATTCCTACATAAAAGCCCTCCAGCTCCAGCTGAAGGATACACCTACATAAAAAGTGATGGTTTGAACAATTAGCTTGGATAACTTGACATATAATGACAGCTGTTACCAACATCCCAACATTAACCTACAAATGAGTTGGTCTACCAAGGTCTGCTACATTTGCAAGTTCATAAAGCTGCAAAATGTACAAAAACTGAACAAGTCTCTCTGTCTCTTTGATAACCTGATCTACATCAATCTGGACTAATTTATTATGCACTTAACCTTATGATAGATATTATCATCAAACCACAGCGAGAAAAGTTTTGCTATAGTGGTTATGGTCATTATTTTATTTTCTAAAAATTTAAATTTGTATTTCAAAGTGTTATAAAGTTATCTTGCATCAATGGCAGTCATTGTTTCTGTTGTCATAAGGTAGGTTTGAGCAACTTTAGTTAAATCTGCAAGAAATTAAAGTATATCTTAGTTTAACCAGACTACTAAGCTGATTAACATCTTTGCTATGGCTAGTCCAAAGGATGAGATTTTTATTTACATGGCTAGGGACCAATTTGCAAGAGTATTCTCTATGATGTGGGGAGGAACCCAAGTACTTTGGGCGGGAAAACACAAGTCACTGGGTAATGGCGTAACGGCTTTAACACTTTGATGTTGACATGGATCAAATGTTACTATGTAGCTGTTTACAAAGTTAATGTCATTAATGGGAAATCTTTATCAAGGTTGAAGTAGCTACCAACTCAAAAGATTTTCTGGTTATGCTTCCCTAACTAGCATTTTAAAGTTAGTTTACACTGCTGATGGTGCATTACTTTGCTGCTAGATGAAAGATCTCCCAATATATTAGCACTTTTTAAACGATATATGTAAAACTTTCATTGCCTATGCAGTATACAGTTATTTCTGGCAGTAAATATCTTTACTTGGGGATAAAAACTTATTTTGAAAAGAATGCAGACTATAGTATCAAGAAGGCAAGATTGACCATAGCCTTTCATTGAAATTTTCCACTTCTTTTTTCAAATGAAATTTTCCACTTCCTTTTACAATCTGTCAAATGAAATCAAATCAAAAAGGAAAACAAATAAACACAGTCAAACCTTGGATTTTGTATGCCTCTTCATTTTCTACGTTTCAGTTTTCTTAGACTTTTTTCTACAAAATTTTGTCTCTGTTATCGTACCTTTCCTCGGTTTTCATACACTTGGAAACACTCAGGGCCCACACATGACTGGGTCCCGTATCGAGCGCCCAAAACAAAGCATCCCATCTTTCATGACTCATTCTGCTTTTGTGTTTGTCTTTTTATATATATGCTTTTGTTATTTGCATGCAACTGTTAAATAAGCCATTATGGGGCCAAAGAAAGAGTTCCAAGGGCTAGCCCTTCTGTAAAAGTGGTGAGAAACAATATAGAATTTAGTTAAAACGTGTGAGAAACAATATAGAATTTAAGAAAGAACTCGTAGCAAAGTGTTGAAGGAAGTTGCATGCTGATCTAGGCGAGAAAATGCCTTCAACAAGGGCTGCTGTTACTGAATTTAAGGCCAGCAGAGCCTGGCTTGAAAAATTCAGAAAACGAGTGGGCACACATAATGTGCCTACTTCAGGGATTAAGGACATGTTCACAAAGTGGAATGATAAAAAAATTTTGTGGAGAATTTTCATCCCAACAAAGAAGTTGTAATCCCTGTCTTTAACATGTTTTAATGACAATGTCGTGTTCAACTTTGGCAAATTTAAAAAAAACGCCAGAAAGAAATGTAAATGTTTGGACAGTTTTGTTGTGCAACAGGGGGTCCAGGTCCAGTAACTCTTCAAGTTGGTCCTAGTGCCAGTAAAAAAAAAAACAAAGAAAAAAACAAAACGAGGAAGTAACCTCAGATAGTGCCAGTAAAAAACAAAAAGTGTAACCCCAGATACGGGTAGGTCCTTGATACATGAAGTTCCAAACAATAACCTCTCCTCTCTGTCTTCAATACGCTAACAGGTGTTTTCCACAAAGGTAAGAATGATGTTAAATGTTCATTCATTCATTTCATTAGTCATTTATATTAATTTCTCATTGTTTACATATGTTTTCTGTATGTAAAACTGTTTTTTCCTTATAAAATGCATTTAAAAAAAATATTTTTTTGGGGGTTTGGAACACATTAATCACATTTACATTACACCTGTTGGAAATTGTTTCAGTTTTTGTACGTTTCACCTTTCATGGGGGGTTCTGGAACAGATTATGTACAAAAACCAATGTTCCACGGTATGTATTTTAATCACGATACAGACAAACAGCTAGTCCATGCTCCATCAAAAACCAAATCCATCTTAAAAATTCGTTACTTCAGACATGCATGGGGTTTCAAGTATCTGAATGTTTTTTCATTCTGCAGATTTAACATTATAAGATATTTTGTATTGTATTTCATATTCTAGAGTAAATTTACTAATATTGTGTTTTCTGTGTATATATGTATATGATATATGTGTACATACAATATAGTGTATATATTATATATATATATATATATATATATATATATATATATATATATATATATATATATATATATATATATATATATATATATATATATATAGTATATATATATATATATATTATATATATATATAGATATATATATATATATATATATATATATATATATATATATATATATATATATATATATTATATATATAAATGAGAGCTTATAACTTTTCATGCCATAGTACAGTAAGTGTCAAAAGTGAGGCTACAAATTTCAGAGGATTTTTTTTCAAAAATTCACTAACTGGCAACTACAAAACATAACTCAAAACTTATTTTTTCTACATTGAAAGCTCTGTCAAGAAAATAAAACTAACATATGATGCAAAAATATCAAATCTATGATGTTTTATATCAAGCATAAGAAAAAATTATGGAATAGTAATTAGTATTTTTCAAAGTAGTATATAGTATTACTTCAAACTATGGAAATGAAACAATTTGAAATTTTTGTTCAACACAGGATTACCAACATTACCTATGTATACTTCAAGCAACATGGAAACAAATATTTAATATCATAGAGTATTATCAATTATTTATGCATAAA
>NC_087202.1:132094679-132104679 GCF_015104395.2 Macrobrachium nipponense | reverse complement strand
CAGATGTTTCTACAGGGAAATTCTTTTTCTTTTCTCTTAATGAAACAGTTATTGAACTAGCACTGACCATTCACTAGGGAAATACCTTCTCCAAGTGGTTCTACAGTTAAATCAACTGATACATATCAGATAAAGAGGGTGACAATATAATAACTGCAACCCCCACAAGTTTCTAAAGAAGTATGATTAATTTTGACAATTTGTAGCCTCACTTTTGATGCTTACTGTACATGAAGCAAATATTATCTTACTGTATTTTGACTTTACACATTTTGGACTTAATGCTACAATTCATGAACAGTGGTAAAAATGCCTGACCACCACCTAGGCCTGCATCCCTCCAACTCTCATTTCATCTCTCCATAATGTTGGTGACCTTGTCTTGTTCACTTAAAACTCTTTATGCTTTGTGAATGATATACCAAGTATGGATTAGGTTAGGTCTTGTGAAGTGTTTATTGATGACTAATGGTGAAGAGAGGTGAGTCACTGAATGTTGTGAAAGCTAAATTTCTGACCCTATGACAACTAGCACTGTTATATCAACACAATGTATAACTGGAATGTATAACTATACTCCGTTTTTTTTTTCATCTGTCCATCCGCCTGTGTGGTTTTTGTATGGTAACACTGCGTCCCGGGCTTTAAATAGTTTGCGCTACGTGTTTTAGTTTTTATAAATAAAAGGATATCTGGGTGTACATTTGCAACTGAAAAAGTGTTTTAATAATTTACTGTATGCGAATTACACCATTAATATTCGAAATAGGTTATTGTTATTATTGTTGAATGTAAGCTCCCTTTTCGGGGTGGCGAATGGAACAGCCAGACGCAGTGCTTGGGAAAATTGCTTCTCTCGCTATTCACTACGGCAAGATGTCAACAGTATTACTTCATTATATGTAAGTATATCAGTATGTACTGTTTAATTTTTATAAAGTGCGTTTCAGCCAGATACGATATGACGTAACTTGGTTTAGTATCTGTTTGATGGAATTTGTGTCTGGCTGTTCCATTCGCCACCCCGAAAAGGCAGCTTACATTCGACAATAATAACAATATCCTATTTCGAATATTAACGGTGTAATTCGCATGCAGTAAATTATTAAAACACTTTCAGTTGCAAATGTACAACCAGATATCCTTCATTTACCTAAAACTTACACAGCGTAACTATTTCAAGCCCGGGACGCAGTGTTACCATACAAAAAGACCACTGGCGGATGGACAGATGAAAAAAAACAGAGTATAGAACCAAATTCTAAAAAGAAGTTTCCCGGTTAGAAGGTAGGCTGGAATGAGTTAACTAAGAATTCCCAACAAAACAGAAGTTAAAAAAAACTCACATTTGTACTTATGATATTGTTTATTAATTAAATTTTTTGACTGAGCACTATAGAAAAGGGTGCTTATGTTATAGTACATGTGAGATAACTTGAATCATTTAACAAAGTGTGAGGAACGTAGAGCCTTTTCTTTTCATGAACAAAACCTCAGCAATATGACATGCTTCATACCCGCCCTTAGCTATCAAAGTAAAATCATAAAAAAACAGTCGGTAAGCTTCCCACATTAATTCAGTAATTTTCTCTGTATTTCACCTGTATACTGCATCATATTCACCCTTTTCTAAATTGTCCAATCAAAAACTTCCATTAATAAACAATACCTCTGTGCAGAGCTCTTCCTTAGAATGACCAATTACATATAAAGCTAAAAGGGACATAGAACACTTGGAATTGTAAAAAATAAAACTATGAAAAAGCTTACAGGAACGGGTGGGCGAACTTTTCAGTGCAAGGGCCACATTAAAATGTTCACAATTTTATTGGGCTGCATAGTATACTAAGCAAAATAATTTATATTTAAAACAGACAGAATAAAAGGCTCTTAAAGAAAAAAATGCAATAAATGTTTATCAATTAATACTTTAAGGCACAGTAGAAGATTCACATGAAACACAATTACTACTTGAAAGACAAAGAATTCAGTTGGAAAACAATTTTATTAATTATTATGAAGCAGAAAAATATATTTATTTGAAAAATAATGTAGTAATCCTGTTTAAACTACTTAAAAAGAAAAAAATGTATTAATATTGTGAAGTAGAAACATCAATTACAACACATCAAAAAACATACCTTAATTCAAAGAAAAATTTGTTTGAAAACCTCAAATTAAAGAAGAAATTGTTTTTTATTGATATTCCAAAGTAGGAACTTCACATTATTATTTAATAAAAACCAAGTAACTCAGCAACCCAAGAATCTCAATTTAATAACATTTGGCAGGTGGCATAAATTTCTTTGGAGGCGACCCGAAGGCTGTTGTTTTCCCACACCTTCTATAGGCCTATCTTTGCACCATTTACAATCAAGGAAAACTACCTTTGGTTCTACTATCAGGGCTATGCATCAGTCTATATTCGGCAACTTCCAGTTTTATGTGGTATTTATGACAATAAATACCACAAACACAAATGAAAGACAAAGAGCAAAAACACAAAGAGCGGCCAATATTCTACCAGCACTGGTGGGAACCAGGCGCGGTAGCAGTTTCCACCATTACCATAAGGTCAACATTCGCGTCGAGGGAACGACCGGCGTGCTACGTGAAATTGCTACGCAAGCCTGCAAACTTCCAGACTCCTTTCTCTTAACATCAACTCACCTCTTGCACCCAGGGTAGATTTTATTAGTTTCTTTTACACGAATTCAGTTCCTCAAAGGAAATAAACTCAAGACGTGACAAGATTCACGTAAGTACTACATACAACTTTATTCATTTCCGACTAATGGCTAAGCTGCTGTGCATCTGTTGGCCAGCTGCACACCTTGTGACACAAGGATTTCTTTTATTACCATTTCTTATAAGAACTTGTTTGAGAGTTATGCCATAGGTACATAAATAGGTTATGGCCCCTCAACCCGTTCAACCACCAGGGAAGACCTGGGGGGGTGGGGGTGTGTACCAAGACAGGTCACCTGCTGATGGGCAGCCCCATCGTCCTTCCAAGGAAGCAATGCCATCAGCAGGTTCCTGTCTCCATATAGACTTGGCAGGTCGCTGCTCACGGCCAACATCTGGCTGATTGTTGTCGTCTGACGAAGCAGGTAGCAGCAGCCACCTTGGTCGGGTGATGTCCGACTCTGTGGGGAAGCAAAGCAAAGCAAAAGAAGGCGTTTTCTTTCACCCTGGGTCCTGGGATAGAGCAACCCGGGGAACGTTTTGGGTGTTCTTCACAAAGCATTCCATGCAAAGAAGGAAGGAGAGAAGGAAGGAAGGAAGGAGAGAAGAAAGGGAGACAGGTCGGAGGTAGCCTACGACGATGACGAAACTTCCCATTTGCGGTCGAGGACTCGAAACAGCTTTAGCTGTGGCTACGAAGTCTGGGGAAAAGGGGAGGGAAAATGCGGAAAAGGGGGTAAAAAAAAAAAAAAAAAAGGGGCCGAGATCTGGAAAGGAGAAATGAGGAGAGAAGAGGGAGGATGGAGGTGTCATAGAGTGGTGGCCCTCCCGAGTGCCACCAGGCAGAGCGATTGTCAGCTGAGCTGTCTAATGTCAGCCGGCGTCCGTCCCTCCCCCTCTGCCCTACTCGAGACTTTGGACAATTTTTATTCGGCCCGACTCGAAGTCAACATTTGAATTACCTGAAGCTGGAGGGTGGAAATATGGAGGGGTATCCTTTGGTGCTCTGATGATAGCGACCCGCGGTGACGTATTTTGTTGTTTCTTTGGTTGTGACTCTGCATATCTCTATTTCACAAGAGGACTCAAGTCCCCATAGAGATGAACCCTTCGATTAGGGAGAATTTTTAGACAATGATCTCCTTTAATTCTATCCAGAGGACCACATAAGCACCTTTTGATACACAAAGGACTTCACTAAGAGTATGTTTGGAACACTAAAATACAAAGAGGAGGCCGATGCCTCACGATTCAAAGATTTTCTTCACAACGATCGCTTCCTTAGCGATAGAACTTGGTGCGAACCATCCAACAGTTGTTGTTGAATGTTTCCCTGAGCACATATGTCGCCCGGCAACTTCAAATACTCGTCACACACGAGCTTTTATCGGACAAACTCACTCTTTCCGAGTCTTTTTATCCATTCATACTATTATTTGACCCCATTCAGAACTCGCACCCGCATTCTAAACCAAGATTTGTATCATTAAAAGAAAATACGCTTTGAGAGAATGTTCTTTTGGTCGATGACAGATTCGTACCCCAAATTTGTGCTGCTTCCGCCATCTATGAATGACTTGAGGAACTTGTGTGAGGCGCGTTGCAAGAATCAGACATCAAATACTGACGATTCTACAGTCCTATGGCAAATATCAATATGCAATTACCCTGGTGGAGATCATTGTTAATATGAAAGAAAATGATGGCAAAGGGCGTGATAATAGTCAACTGGAAGACCATATCGATAAAGATCAGTAGATAAGGTTCGGAAGGTCATTACCCTTTATATTGTATATTGATTAGATATATCGATCCATTATGCATATGCGTTGTGGTCAGTCACAGAACCCAGATTGTAACTTGTCAAAACTACTGTTCAAACTCCACGGTCGGTATTTTCTCGCTTCGCTATTAGAGAATTATCTTTTGGATGCGTGCATCTGTACGTATGTGCGTACACAAGCACATATTTCGCATTCCGCAAGGTAGCACACAGACAGTGTTCTTAAAGTTTGTGCATAGTAATATTGTTCTGTAAATGAATCGATATCTTATCGTAGCTTTTTATAATCCAAGTATATTCGAAGGAACTGGCTTCCAAGAAAAGATTTTGGCTTGCAATTCCATTTCAAACATCCATTTCAATGTTACTAACTCATGACACTGTTTCATCTGCATATATATATTCAGATTGTAAATTTTGATAATACTATGCTAGTTGAATGTAAATGTCTCGCAAACTGAGATGAATGTGCTATAAAATCAGAAAAGGAGAATGCCGTGAAGAATGTCTCTGACCATACAAAAAAAAAAAAAAAAAAAAAAAAAAAAAAATTTAAAAAACTACAGGGGAAAAAGAGGTTAAGGTTGTGACCAATCGAAGCAACGAGAAAGGCGTTTTAAACAATCTGTACATAAAGCAAGATAACATTTTTGACATAGCAGTCGCTGTCTACATTTACTCTAGTTGTTTTGTGAAACCTCGCGTTAGCTGGAGAGCCGACACAGGAACATTTTGTCGACGATTAACAATAAAGTTAACAGCTTGAAAGATACCTGTTAGAGCCAACTAACAACAAAACAAGTTGTAAACATTATATATATATATATATATATATATATATATATATATATATATATATATATACTATATATATATATGTGTGTGTGGTGTGTCTGTGTGTGTGTGTGTGTGTGTGTGTGTGTGTGTGTGTGTGTATAACTGAATCACGAAAGTTAGGAACGTGATAAATCCATAAATAAAGATAAATGCCACGAAGGAAAAATAAACGAAGGAGGTCTGCAAGATCTTTCGACTTTAAATCCTTTACTGAGCAGATACTGACATAAAATACAGAGAAAAACAATACAAGAAGGTTCGTATAACTGACAGATAGGGATATAAAGGGATTAGTACCTAGAATCCGACACACCTGGAAGATAAGAAACCTTCCCAAACAAGCATAAACAATGGGTGCAATTTAAAAGGTTTAAGACAATCATCTCAGATACAATTTCCAGACAATTAAAGGATTATAGGTGACAGCTATTCGGAACTTGGTAAACAAAACCATATTCACAAAACATGACAGACATACATTACAACAAATTTAATAACTCAAAGGCAACTGATTTTTTATTTAAGTCAGTAATTATATCTTTGAGGTCATTCTTAAACATGTTACAGATACAAGGGTCTAAATGAAAAAGGCCACGACTAACATTGAAATTACAATGAAAAGTAAGTTGTATTAAAGCGGATTCTAAAAGATTTCATGATAAGACATCTCTTGACCATGCAATTACTGAACTATCAATCCAATTAATTCGGTTGGTTGTTTTCACTTAAATGAATGAATAATGTATTAGATTTTTGCCCAGTTTTTTTACAGAGTATTTATGCTGGCTTAGCCTTACTCTAAGCCTTTGCTGGACTGTCCGAGATAGAATGAGGGACAATCCATACATGGAATTTTATATATTATGTTGTTGCTTTCTCTGGGGGCCATTTTTTATTAACATTCTTTTTAGTGTGTTATATAGGAAAAAACAAGGTTGACATTAAAAGCTTTTAACAATGGTTTAATGGTTTATTTTTCCTTTGTGGCATTTATCTTTATATATATATATATATATAATATATATATATATATATATATATATATATATATATATACATATATATATATATATATATATATATAATATATATATATATATATATACATAATCATTAAGCATGATATTTTCTTTCAAACATGAAATGTAGCAAGTAACTGACCACTGACTTTTTATTATTTTCATTTTCTTTCAGTACATTTACCTTTCTAAAGTTTCATGAGCCGACAGGGATGCTGCCGTACACCTGATAGAGATCATCTGTTGGAACATCCCTGTCGAGCTCAGTAGACTACAGATAAGAGAGTAATGAAATTAATAATAAAAAGGAAATGTTTAGTTTCATATTACAATGCTGTTTACACACACACACACACACACACACACACACCACACACACACACACACACACACACACTACTATATATATATATATATAATATATATATATATATATATATATTGTTCAAGATTTTAAGCCAGAACCAAGGAAAGTTAAGATTTCTTATAACAAGACTTATTCATCCTATATATAAGTTGCCCCTTTGAACTGAAAGCCTCCATTCTCTTGAAAGCTATCTTTGCTCCCATTGGCTGTCCTGAATTTAACCCCCACAGGGATTGGGCATTGCTTACCAGGAGAAGTCTTAAAAGGGCAGGGACCAAGCAAATAGTTCTCAGAGCCTCCACAGAGCTAGGAGCGCTCAGAAGCTCCTGCTACCTTGCCCTGCAGACCACTTAACCCCTTTCTGCTCCCCCTGCCTCCTCTGGGGAAGTCCCAAGTATTTTTATACGTCCATAGTGCACAGACATATCAAGCAGAGGAAGACGTCCAAGCACAGGATTTCCAGGCACTTTGAGAGTAAATTCCAGTTCAGCCAGGGAATTGTTTTGCCTTTTGTCTATCATTTCCATTTTTCCAAGGCGACTTCCCCCCTCCTTTGTTTAGTTTCTCATTTCCCCCTTCTTGGCTCAATGCTGTGATTAGACCCCTTGTGATACTAGTGAACATCCCCTAGTTAATTCAATCAACAAAATAGTTCTTTCTGTGTAAATTCCCAGTCATTTTCATCCCCCCTGAGTGGCCTGTAAACTTTTTTGAGTTGAAAAGAAAGTGGTGTGTAACGTTCGCCCTTGTATGCCCCCCTACCTTATGCCAGTATCCCATCTCTTTGCAGACAAACACGGTGTCTGATTGTGGTAGAAATTGGAAACTCGTGGAGTAAGCCTTGCAATTTCAACCAATTTGCACAAAATTTTGAACGCTGAGTCTGGTTGTCCCAAGCCATGTGTTTCCGGTGGATCGACAATCAACCACCTTATTAATTCCTGGACCTATGTAAATTAATGTAAACACAGTGCATTTAAAACTAAAGTGCAGCTTTTATGTAAATTCCTCCTTCCTCAGTAATATCGGCCTTCTGCCATAGTTTTTTTTTCTTTTTTTTTTTTCCTTTGTTGTGATCTCTCGTTCCTCTATTCAAGGCCAAGTTTTTTCAAACTGTTAAACTATATTTTTCTAGGAGTGAATGTGCAGTTCAGAAACAATATATATATATATATATATATATATTCTATATATATATATATATATATATATATATATATTATATTCTTATAATGTAAGTTTTGTAATGCAATTATTTAATTTTGGTAATATGATTAATTCACCCTCAGAACCTGTGTTTCATGTTATGAAATGTATGTTTTTGTGTTCAGACTTCCACATTTTAAAGATAACACATGTCAAGTAGTGTAACCTTTTCATTTTTCTAAACAAACAATTAAGTTGGAGAAGAGGAAAAAACGTATGTAAGACAGAGAGAAAGAGTAACAGAGAAGGTTGTTATTCACACCTTGAGAATGTCTGAGCCAGCTGATTCTTTATCCGTGCAAACATACGCAGGGACCTCCCAGGCTGTATCGAGTCCTTCGAGAACCTTCTCTACAATGATGTTATTCATGTTTAATGTAGAGAGATGACGTAATATGTTTTCGTCTTGAACTAGATGCTAATCGCCCATATGCCATACGCTTATGGGGATAGAGAACGATTCATTCGATTCCGAGACCTAGCCGCTGGCTTGAGGGATAGGATCTCTATCTCTCTCTCTCACTCTCTCAAAATCTCTTCTCTCTCTCGCTCGCTCACTCAGATTACTGTAACGTAACTCACGTTTATATATAAGGTGGTCCCTCAATCATATATAATTCTTAGTAATATATGTGTTGTTTGTGGAATCTGAACATAGTATTATTTCTATAGTTTGTGAAGGCGCCCACGGAAGTGTAAATTGTGTAACAGGCCTTTCTCTTGAGTGAGAAGCTCCAGGTGCGTGTATACAGGTATTTTACAAATGCTTTGAAGTGCACTTCGAGGTTTTATTTTACCATTGGATAAAATTATCATTTTAAATACATTTTTTCTTTTGGTTTGCTCTTTTGACATGTTTTCTTTTTTATATGCTTAATGGTTTTGTACTGTCAATGCTTTAATTGTTTTCACTATTATCATTATGTTTTTTTTTTGCATTGTCTTTATTTTGTTTAATTAGTTTTGAATAATATTCTATTGTGTAATTGTTTGAATCTAACCACCTTGCAAATTAATTTGTATTTAATTAAATTTAATTTCAAATTTAATTATTGCTTTATGATTAATTTAATTAATTTTCTTGATAAACTTTGATTTATTTTGCTTAATAATTAATTCAAGAATTATTAAACTTTTGTTTTCAAGTAATTAACAATTTCCCTGAGTGTGAGTTTTCACTTATAAAGAATTTTGAATTTAGAAATAAAAATTGTTTATATTTTAAAATTTTATATGAGATTTATTTATTTATTTATTTATTTTGGTTCCCCACCAGTATTATATTTTTATTTGTTTAGGTAGAAATATAGTGTGGTAATGTGCCGTTTCCCTCAAATGAATCAGAATCAGGGAAATGCTTAAATTTGAAATTGTAAGAAGTGATGCCCTTTAATTAAGATTACCTCACATCCATTTTTAATGAACTTAGACTGATTGTTTTCCCTGACTGTTCCGGAGGTTTCTGGGGCTTCCGAAGGCTCATGACAACTACAGTTCTCTGTACAGCCTTTGGATTTCTTGTTAAAAGTGGGATCTGATCCCTCCGGAGACGAGAGCTTTGAAGATTTCTTGGGGAAATGGATTCGACTGAAACTAAAGACAGCTTCACAGGATTGTGGAGACTAGAGTCAATTTGAGATGATTTAAGGCAGATCCATAAGAACAGTAGATTGGGTATAGGGATCCGATGAGTACAGCCAGCATGTGAGTGCTACCTACTCCAAGATGACGTCGGTCAAGGGGCGATAACTCACCCTAAGTGGCGAGCGCTTTCTGCACTGGCCAGCCCATCTAAACCAAAATATCATCTAATAAAAACAATAACTTTTTAGGGCTAGTAAAAGCTGGATATCGGCCTCGTTTTTAATTTTTGTTTTGTAATGAATTGAATAGCTTTTTCATTTACAATGCATTCGGTACTAATTGATTCTGATAACTGAATAGTTCAATTCTTTTGTAAAGCTATTTTATAAATTTTTATTTCATAAGCTCTCTTTTATCTAATAACTCCATTTCAAGTAATAATCCTATTTCATTAGAATTAATGTTTTGCATTAAGTAATAGTTTTGAAAGTGAAGTTGTGTTTTTGTTTGTTTGTA
>NC_087202.1:132031166-132094179 GCF_015104395.2 Macrobrachium nipponense | reverse complement strand
TACAAACAAACAAAACACAACTTACTTTCAAACTATTACTTAATGCAAACATTTAATTCTAATGAAATAGGATTATTACATGAAATGGAGTTATTAGATGAAAGAGAGCTTATGAAATAAAATTATAATAGATTTACAAAAGAATTGAACTATTCAGTTATCAGAATCATTAGTACCGAATGCATTGTAAATGAAAAAGCTATTCAATTCATTACAAAACAAAAATTAAACGAGGCCGATATCAGCTTTTTACTAGCCCTAAAAAGTTATTGTTTTTATTAGATGATATCGGCTTTAGATGGGCTGGCCAGTGCAGAAAGCGCTCGCCACTAGGGTGAGTTATCGCCCCTGACCGACGTCATCTTGGTGTAGGTAGCACTCACATGCTGGCTGTACTCATCGGATCCTATACCCAATCTACTGTTCTTATGTATCTGCTTAAAACATCTCAAATTGACTCTAGTCTCCACAATCCTGTGAAGCTGTCTTTAGTTTCTGTCGAATCCATTTCCCCAAGAAATCTTCAAAGCTCTCGTCTCCGGGAGGGATCAGATCCCATTATAACAAGAAATCCAAAGGCTGTACAGAGACTGTAGTTGTCATGAAGCCTTCGGAAGCCCCAGAAACCTCCGGAACAGTCAAGAAAACAATCAGTCTAAGTTCATTAAAATGGATGTGAGGTAATCTTAATTAAAGGGCATCACTCCTACAATTTCAAATCTAAGCATTTCCCTGATTCTGATTAATTTGAGGGAAACGGCACAATTACCACACTATATTTCTACCTAAACAAAATAAAATATAATACTGGAGGGGAACCAAAAAAAAAAATAAATAAAATGCTCATATAAATTTTAAATATAAAAATTTTATTTCTAAATTCAAAACTTATAAGTGAAATTCACACTCTCAGGGAAATTGTTATTACTTGAAAACAAAAGTTTAATTAATTCTTGAATTAATTATTAAGCAAATTAAATCAAAGTTTATCAAGAAAATTAATTAAATTAAATCATAAAGCAATAATTAAATTTGAAATTAAATTTAATTAAATACAAATTAATTTGCAAGTGTTAGATTCAAACAATTACACAATAGAATATTATTCAAACTAATTAAACAAAATAAAGACAATGCAAAAAAAAAAACATAATGCATAATATGAAAACAATTAAAGCATTGACAGTACAACATTAAACCATATAAAAAATGGAACATGTCAAAGAGCAAAGCAAAAGAAAATGTATTTAAAATGATAATTTTAATCCAATGGTAAAATAAAACCTTGAAGTGCAATTCAAAGCATTTGTAAAATACCTGTATATGCAGCTGCAGCTCCTCACTCAAGAGAAAGGCCTGTTACACACTTTTACACTTTCGTGGGCGCCTTCACAAAACTAATAGAAATAATACTATGTTCAGATTCCACAAACAACACATATATTACTAAGAATTATATATGATTGAGTGACCACCTTATATATAAATGTGAGTTACGTTACAGTAATCTTGAGTGAGCGAGCGAGAGAGAGAAGAGATTTTGAGAGAGTGAGAGAGAGAGATAGAGATCCTATCCCTCAAGCCAGCGGCTAGGTCTCGGAATCGAATGAATCGTTCTCTATCCCCATAAGCGTATGGCATATGGGCGATTAGCATCTAGTTCAAGACGAAAACATATTACGTCATCTCTCTACATTAAACATGAATAACATCATTGTAGGGAAGGTTCTTGAAGGACTCGATACAGCCTGGGAGGTCCCTGCGTATGTTTGCACGGATAAAGAAATCAGCTGGCTCAGACATTCTCAAGGTGCGAATAACAACCTTCTCTGTTACTCTTTCTCTCTGTCTTACATACGTTTTTCCTCTCTCCACCTTATGTATGTTTAAAAAGTGAAAAGTTACACTACTTAACATGTGTTATCTTTAAATGTGGGAATCTGAACACAAAAACATACATTTCATAACATGAAACACAGGTTCTGAGGTGAATTAATCATATTACCAAAATTATAATTGCATTACAAAACTTACATTATAAGATAATATATATATATATTATATATATATATAGATATATATATATTATAATATAATCTATATATATATAGTTTGAACTGCACGTTCACTCCTAGAAAATATAGTTTAACACTGAAAAAATTGGCCTTGAATAGAGGAACGAGAGATCACAACAAAGAAAAAAAAAAAAAACTATGGCAGAAGGCCGATATTACTGAGGAAGGAGGAATTTACATAAAAGCTGCACTTTAGTTTTGAATGCACTGCGTTTGCATTAATTTACATAGGTCCAGGAACTAATAAAGTGGTTGATTGTCGATCCACCGGAAACACATGGCTTGGGGCAACCAGACACAGCGTTCAAAATTTTTTGCAAATTGGTTGAAATTGCAAGGCTTACTCCACGAGTTTCCAATTTCTACCACAATCAGGCACCGTGTTTGTCTGCAAAGAGATGGGATACTAGCATAAGGTAGGGGGGCATACAAGGGCGAACGTTACACACCACTTTCTTTCAATCAAAAGTTTACAGGCCACTCAGGGGGGATGAAAATGACTGGGAATTTACACAGAAAGAACTATTTTGTTGATTGAATTAACTAGGGGATGTTCACTAGATCATCAAGGGGGCTAATCACAGCATTGAACCAAGAAGGGGGAAATGAGAAACTAAACAAAGGAGGGGGGAAGTCACCTTGGAAAAATGGAAATGAAATACAGACAAAAGGCAAAACAATTCCCTGGCTGAACTGGAATTTACTCTCAAAGTGCCTGGAAATCCTGGGCTTGGACGTCTTCCTCTGCTTGATATTTCTGTGCACTATGGACGTATAAAAATACTTGGGACTTCCCCAGAGGAGGCAGGGGGAGCAGAAAGATATAGTAAGTTACCCCTTTTGAACTGAGCCTCCATTCTCTTGAAAGCTATCTTTGCTCCCATTGGCTGTCTGAATTTAACCCCCACAGGGATTGGGCAGTGCTTACCGGGAGAAGTCTTAAAAGGGCAGGGACCAAGCAAATAGTCCTCAGAGCTTCCACAGAGCTATGAGTGCTCAGAAGCTCCTGCTACCTCGCCCTGCAGACACCACTTCACCCCTTTCTGCTCCCCCTGCCTCCTCTGGGGAAGTCCCAAGTATTTTTTATACGTACATAGTGCACAGAAATATCAAGCAGAGGAAGACGTCCAAGCCCAGGATTTCCAGGCACTTTGAGAGTAAATTCCAGTTCAGCCAAGGAATTGTTTTGCCTTTTGTCTGTATTTCATTTCCATTTTTTCCAAGGTGACTTCCCCCCTCCTTAACTTTCCTTGGTTCTGGCTTAAAATCTTGAACAATATATATATATATATATATATATATATATATAATATATATATAATATACATATATATATATATCTATGTATATATAGTATATATATATATTATATATATATATATTAATATATATATATATATATCTATATATGAAAGGTTTTTTGTCACGAGGAAAAAATGAAAAAGCTATCTCGCTTTTTCATTTTTTCCTTCGTGGCAAAAACCTTTATTTATACATAGCATCACGTTTTATATACTTCGTGATCAAGTTATCATATACATATATATATATATATATATATATATATATATATATATATATATATATATATATAAATATGTATATATATGTGTGTGTGTGTGAGTGTGTGTGTGTGTGTGTGTAAACATGCATTGTAATATGAAACTAAACACCTTTCCCTTTTTTTATATTTAATTTCATTACTCTACTTATCTGTAGTCTACTGAGCTCGACAGGGATGTCCAACGGATGATCTCTATCAGGTGTACGGCAGCGTCCCTGTCGGCTCATGAAACTTTAGAAAGGTAAAGTACTGAAATGAAAATAATAAAAAAGTCAGTGGTCAGTTACTTGTTACATTTCATGTTTGAAAGAAATATCATGCTTAATGATTATGTGTGTGTGTATATATATATATATATATATTATATATATCTATATATATATATATATATTAATTTAATAATCTTTAGTTTACAAACTTGTTTGTAAGTTGGCTCTAACAGGTATCTATTCTAGCTGTTAACTTTATTGATAATCGTCGACAAAATGTTCCTGTGTCGGCTCTCCAGCTAACGCGAGGTTTCACAAAACAACTATAGTAAAATGTAGACAGCGACTGCTATGTCAAAAATGCTATCTTGCTTCATGTACAGATTGTTGAAAACGCCTTTCTCGTTCCTTCGATTGGTCACAACCTTAACCTCTTTTTTTCCCCGTAGTTTTTAAATTTTTTTTTTTTTTTTTTTTTGTTTTTTTTTTTTTTTTTTTTTTTTTGTATGGTCAGAGAGATTCTTCACGGCATTCGCCTTTTCTGATTTTATAGCACATTTATCTCAGTTTGCGAGACATTTACATTCAACTAGCATAGTATTATCAAAAGTTACAGTCTTGAATATATATATCCAGATGAAACAGTGTCATGAGTTAGTAACGTTGACATAGATGTTTGAAATGGAATTGCAAGCCAAAATCTTTTCTTGGAAGCCAGTTCCTTCGAATATACTTGGATTATAAAAAAGCTACGATAAGGTATCGATTCATTTACAGAACAATATTACTATGCACAAACTTTAAGAACACTGTCTGTGTGCTACCTTGCGGAATGCGAAATATGTGCTTGTGTACGCACATACGTACAGATGCACGCATCCAAAAGATAATTCTCTAATAGCGAAGCGAGAAAATACCGACCGTGGAGTTTGAACAGTAGTTTTGACAAGTTACAATCGGGTTCTGTGACTGACCACAACGCATATGCATAATGGATCGATATATCTAATCAATATACAATATAAAGGGTAATGACCTTCCGAACCTTATCTACTGATCTTTATCGATATGACTTCCAGTTGACTATTATCACTCCCTTTACCATCATTTTCTTTCATATTAACAATGATCTCCACTAGGGTAATTGCATATTGATATTTGCCATGGGACTGTAGAATCGTCAGTATTTGATGTCTGATTCTTGGCAACGCCGCCTCACACAAGTTCCTCAAGTCATTCATAGATGGCGGAAGCAGCACAAATTTGGGGTACGAATCTGTCATCGACCAAAAGAACATTCTCTCAAAGCGTATTTTCTTTTAATGGTACAAATCTTGGTTTAAAATGCGGGTGCGAGTTCTGAATGGGGTCAAATAATAGTATGAATGGATAAAAAGACTCGGAAAGAGTGAGTTTGTCCGATAAAAGCTCGTGTGTGGCGAGTATTTGAAGTTGCCGGGCGACATATGTGCTCAGGGAAACATTCAACAACAACTGTTGGATGGTTCGCACCAAGTTCTATCGCTAAGGAAGCGATCGTTGTGAAGAAAATCTTTGAATCGTGAGGCATCGGCCTCCTCTTTGTATTTTAGTGTTCCAAACATACTCTTAGTGAAGTCCTTTGTGTATCAAAAGGTGCTTATGTGGTCTCTGGATAGAATTAAAGGAGATCATTGTCTAAAATCTCCCTAATCGAAGGGTCATCTCTATGGGGACTTGAGTCCTCTTGTGAAATAGAGATATGCAGAGTCACAACCAAAAGAAACAACAATACGTCACCGCGGGTCGCTATCATCAGAGCACCAAAGGATACCCTCCATATTTCCACCCTCCAGCTTCAGGTAATTCAAATGTTGACTTCGAGTCGGGCCGAATAAAAATTGTCCAAAGTCTCGAGTAGGGCAGAGGGGGAGGGACGGACGCCGGCTGACATTAGACAGCTCAGCTGACAATCGCTCTGCCTGGTGGCACTCGGGAGGGCCACCACTCTATGACACCTCCATCCTCCCTCTTCTCTCCTCATTTCTCCTTTCCAGATCTCGGCCCCTTTCCCTTTTCCTCCCCTTTTCCCCGGACCTTCGTAGCCACAGCTAAAGCTGTTTCGAGTCTCGACCGCAAATGGGAAGTTTCGTCATCGTCGTAGGCTACCTCCGACCTGTCTTCCTTTCTTCTTTCCTTCCGTCCTTCCTTCTCTCCTTCCTTCTTTGCATGGAATGCTTTATGAAGAACACCCAAAACGTTCCCCGGGTTGCTCTATCCCAGGACCCAGGGTGAAAGAAAACGCCTTCTTTTGCTTTGCTTTGCTTCCCCACAGAGTCGGACATCACCCGACCAAGGTGGCTGCTGCTACCTGCTTCGTCAGACAACAACAGCCAGATGTTGGCCGTGAGCAGCGACCTGCCAAAGTCTAATGGAGACAGGAAGCTTGCTGATGGCATTGCTTCCTTGGAAGGACGATGGGGCTGCCCATCAGCAGGTGACCTGTCTTGGTACACACCCCCACCCCCCCAGGTCTTCCCTGGTGGTTGAACGGGTTGAGGGGCCATAACCTATTTATGTACCTATGGCATAACTCTCAAACAAGTTCTTATAAGAAATGGTAATAAAAGAAATTCTTGTGTCACAAGGTGTGCAGCAGGCCAACAGATGCACAGCCATTAGTCGGAAATGAATAAAGTTGTACGTATAGGGCTAGTACTTACGTGAATCTTGTCACGTCGGAGTTTATTTCCTTTGAGGAACTGTATTCGTGTAAAAGAAACTAATAAAATCTACCCTGGGTGCAAGAGGTGAGTTGATGTTAAGAGAAAGGGGTCTGGAAGTTTGCAGGCTCACATAGCAATTTCACGTAGCACGCGGGTCGTTCCCTCGACGCGAATGTTGACCTTATGGTAATGGTGGAAACTGCCACCGCGCCTGGTTCCCACCAGTTGCTGGGTAGAATATTGGCTGCTCTTTGTCTTTCATTTGTGTTTGTGGTATTTATTGTCATTGTTTTATCTTTATGTTCGTCCCCCGGGTGCTTGGCATTAAACATGGGGCCCATTTTGCACATAAACTGGAAGTTGCCGAACATAGACTGATGCGTAGCCCTGATAGTAGAACCAAAGGTGGTTGTTTTCCTTGATTGCAAATGGTGCAAAGATAGGCCTATAGAAGGTGTGGGAAAACAACAGCCTGCGGGTCGCCACCAAAGAAATTTATGCCACCTGCCAAATGTTATTAAATTGAGATTCTTGGGTTGCTGAGTTACTTGGTTTTTATTAAATAGTAATGTGAAGTTCCTACTTTGGAATATCAATAAAAAAACTTTCTTCTTTAATTTGAGGTTTTCAAACAAATGTGTTTCACTTTAGTTTTTGCCCTAAATTATTAATCAATTTTTCTTTGAATTAAGGTATGTTTTTTGATGTGTTGTAATTGATGTTTCTACTTCACAATATTAATATATTTTTTCTTTTTAAGTAGTTTAAACAGGATTACTACATTATTTTTCAAATAAATATATTTTTCTGCTTCATAATTAATAAAATTGTTTTCCAACTGAATTCTTTTGTCTTTCAAGTAGTAATTGTGTTTCATATGAATCTTTTACTGTGCCTTAAAGTATTAATTGATAAACCTTTATTGCATTTTTTTCTTTAAGAGCCTTTTATTCTGTCTGTTTGAAATATAAATGATTTTGCTTAGTATACTATGCAGCCCAATAAAATTGTGAACATTTTAATGTGGCCCTTGCACTGAAAAGTTCGCCCACCCGTTCCTGTAAGCTTTTTCATTGTTTTATTTTTTTACAATTCCAAGTGTTCTATGTCCCTTTTAGCTTTATATGTAATTGGTCATTCTAAGGAAGAGCTCTGCACAGAGGTATTGTTTATTAATGGAAGTTTTTAATTGGACAATTTAGAAAAGGGTGAATATGATGCAGTATACAGGTGAAATACAGAGAAAATTACTGAATTAATGTGGGAAGCTTACTGACTGTTTTTTATGATTTTACTTTGATAGCTAAGGGCGGGTATGAAGCATGTCATATTGCTGAGGTTTTGTTCATGAAAAGAAAAGGCTCTACGTTCCTCACACTTTGTTAAATGATTCAAGTTATCTCACATGTACTATAACATAAGCACCCTTTTCTATAGTGCTCAGTCAAAAAATTTAATTAATAAACAATATCATAAGTACAAATGTGAGTTTTTTTTACTTCTGTTTTGTTGGGAATTCTTAGTTAACTCACCCAGCCTCTCTTCTAAAAGGGAAACTGTTTTTAGAATTTGGTTCTAGTTATACATTCCAGTTATACATTGTGTTGATATAACAGTGCTAGTTGTCATAGGGTCAGAAATTTAGCTTTCACAACATTCTGTGACTCGCCTCTCTTCACCAATCAAGCAATAAAATCCAAAATAAGAAAGAAACAAATAAAGAGAGGAATGAGAAATATCAGGTAAAAGAAAAAAGCAAGCCATCAACGAGATATGCAGAGGTGCCAGCAAAAAATTTCAATGCATCAGCTCCAAGATTCTACTCAAGAGATAATAACTGTTTTTATTATGCAAGGGGATATTGCAGATATGGAGAAAATTGCAGATTCAGACACAAAATGAATAATTATGATGAAGGAAGAACAAATATTATGGAAAGTGGATTTTTTGTAATGTCAGAATTTCTGGAAATGAAAAAAAGAACAACATACCAGAACAGGAAAGAGACATGGGAAAATCCTTATTATTACCAATATTAATGAAGGAGGAAAACACGCAAACCATCATAGTGATGAATGCGCAGGGTTTAGTTACGAGTAACTCAAAAAGAAAAATAGAGTACTTAGAAGAACTAACCCAAATTGAAAAGAAAATAGATATAATGAATATAAGTGAAACCTGGTATTCCCAAGAGACTGGGAATGATGATCAAATAAAAGGGTTTCAAACTTATAGATCAGATAGAAAAAATAGGAATCAAGGGGGAACCGCAATATATGGGAAAGACAAAAAAACAAGGAAAAATATATGCGAAATATAGTAACTCAGAATGTGAACTAATAGCGGTAGAATTTGAATCTGAAAAATTAATGACATAGTAATATATAGACCTCCTAATACTAAAGAGTTTGACTTAATAATAGAAAAATTGGATGATATATGTAGAAATCACAAGGACTGGACTATTCTCCTATCTGGAGACTTCAACTTTCCTTTCGTAGACTGGAAAGAACGAATAGGAGATTGTGGATGTACTTCTACATATAAAAAAGAGAGTAATAGTAGTGCAGAAGATAAGAGGCAATTCGAAAAGCTATTAGATATGCTACTAGAATACAACATTCAACAAAATAAATCACACTGCCAACAAGAAACGGAAAATACTTTAGACCTAGTATTTGTGAACTAGATGAATTATGTTAAAGAAATAATAGTTTATAATGCGAGTATTTCAGACCATAATGTCATAGAATTAACAGTCCATTCCAAAGCAAGTGAAAACAGAGATAAGCAAGAAATGAAAAAGTGGGAAGGATATGGAAAATACAACTTCTACAGTAAAAATATAAAATGGTCAGAAATAAATGAAGAATTAAACAAAGATTGGGATAATATTTTCGTAAGTGATGACATAAAGGTAAATACAGAGATATTATATATTAGAGAAAATAGTGGATAAATATATACGAAGAAGAAAAGTAAACATCAGTCATGGCATACCAAGAGACAGAAGGATCTTGTTCCAGAAAATCAGAAAGTGGAAAAAAAGGTCTAGCAAAAAAAAAAGAAAAAAATGCATGGAAAGTTATAGAACTAAAAAGTAAGATAGAAAATGCAGAACAACAGATTATACAATCAAAAGAAAATGAAAAAACGGGACTTGGAAGAAAAAAAACCCTATTAAATATCAAGCAAAATCCCAAACACTATTTACTCATATGCGAAGAAGATGAATAAAAGAAGAATAGAAATAGGCCCTCTAAGAATTGAAGGGAGATTAACGAATGAAAAAAAGGAAATTTGCAACATACTGGCAGAACGATATAAGAGAGAATTCACCCCTAGAATAGATAATGATATAGAAGTAAGGGATGAAAATAGTGAATATTTAGCTGACATAGATATTAATGAAGCTGATATTGTGCAGGCTATTAATGAAATTAAAAATGGAGCTGCTGCAGGGCCTGATGGAATTCCTGCTATTTTGTTAAGAAAGTAGTTCATTCTATCGCAAAGCCACTTGCAATATTATTAAGACAAAGTGTAGATACAGGCAAGATTTATGATGAGCACAAATTAGCATATATTACCCCTACTTTCAAAAGTGGATCAAGGACTAGAGGTGCAAGTAGTATAGGCCTGTGAGTCCTAACATCACATATTATGAAAGTGTATGAAAGGGTAATGAAGAAAAATATTATGAAACATTTAATAAAAAATAATTTGTTTAATAAAGGACAACATGGTTTCGTACCCGGAAAAAGTACACAAACCCAACTGTTAGTCCACCGTGAGAACATATTCAAAAATATGAAAAGCGGAAATGAAACAGATGTGGTTTATTTAAGGACTTTTGCAAAAGCTTTTGATAAAGTAGACCATAATATATTAGCGAAGAAAATTAGAAAACACAATATCGTGGATAAAGTAGGAAGATGGTTAAAAGAATTTTTACACAACAGAAAACAGATAGTTATTGCAAACGACGAGAAATCGGATGAAGCCAAGGTAATATCCGGTGTGCCGCAAGGTACGGTGTTAGCTGCAATACTGTTTGTTATTATGATTGAAGACATAGACAATAATGTTAAGGATTCGGTAGTGAGTAGTTTCGCAGATGACACAAGAATAAGTAGAGAAATTACTTGTGATGAAGATAGGAACGCTCTACAAAGAGACCTTAACAAAGTATATGATTGGGCAGAGGTAAATAGGATGGTATTTAACTCTGATAAATTTGAATCAATAAATTATGGAGACAGAGAAAGAAAGCTATATGCATATAAGGGACCTAATAATGAGACAATCACAAATAATGGAAGCAGTTAAAGACCTTGGTGTGATGATGAATAGGAACATGTTATGCAATGATCAAATACAACTCTGTTGGCAAAATGTAAAGCAAAAAGGGAATGTTGTTACGGCACTTCAAAACAAGAAAAGCGAAACACCGATTTGATTTGCTTTATAAAACATATGTTCGTAGTCCACTTGAATATTGCAATATGATATGGTACCCACACTATCAAAAGGATGATTGCACAAATAGAGAGTGTACAAAGGTCCTTTACAGCTAGAATAGAAGAAGTTAAAACGACCCTTGACTACTGGGAAATAGCTGACAATTCCTTAAAATTTATATAGTCTAGAAAGGAGAAACGAAGAGGAACGCTACATGATAATTCAGGCATGGAAACAGATAGAAGGAATAGCAGAAAATATCATGGAACTAAAAATATCAGAAAGAGCAAGCAGAGGTAGATTAATAGTGCCCAAAAACATTACCAGGAAAAAATAAGGAAAGCACACAGGACATTAATCCACTACGCACAGCATCGCTAATGCAGCGTCTATTCAATGCGTTGCCAGCTCATCTGAGGAATATATCAGGATGAGCGTAGATGTGTTTAAGAATAAGCTCGACAAATATCTAAACTGCATCCCAGACCATCCAAGATTGGAAGATGCAAAATATACCGGAAGATGTACTAGCAACTCTCTGGTAGACATTAGAGGTGCCTCACACTGAGGGACCTGGGGCAACCCGAACAAGATGTAAGGTCTGTAAGGACCATTAGTCATCAATAAACACTTCACAAGACCTAACCTAATCCATACTTGGTATATCATTCACAAAGCATAAAGAGTTTTAAGTGAACAAGACAAGGTCACCAACATTATGGAGAGATGAAATGAGAGTTGGAGGGATGCAGCCTAGGTGGTGGTCAGGCATTTTTACCACTGTTCATGAATTGTAGCATTAAGTCCAAAATGTGTAAAGTCAAAATACAGTAAGATAATATTTGCTTCATGTACAGTAAGCATCAAAAGTGAGGCTACAAATGTCAAAATTAATCATACTTCTTTAGAAACTCGTGGGGTTGCCAGTTATTCATATTGTCACCCTCTTTATCTGCTATGTATCAGTGATTAACTGTAGAACCACGTGGAGAAGGTATTTCCCTAGTGAATGGTCAGTGCTAGTTCAATAACTGTTTATTAAGAGAAAAGAAAAAGAATTTCCCTGTAGAAACATCTGTGGCTTTGAGCTCAATATGTGATATCGAGTTCACCATTGAGTGGCAGCAGGAACAGAGTGCATAAGCATTTGCCTAATGTGATATGTAAATTAATTTTCTACTTTTATAGCGTTATCATGAAAGCTATTATGATTTATTTTGATAAAGCACAAAGGAGTTTATCATCTGATTAAATGAAATATAAATAAGAAACAAGTTGGTGTAAAAAAAAAATGAAATCCAAGTTATATGTGCGTTTAGCATTGGCTATATTATTAGGCCTATTTCAATAATCAAGGAAATATTTTTTCCAGTTTTTTATTTGATAATTTCATCAAATTTCTAAATTGTGCAAATTTTTGCATGTGGAATTGATTTGAGGGTCGCATCAAACAAGTATTTTCAGAAGTTTCCACCCATTGATTTCACATGATCCAGAGTATGAATTTACTTAGTGAGCATTATTTTAATTTGAGTACTATCTCCTGTTATGCTCTCTCTCTCTCTCTCTCTCTCTCTCTCTCTCTCTCTCTCTCTCTCTCTCTCTCCTCTCTCTTCTCTCTCTCTCTCAGGACCACCTTATCTAGTCAGGAATACCAGAGGCCAGTTTTAAGAATCAAGCACTAGGCGTATTGGTCATGCTCAGGGGCTTCTTTGTATGTGTGTGTGTATGTGTATATATATATATATATATATATATATATATATATATATATATATATATATATATATATATATATATATATATATATATAACACGCACACACACATACAAAGAAGCCCCTGAACATGACCAATACTCCTAGCTCGTAGTGCTCGATTCTTAAAACTGGCCTCTGGTTATTCCTGACTAGATAAAAAGGTCCTGAGAGAGAGATAGAGAGAGGAGGGAGAGCATAACAGGAGATAGTACTCAAATTAAAATAATGCTCCCATAATAAATTCATACTCTGGATCATGTGAAATCAATGGGTGGAAACTTCCGAAAATACTTGTTTGTTGGATGGGACCCTCAAATCAATTCCACATGCAAAAAATTTGCACAATTTAGAAATTTGATGAAATTATCAAATAAAAAAAACTGGAAAAAAGGAAAAAAATATTTCCTTGATTATTGAAATAGGCCTAATAATATAGCCAATGCTAAACGCACATATAACTTGGATTTCATTTTTTTTTTACACCAACTTGTTTCTTATTTATATTTCATTTAATCAGATGATAAACTTCTTTGTGCTTTATCAAAATAAATCATAATAGCTTTTCATAATAACGCAATAAATAAAAGAGAATAATACATACATACATTATAATATTAATATAAATATAATATTATATATATAATATAATTATATATAATAATATATTATAATATATATAATAATATATAGACCATACATACATACATATTAATATATATAATATATATATATATCTATATATATATATATATATATATATATATATATATTATATATATATATATATATGTATATATAATTTGAGTATCCTGTTATGTTTCTCTCTCTCTCTCTCTCTCTCTCTCTCAGGACCTTTTTACTTAGTCAGGAATAACCAGAGGACAGTTTAAGAATCAGGCACTAGGCGTATTGGGTCATGCTCGGAGGCTTTTTGTATATATGTAGTGTATATAACTTGAGTATTCTCTCTCTCTCTCTCTCTCTCTCTCTCTCTCTCTCTCTCTCTCTCTCTCTCTCTCTCTCTCTCTCAAACAAAAACTCATGAATTTCTGTTATACAATAATGCTTGACTGGATCTAACTGATTACTGGTTGCATGTGGAAATATGAATTTGGGCGATATCACACCCTTATGATACGCCCACTTATGCAAATTCAGTCCTAAATTTCATGGTTGGAATATGATTAGAAGATTTGAGGTAAAAGGTTGAAGTGAAAAAGGTGAAGTTAGGATTGTGGGTAGGGGTAGAGGAAGATGGGGAAAAGGGTTGGTTGGGGTCTGTTGTCTTCCGACTTGAACAGGTGGTGATTTTACTGGTGCATATATCCTGGTGTCGGTCCTAATGGTTCTATCTTTGCCTAAATAGCAGACAATGGCCCCGCAATTTAAGCCTTGCTATGCCCGGAACCAGGCCTAGTCACCTGAAGGTAGCAGCAGCAAGAGCCTTTCTTGAAGATGGTGTTTTATGCTTGGTTTCACATGCTCTCTCTCTCTCTCTCTCTCTCTCTCTCTCTCTCTCTCTCTCTCTCTCTCTCTCTCTCTCTCTCTCTCTCTCCTTATAATAAGCTCACACTCGAAGAATGAGTTTTTTCAGAAAAGTATAGACATTCAACCCTAATTCTCTCTCTCTCTCTCTCTCTCTCTCTCTCTCTCTCTCTCTCTCTCTCTCTCTCTCCTCTATTTTGCTCTCTTTATCACCTTGAATATTTTTTTTTTTTTTTTTTTTTGCTCTCTTCTCTCGGAAGAATTTTTTTGCATTTATATTTGGCCTATTTCTCCTTTTATTCCGATATCTAGATGGTTGTAAAAATTATTTTCCAGTAATAAGGTTTCAGTATCATGAGCTTTATAAATTCGTGCTTGGTTTACCACAATCTTTCAATTTGTTTAGTAGGAATGCGTTAAAAACTATCATCGTTGAATCTTACTCTCTTATTGAGTCCTAGAAGCTAAAATCAGAAATGCCAACCACACCCAACTTCTCTGTAGAATCTAAGTGTCTAAGTGCATTCATGGTTGATTATGTTTAATGTACGGAGATTTTCCCTTTATATTCTATTGATACTTGTATGGTTTTATGCATAAAATAATTGATAATACTCTATGATATTAAATATTTGTTTCCATGTTGCTTGAAGTATACATAGGTAATGTTGGTAATCCTGTGTTGAACAAAAATTTCAAATTGTTTCATTTCCATAGTTTGAAGTAATTACTATACTACTTTGAAATAATTGCTATTCCCATAATTTTTTCTTATGATTGATATAAACATCATAGATTTGATATTTTTGCATCATATGTTAGTTTTATTTTCTTGACAGAGCTTTCAATGTAGAAAAATAAGTTTTGAGCTATGTTTTGTAGTTGCCAGTTCGTGAATTTTGAAAGAAATCCTCTGAAATTTGTAGCCTCACTTTTGACACTTTACTGTACTATGGCATAAAAGAAAATTATAAGCTCTCATTATATATAATATATATATATATATAGATATATATATATATATATATATATATATATATATATATAATATATATATATATATATATATATATATAATATATATATACACTATATATATGTGTACACACATATACATATACATATATATACACAGAAAACACAATATTAGTAAATTTACTCTAGAATATGAAAATACAATACAAATATCTTATAATGTTAAATCTGCAGAATGAAAACATTCAGATACTTGAAACCCCATGCATGTCTGAAGTAACGAATTTTTAAGATGGATTTGGTTTTTGATGGAGCATGGACTAGCTGTTTGTGGTACTCTGTATCGTGATTAAAATACATACCGTGGAACATTGGTTTTTGTACATAATCTGTTCCAGAACCCCCCATGAAAGTTGAAACGTACAAAAACTGAAACAATTTCCAACAGGAGTAATGTAAATGTGATTAATGTGTTCCAAACCCCCAAAAATATTTTTTAAAAATGCATTTTATAAGGAAAAAACAGTATTACATACAGAAAACATATGTAAACAATGAGAAATTAATATAAATGACTAATGAAATGAATGAATGAACATTTAACATCATTCTTACCTTTGTGGAAAACACCTGTTAGCGTATTGAAGACAGAGAGGAGAGGTTATTGTTTGGAACTTCATGTATCAAGGACCTACCCGTATCTGGGGTTACACTTTTTGTTTTTTACTGGCACTATCTGAGGTTACTTCCTCGCTTTGTTTTTTTTTTTACTGGCACTAGGACCAACTTGAGAGTTACTGGACCCTGGACCCCTGTTGCACAACAAAACTGTCCAAACATTTCTTTCTGGCGTTTTTTTTAAATTTGCCAAAGTTGAACACGACATTGTCATTAAACATGATAAAGACAGGGATTACAACTTCTTTGTTGGGATGAAAATTCTCCACAAAATTTTTTTATCATTCCACTTTGTGAACATGTCCTTAATCCCTGAAGTAGGCACATTATGTGTGCCCACTCGTTTTCTGAATTTTTCAAGCCAGGCTCTGCTGGCCTTAAATTTAGTAACAGCAGCGCTTGTTGTAGGCATTTTCTCGCCTAGATCAGCATGCAACTTCCTTCAACACTTTGCTACGAGTTCTTTCTTAAATTCTATATTGTTTCTCACCACTTTTACTAAATTCTGTATTGTTTCTCACCACTTTTACAGAAGGGCTAGCCCTTGGAACTTTCTTTGGCCCCATAATGGCTTATTTAACAGTTGCATGCAAATAAACAAAAGTATATATATAAACAGCAAACACAAAAGCAGAATGAGTCATGAAAGAAGATGGGATGCTTTGTTTTGGGCGCTCGATACGGGACCCAGTCATGTGTGGGCCCTGAGTGTTTCCAAGTGTATGAAAACCGAGGAAAGGTACATAACAGAGACAAAATTTTGTAGAAAAAAGTCTAAGAAAACTGAAACGTAGAAAATGAAGAGGCATACAAAATCCAAGGTTTGACTGTGATTATTTGTTTTCCTTTGTGATTTGATTTCATTTGACAAATTGTAAAAGGAAGTGGAAAATTTCATTTGAAAAAAGAAGTGGAAAATTTCAATGAAAGGCTATGGTCAATCTTGCCTTCTTGATACTACAGTCTGCATTCTTTTCAAAATAAGTTTTTATCCCCAAGTAAAGATATTTACTGCCAGAAATAACTGTATACTGCATAGGCAATGAAAGTTTTACATATATCGTTTAAAAAGTGCTAATATATTGGGAGATCTTTCATCTAGCAGCAAAGTAATGCAGCCATGTCAGCAGTGTAAACTAACTTTAAAATGCTAGTAATGGAAGCATAACCAGAAAATCTTTTGAGTTGGTAGGCTACTTCAACCTTGATAAAGATTTCCCATTAATGACAGTAACTGTAAACAGCTACATAGTAACATTTGATCCATGTCAACATCAAAGTGTTAAAGCCGTTACGCCATTACCCAGTGACTTTATGTTTTCCTGCCCAAAGTACTTGGGTTCCTCCCCACATCATAGAGAATACACTTGCAAATTGGTCCCTAGCCATGTAAATAAAAATCTCATCCTTTGGACTAGCCATAGCAAAGATGTTAATCAGCTTAGTAGTCTGGTTAAACTAAGATATACTTAATTTCTTGCAGATTTAACTAAATTTGCTCAACCTACCTTAGACAACAGAACAATGACTGCCATTGATGCAAGATAACTTTATAACACTTTGAAATACAAATTTAAATTTGTAGAAAATAAAATAATGACCATAACCACTATAGCAAAACTTTTCTCGCTGTGGTTTGATGATAATATCTATCATAAGGTTAAGTGCATAATAAATTAGTCCAGATTGATGTAGATCAGGTTATCAAAGAGACAGAGAGACTTGTTCAGTTTTTGTACATTTTGCAGCTTTATGAACTTGCAAATGTAGCAGACCTTGGTAGACCAACTACATTTGTAGGTTAATGTTGGGATGTTGTAACAGCTGTCATTATATGTCAAGTTATCCAAGCTAATTGTTCAAACCATCACTTTTTATGTAGGTGTATCCTTCAGCTGGAGCTGGAGGGCTTTTATGTAGGAATATTCTTCAACATGGCTAGCGACTGGTGATCTTGTTAGCGAGGTAGATAAATGGTGGGTCTAGGAGCAAGTTGGGAAATACGTCTGTATTGCCTGCTAACACCAAGTACTACATTCTTCATCTGTCACTAAGTGCAGACGTACTTCATTCTATGTTAGGCTGTCTGTTGAGCTTCGAGTATTTTCTTTTGTTGGCATGCTTGTTTTTTCTTTGGCAGAAAACCAGGTACAAATGCATTATAAGATCAGGAGCATTTGTGTGGCTGCTGCATGTCCCCAGTGGGCAATGTTCCACACAGGTATTGAATGCCTCTTCCCCTTGAAGGGTGCATTGGGAGGATCACCCTGCTAACCCTTACAGTTCTTTTATTATACCCCCAGCTATTTCATTCATTTACCTTCTTTGCATGCGCTTTCTCCCTTAATCTAGGGATGGGATACACAGAGTGGGTGTATTCTCCCTCATGATCTCCTTGGACAGATGAGTTGGGTACCAAAACCCAGGTGTTTCCCTCATGTTCCCAGCTACTACCAATCATCTTAAAATTCCAGGTTTGCTGTCCCATTGTCTTTGTTCCAGTACCAGTACCTGTTGAATATCTGCTTTCATTGAGCTCCTTGGGGATTCACTTGACTAAGGAGGAGAATTTTGCTGCTACTTCTTCCATTATTAGGGAGGTTGACCCTCCTGTGGTAGTAGTGTTTCCAGGCTCAGACGTGCCCCTGGTCCTTCAGTTGGAGCATTAACTTCCAGCCAGTTTTCCTGCGACTTTTGCACCAGCTGCCCCAGTCTCTCCTGTCTCGACCTTCCTCATGAGAAACCATGCTGATGTCGGTGCTCAGCTTCCTAAGATATTTCTATCCTCTACTTCAAAGAAAGTGTTTAAAGAGGTCCGGAACTGGCTGTCGAAGAGAGAGCAAGGGAAGGCCACCTTTGCTTCCCTGCCTTCAAGGTCGACTTGTAGGAGAAACTTATTGTGCTCCGCTGTAGGAGCTCTTCCTTTTGAGTCGCTGCCTCCTCTGAGGAAGCTTCTCAGATCACATAAATTTTGCACAATGCACGGCCTTCTTGTCAGCAAAAATTATGTTTTCTTTGACAACCGGACCACCTCATCAAGAATATTTTTAAGGTTTTTGAGGTGTTCCGTTTTCTTGACTGGGCAGTTGGATTCCTCGCCAAGATAAGGATTGTTTACTGTTTCAGCAGGAGACTTCACTGCAGATGTCTTAGTGTACTGTCCTGCACTGATCCAGCCATCACATGGGGCTAGCTAGAGTTTAAAGCTCTTTTGTCACTGGTGGTTCTAAAGAAGAGAGAGTTGTGATGCTCCTTCATGACAAAAGGAGTGACTTATGTGCAGAAGTCAGTGTTGCTCTACTCTCCTGTGGACCACCTTTACCTGTTTCCTTAAGCCACGGTCAAGGAAATAGCCGCTGACCTCCAGAAAAAGTCTGCACGGGACCTATTGGTGCAGTCTTCTAAGCACCCTTCATTGTTTGGCGCCAAGGCAGTTTCGCCACTTCAGCAACAGCCCATTCATGGGAGTGGGCAGAAGTTTCTCCTCAAGCCCTGCTCCAGTGTGCGTTTCTCGACCGGTTCTATCAAAAGTTCCTCTACCAGACCTTTGTCCAAGAAATGAAGCACCTGACTTTCGTGCACCAATAGGAGCCATACTTCTATTTTGAGAGAGATAGAGCATCAGAGGAGCAGAACAGTGGGTTTTCCAGATCTTGAAGGAGGGCTACTCCATACCATTCGAGGAGAATCCTCTGATAGTCACCACACCAATCAGGTTGAAGGCCTACACGAAAGGCTCCTCCAGAAGAGAGCCAGAAGAAGTCTCTTTGTAGTCTCCAAGTCATTGTTGGGGGGGGGGGGGGGGGGGGTTGGCAGCCTGTCCTAGATGTTAGAACTCTGATATGCTTTGTCCAGAAGACAAAGTTCAAGATGGAGATGAACCAGTCGGTACGATCATCTATTCACCAGGGGGATTGGATGATAACCCTTGATATGCAGGATGTATACTTCCATGTCCCTATCCATCCAGACTCCAAAGTTTCTCAGGTTCATATTTGAGGACAGTGATTCAGTTTCAGCCTCTCTACAGCTCCTCAAGTTTTTACACAAATTCTCGCCCCTCCCGCTAAATGGCTCCCTGTTCTCGGCATCAACATCTGGCTCTCCCCGTCCATGCTTGTACGTACATGGTCCACATAGGCAGTCTCTGGTTATGGGTGGGCTCTGTTTTGGGCAGGGTGCTGATATGCAAAAAACCAAAACTGTGATTTATGGCACCAATATCTGATTAATGTTGCTGATAACCGGCTAATGGCACCTCTGTTGGGTGTGTTATGGCACCAACAATGGGAACGTGCGTGTCGTGGCATCATAAATCACCGATTTTATGGCATTAGCCAAGTGCCATAAAACCGGTTCGTCATTAACCAAGTCCGCCAATAACCGGGAACTGCCTTGTTTGGATCCCATTCAACAAGATCTGGGTGAGATTATGGTACTTTTTCAGAGATCCTCCTGACTTGTCTTCTTTGTTAATATCTTTGTTCAAAGCTTTTGATCAAACTCCTGTTCCTACACCATTTGCTAGTTGACTGAGATATATCCTTGTAGCCTTTCCTTCATTGTTCTCGCCAGCAACCCTGGCTTCTCCTGCCTCTGCCTTTTACACGAGGAACCAGACTGTGGAATCTTCTAGGCTTCCTAAGATGTTATTGTCCTCCTCATCTAGGAAAGCATTATGGAAGTTATATGTTTGGCTCTTGAACAAGAGAGAGCAAGGTAAGGTGGTCTCTGCACTCCCCCTTCCTGTCTTTTGAACAAGCGGTATCAGGCGTATGCTACTGGAGAAACGTGTTTCCCGGAGGTAGCTGCCTCTTCCCAGAGGTACTTCTTGTGTTTGATCAATTCTTCGAGACGGTCAGTTTTTTCCTCGGCTAAGATCATGTTCTCAGCCACAGAGCTAGACCTTTTGTTAAGAATATCTTCAGGACTTTCAAAGTCCTAAGTATTTTGGATTCGACTGTTGGAACGCTGGCTAAGAAAGTTGAAGATGGTGTGGATCCTTGGGATGATTTGTCAGTAATTAGTTAAGTGTACTTTCTTATGCCAACAAGGCCATTAGAGATGGCTCCCTGAAACGAACCTCCTTATTTGGTACAGGAGTTTCAAAGAAAAGAGAACGCTGGTGTTCATTCACCAGCAAGAGTATCTGCTTTCCAGAAGTCAGTGCCTCTCTTCACCGCTTGATCATTGTTGTCTTTTTCCTTAGACTACCATTCAAGAGATCGCTTCAGATCTTCAGATAAAGTCAACCCAAGATCTGTTGACACGGCTAAATGCCCTAAGGAACCTTCTGCATTTAACATCAAGACAACCTTGCCATTGCAACAGCACCCCTGGTTGGGCACTAGAGCAAAAATTTCAAGCCAGACTTCGCTCCAATCTACGTTCCATTTGGCCATTCAGAAGGGGCCCCCAAGACCTTTTGCTTGCATATGACAGTACTATCCTCCGTGTTCCTGTGGGAGCAAGGCTTCTCCATTTCTGACAAGAGACCCATGGAAGAAGTTGAAGACTTCACTTCTTGGGGATTTTACAACCGACTTTTTGTGGTCCCCAAAACATCAGGGGGATGGAGACCTCTCTTGGATGTCAGTGCCTTTAATTTTTTTGTGTGAAGAAAATTTAAAATGGAAACCAATCAGTCAATTCTCTCTTTGATCCATCTGAATGACTGGATGGTAACAATAGATATGCAAGACATATTTCCACATTAATTAGGTGTAGGTGATGGAATTTGTATGGTTGTCTGTTAATTTTAAAGTACTCCATTTAAGACAAAGACAAAGACACTCCTATTTATGGTTTGTAAGCCAACAGATAACTCCTTGAGCTGCATAATCTTTGCTGTTGCTTTGTAGCAATTGGAATGCTCCTTTGCTACATAGCTCCCATTTGAGTAGAGTGGCCCAGTGGCCAAACAGCCACACCAGTACGGTTGACCGCCAACCAGAGGCAGCATCTTCCTGCCTGCAGCAACTCTCTTAACTGGTAAGGGTACAACAAGCACTTATGCTAACTTATCTTCCCTGTTCATTTATATTTAGAATTTGGGAGTTAAAGTATTCCCATTCACCCCACCTATTCATATGGGAATCAGCTATGCAATTACTTGGTAAGTTACTTAATTTGTTTGAGGACATTGTTTGTGACTCAAAAAATTAATAACTTGAATCAACTTTCCCCATTTAAAATAATTTAAAAACAAATGTTTTTGTTTGAACCTCAGAAACACTTAGTATTTTCTTTTAACCTTTTCATGGTTTTCTGGCACAAAGTTATGTTTACTTCACTGCATCAATAATATTGGATATTTTCATTACTATTGTTTTATGAAATACAAATTGCAATCAATGCTTTGGGGGGTGGGGGGGCGGAATTAGCTGAGGGCGATTGCGAGGGTAGTTTACTTTGCTGCATTGAAATCAAATCAGAGCGATTTTCTTGCTTCTAGTTAGCGTAAACGAATCTCTAGATACTAGATTGATATAGGACAAGGTTATTTTACATTATACGAAGTGTTTTCAAGTCGAAATAGCACTCGAATACGTTTCATTGTGAAATTTTTTTATTTTATTTAGTATCTGGCACTGAGGGCATGTTTATTGCATAAAAAAACCAACTGATTGCATTCAGTATTTTCACTTGATTTCTTCAGAATACTATGAGCTTTACATATTCAACTTTTATTGGAGTGAAAACAGTAAAATGTGTTACTTCATGCCAAACAGTCTGGATTAAAACACATTTCTCTCACAAACTTTGTTTAAGGTCAAGTTTGATGGTAATATACCAAAGTTTGAGGGAGTTCCATCCATGTCGTCAACACATGATGATACGTAGTTGTTAGCAGATGAACGCTCTTTCCTCAGCTTCAGCTGCAACTTACAGCTTAAATTCAAAGTAATTTATATGCCCTTGCCGATCTCTTCACTGTAGCAAATAAGGATATAGTAATGTAAAACTATATCAGTCTTTTTCTACTTAATGTCATTTGTGACATAACTACAGTAATCTTGGCGCCTCTGTTAGGTATGTTATGATGCCATAACTCAATTATGGGGGGTGATGATTGGAACCCGGCGCATTATGGCGCCACGTATAACTGGAACTCAGCATGTTAGGATGCCATAGATAACCAGAACTCGTGTTATGGTGGCATAAATTGTCAATTTTATGGGGCCCAACATTAACCAAGTCTGCCGATAACAGGGAACTGCCTGTTTATATGAATAGCAATACAAAGGAAAGGTGAAATTCATTTGTTGATCAAAGGTCTCTGAAATGCAGCCATTTTTTCACCATAGCAATTTAACAGGAAGCTGAGTCAAGTTGACTGTTTGAGTGAATTTTCCCCTCTCCTCAAATGCCCTGTTAATGGGAGCTATAGAGAAACATGCTTATAAATTGTAGGAAAAACAAAGCAATATTAATTATACTAACAAAAATAGAAGTAACAATAATTATTTGTTTTTTGTTATGGAAAATTATTATTGCTTTGTTTTCCTTATATCTATTTAACATATATACATATACAGTAATACCCCAAACTTACACGATTCGATTTGTGCGAATTCGCAATGGCACAAACTTTTCATTGGAACCTAACTAATTATCAGACGTGAATATTTGCAATAGCGGGAACATTTGCGAATCCTCCAGAAACACTGCAAAATCCTGCAAAAGTGTTTATATTTAATTTATTATGTAAATTTTTAAGTTTTAAAAGCTTTTCTATATAAAATCTTTATTTACACTACTATGTTACATAATTACTTCACATACAGTTAACCCTTAAACGCCGACTGGACGTATTTTACGTCGACATTTTTTGTCTCTCGGGTGCCGACTGGACGTATTTTACGTCGACATACAAAAGTTTTTTTAAAAATTCGCGGAAAAATACTTTTAGGCCTACCAGCCGAAAACTCTTGAATCACGCGCCTTGGGGGATGCTGGGAGTTCACGGATCAAGGTGTTGTTTTGTTTACAATCGTTACGCAGGCGCGCGCAAGCGCGAATTTCTTTCTTGCCGCACTAAAAAGTATACGTGACACATCTCTGAAATTATTTCGTCACTTTGACATAATTTTTGTACCATTTTAAATTAGCCGTTACATAGAGTATTATATATGAAAATGTGCGCATTTTTATGTAGAATACAACAAAAAAATACTCATGATTGTAGCTTTTATCAGTTTTAAGATATTTTCATATAAATAACGATAAGTGCCAAAATTTCAACCTTCGGTCAACTTTGACTCTACCGAAATGGTCGAAAAACGCAATTGTTAGCTAAAACTCTTATATTTTAGTAATATTCAATCATTTAACTTAATTTTGCAACTAATTGGAAGTCTCTAGCACAATATTTCGATTTATGGTGAATTTATGAAAAAACTTTTTCCTTACGTCCGCGCGGTAACTCTTCCGAAAATAATCATACATGCGATTGTGGTAATGTTTGCACCATTTTAAATTAGCCGTTACATAAAGTTTTATATATGAAAATGTGCGCAATTTCATGCACAATACAACTAAAAACAACCCATGGTTGTAGCTTTTATCAATTTTGAAATATTTTCATATAAAACATGATAAGTGACAAATTTTCAACCTTCGGTCAATTTTGACTCTACCGAAATGTCGAAAAAAACGCAATTGTAAGCTAAAAACGCCTATATTCTAGTATATTCAAGCATTTACCTTCATTTTGCAACAAATTGGAAGTCTCTAGCACAATATTTCGATTTATGGTGAATTTATGAAAAAAATAACATTTTCTTTACGGTCAAGCGGCGGTAACTCTTCCGAAAAAATCATACGTGCGATTGTGGTAATGTTTGCACCATTTTAAATTAGCCGTTACATAACGTTTTATATATGAAAATGTGCGCAATTTCATGTATAATACAACAATAAATAGTTGAAGGTTGTAGCTATTCTCATTTTTGAAATATTTGCATATAAATCACGATAAATAGAAAAAAAACCACGTTCGGTCAAATTTGACTCTACCGAAATGGTCGAAAAACGCAATTGTAAGATAAAACTCTTACAGTCTAGTAATATTCAGTCATTTATCTTCATCGTGAAACAAATTCGAAGTCTCTAGCACAATATTAAATTTATGGTGAATTTTTAAAAAAAAAAAAAAAAAAAAAACTTTCCTTCCCTCCGCGCGCGGATCTCCGCCACAAATCTCGAATGCGTAAGTCCCATTCTCGGAATATTTGCTCCGTTTCATATTAGGCATTTCATAGAGTTTTATATATGAAAATGTGCGCAATTTCATGTAGAATAAAACTAAAAATATTTGAAAGTTGTAGCTTTTCTTATTTCCGAAATAATTGCATATAAAAAAATATATATATAAAAAATTCGACATTCGGTCAACTTTAGCTCGTCAGATATGGTCGAAAACTGCATTTGTAAGCTAATATTCTTACAGTATAGTAATATTCAGTCATTGTCTTCATTCTGAAACATATTGGAAGTCTCTAGGACAATATTTAGATTATGGTGAATTTTTGAAAAAAATATGTGTTTACGTAAGCGCGTTTACGATTCATGCATTATTTTTGTGATAATATTTTCTCTGTGTTGCTTTTATCGTTTACAATGTGTTAAATATCAAAATGATCGCAATTTAGTGCAAATTACAACGAAAAAAAAAATAACTTGTTACCTTCAACCGTTTGCGCACAGCGCGATTTGAATACAATTATATATGAAATTTCGTTTTTGCGCTATCATATATCGCATTATTTATATATGATAATGATAATTTTTTTCATTTCTGATGGTTGCATACTCTAAACTTCAAGCAATGACAAAAAAAGGAGCCAAAAATGAACTCCTTAATCTTGAAAACTAAGCGCGCTGTGATTTTTTGAAAAAAATATTTTTTCCGCTTACGCGCTCACTCTCAAACCCCTCCGGCATACGGGAGTCATTTTTTTATTTACCGCTCCGGCGTTTAAGGGTTAACGTACTTTCAGAAGATGTGATCCCATTCACACTTTTCAAAAGATGATATCCCTCCAGAGTTTTACTTCACATGACATATACGTCTCTTCTCTCTCTCTCTCTCGTCTCTCTCTCCTCTCTCTTTCTCTTATCTCTCTCTGCTCTCTCTATCTCTCTCTCTCTCTTCTCTCTCTCTCTCCTCTCTCTTAGTTAACCCTCACACTAGTACATGATTTTACCTTCATCATCCTCTGCAAATATTACGTATGCACATACGTTTCTTTATTTTATTGAATTGTGTACCTTCGTTATGACTGACTTATAAAGTTGGCTCAAGAAGTTTACCTAGTGACCCAAGAAAACTTTTTATAAATGAAATTATAATAACTTTAATTTCACTTAAAAAATAACCTAATACATAGTGAGCATGATTATGGCTATATTTAGTGTTCAAACTATAAAAGCAAGCTTTTATTAGCATTTTTAGAGACCTTGTCAAGCTTACACGAAACTTCCCCTAGCACGAGGGGGGGGTCTGGAACCTAACCTTGCATAAGTTTGGGGTATTACTGTCTGTGTATATATATATATATATATATATATATATATATGATAATATATATATATATCTATATATATATATATATATTATATATATATATATATATATATAGGGTCGGCTCCCCGTATTTAGGGTCTTTTGATGAGGAAAAGGCTAATTGGAGGGGTTGCTGTGGTAGTGTTTAACACTCGCCCCAGTTTTATACCGACACCTTTTATATATGTGAGCGAGTCAGAGGCTTCTGACATGTCCAATTTAGCAGTTCTCTGGTATTATAGCAATATTTTACTAGAAATAGTGCTAAAGCAGACATATTTCACTGGGCGACACGGCTTCCTCGCCCAGAAAATAGATTTTTCCTACGTCAAAATCCCTTTTATGTATATATTTATTTATTGTAGACAGCCACATGAAAGATGATTATTAAAGACCATGGACCAAGCGCTTTTGTGTATTCTGTGAAGTGTACGCAATACACGAAAGTGCTAGGTACCTGGTCTTAATTTTCACCTTTCATGTGGCTGTTTACGAATATGTTTGTCATGTGTAGTTTGATGACTTATTGCTGATATACCTTTACAGATGTGATACAATCTTAGATCAATCTGTGTGGGTGGATGTTTAGTGAAAAGTACAGGTTAATATACATTAGGAACTGTATTGAATTGGCATTTCCTGTAAGATTTCTTGAAAATACTTATATGCAGGCTAAACTATGTCTCTTTTGATATTTACTTGACTCATCTTAGCAGATAATATGTCTCATGGTGTCTGAATTTCAATTAAGTTTATTTTCATTTCAGCCCCCATATGGGATAAAGGTATTGTATTGATTTTTGCCGTCATCTGGCACCTTTATTATTATGCATGGCTATATATATATATATATATATATATATATATATATATATATATATATATATATATATATATATATATATATATATATATATATATATATATATATATATATATATATATATATATATATATATATATATATATATATATATATATATATATATATACTACTGGTAATCCTCTTAGGCATGAAGATATAGTAATTCGGTTGTACATATTCCACTTAGGAAAATGAAAAAGGTATGTCTCAGAAAATGCCCAACAGTTTCGTCCTCCAATGGACCTCTTCCTGGAGCTCCAAGAAGAGGTCCATTGGAAGACAAAACTGTTGGGCATTTTCTGAGACACCTTTTTCATTTTCCTACGTGGAATATAATTTTTTTTATCAAGTTTAATGCCCAGTTTCACTTAGTAAGAAAATAGGCAAGACCAGAGCTTTGTACAAACTGAATTTTCTTGAGTAGGTGTCATTCTTGTTTAAGCTCATCCTACCTTCTAAACTAGTTGTGTGCATTCATCCCTGTAGTTTGTTATACTACTACAATGTCATGCCTAAGTCTAACATGGCTACTTTCTTTTATTTGTGATGAATCTTGCCTACTGTTAAAGTTAGCTATATCTCCGCCCCGATTAGGCGAGTTGTCATTCAAACAAAAAATCGAATGGCTGCCCAGGTGATTGTCTCGTTTACCTGTTCTGCACCAGGTATGTTTCGAATGTTTTAGCTCTTCTCAGAATTCTCTTTGCCGCCATTGCGATTAGGTGTTTATGGGTACTCTATGAAGTTTGGCTGTTTTACTCCTTTTTACAGTATTGCAATTTCATTTTCCTAGGATATTTTCCACTGGAAGCAAAACTAATAATATCACGCTATGTAGGAAAGGATTTTGGTGTAAGGAGGATGTTGGATTGAAGTTGATCAACATTCGGCTTGTACCAGTTGCGAGGGTACAGTGTGATCTTGAAACTAGATGTGATGAATGTAGGGAATTGTTCTGAGAAATTTATGCCTGAATATGTTAGATATAGGAAAGAAGGGAAACTGACAAATTGTGAAAGCAATTAGTTAGGTCAGGACTTAAACCTGTCAGTTCTATCCTTCTTAGTGTCCCTTCATTTGTGACTATCCCTACTCAGACTGGGCATTTTAGTAGTGCTAGTATTGACTTCCTTTGTAGCTCCTCCTCCTCCTGCTCCCCATTCAGTTCAGGAAAAGCGTATGGAGAAGTTAGAACATAACATTAAACCTATTTTTAGTTCTAATACAAGTTGAACTGAGTTCATGACAGGAACATTCCGAACCCCTCCATAATGTGTGTTCTTTTTCTCATTCCCCTATTAGAAGTAAGGTGTTGGTGCCCTCGTCTGTACGTAGAATGAGCTTAGGACTGCCCTGTCTCAGTTGGTAATGTCCGCTGCCAGGGAACCGGGTCGGTTCTTGGGACAATGAAGTTCTGTGCCCTCCAATACTTTCTTTGCCCTTTTCATGGTCTGAATCTCGTTTAAAGAGTTTGGCTAAGGACAGTTTTAGTAAACGTTAATCCTTGCTCCATTGGCGCATTCTGCTATCTTAACACCTAGTTTGAGGTGTTAGCATGCATAGGTATAGACAATTTTATTGAGATGATAATGTGTCTGTAGCAAGTTTTACACATTCTGATATAGTGTCGATTCGGTCAACTATCCAATCTCGTATGTTTTGGTTATTCTAAATTCTCATCTGCTAGCCTATTCCTCTTTCTTTGTAATGCTTATGTCCATTCTTTGCTTGCATTTTCTTTGGCTATCGTCAGATCTCTTATTACTGCCTCTATTAATGTTTCTTTTTCAAGTTTACACTGTCTATAGTATCTAAGGTTCTCTCCAAGTTAGATATTATTGTAGCTTCAGAGCTTTGTTCATACACAAACAAACCTTCAGTCTTAACAATAGGATCATTTCTAGCTCCTAGTTGGATCCAGTTAAATCGCAGATGAAAGCAAGGAATCTTGTGAGATCTGGCAATGCGTGCGCATATCGGGTGAAGAGTGGTCAAGGACCACACATCTATACCACCGCGTCAGTCTTTTCTTATCTGCCTGGGCGAGAGTTGCAGTTGACCTCTCTCGGCCTTTACCCAGTTCATTGCCCGCTTCGATTGTGTTATAGTGTGTGTGTATGTGCTGTTATTATGGCTTCTCCTGCTCCTTCTTGGCCATGTCAGCGTATGTGCCCCGGAACTCCAGGTTTTCCGTGTTCTCGTTTTTTGGCTTCGGCTGCGACCGACCCCCACATCACTTGTAGTAGGTGTCGCTCTAATGATTGTACAATAATGAATCCTTGCACAGAATGCCGTGCATGGCCTAAAGAGCAGTGGAAGTTATTTAATATCAAGAGGGAGAGTGTAGGGTTTCTACTCTTCCTTTGTGGGAGGGTTCTTGTTCTCCTCTTCCCGATGCTTCGTCTCCTGCTGCGATTACACCCCATAGTAGTGTTGTGCCTTTGTCCCCTTCCTTTTCTTCCATCAATTCGTCGTTGGAAGTATCAGGAGGCCCTCAGCCTGATTTATGTGATGTTGCCCCTTCTTCTTTGGGAGTTAATTTGATTCCCAAGAGGGAGGAGGCTTTTTCATCATTGTTTTTTATTGCAGAGTCAGAGGTGTCCAAGATGGCGGCGCTTTGGGGGACGCTTGGGCTACTGGGTTCACCATCCTTGGAGGGTTTGCTGACACACTTCATGGATGCTCGCTAACCCCCTCTTCATGCTGTCCAAGCCCTCCCCCCTCCTCCTGACCTCCTCTTCGTGAGTAGCCGAGGTCAGCCATTTTGTATTCCTCCGCCAGTGACAGTTGTCACCTCTTCGAGTCAGAGGGAAGCCGTGGCATCAGCCCCCCTAGTGATGTCACGGGGTCAGTCCTTTTGTATCCGTCTGCCAGTGGCGCCTGCTTCCTGTTCGGATCGAAGGGAAGCCGTGACGTCATTGCTGCTTATGACATCACTTCCATTGATGACGTCACTCCCAGTCCTCTCCACTGCCTTGCTCGTCTGTGTCGTCATTGTTTGCTGCCGTGACATCATCTCTTCCGTCCAGTTCACTGCATCTCCCTTCCATGTCGTCGGAGCCTTCTCTTGCTGATCCTTCTGAGGCTTTATGCCAGGCAGTTCTTAAGAGATTGGATTGCGTTTTAGAAGATAAGTTGGCTGCCACTGTTTTAGAAGATAATTTGGTTGCCATGTCAGCTGGGAGGACTGGAAGCAGGTTTGTTGCATCGCCCCCGTCTCCTGTGAAGAAGTTGCGTAAGGAGCCAGTGCTGTCTTCCTCTCCTTCTCCCCCATCTCCTGAGAGAGTTGGTGTTTCGGAGAGTGTTAGTGTATCTTCCCCTATGCAATCTTCAGTGGTTGCTTCGTCCTCTGCATCAAGTCGCGAGCGTGTTGCAACCTCCCCCATTTGTGCACATTTTGCAGGCGCTCGTACTTCTTCTCCAGGGCCTCTTCATTGCCGTAAGGATCTCAAGGTGCCTGTCAAGAGGTCAAAGGTCGTGAGCACAGAGTTGGTACAGCAGGAGTGTTTGCCTGCACCTCTTCCTGGTAATTCCAGGAGTTCAACTCTGAGGGATTCTCATTCGATCTCGAGTGTTCAAGATTCCTCACCGACTGCTTTCGTACGTCTGCCACACCTGTCCCTGTTCGCGGCCATGTTAAAGATTCATTTGTTGGGAGAGTGTGCAGTGATGTCCCTGGTGTTGTGGTTGGTTCATCTCAGGAGTCGGTGTTTGGTTCCAGCCCAGACAGGTTAGTTGTTTCGAGCTGTTTTGCTGCTGGTTCTTCTAATAATTTAGGTACTTCCAATAATTTAAATGTGGAAGGCACTTTCGAGGAGTCTGCACACCCTTCTCGTCGTCTGTCTCTGTTGCTGGAGCAGGAGGAGGGAGACACACAAGAGTTTTTGTCTTCCTTTTCAGAAGTTGTCGGTCTCATCGTGGATTCAATAATTTGGAGAGTAGGACTCTGGCTTGGTCATCTTACACTCCTTCCTGCTTGGAAGCCTTGCTGGGAGCTACGCAGGATCCCAAGTCATCATTTCAACTTCCAGTGTCGGGGCATGTCCAGTCGGTTTTGCACAAGGTCAATGCCTCTGTTTCAGATCCTGTCCCCGTTTGCGGCCATGGTTCATCTCAGGAGTCGGTCCTTGGTTCCAGCCCAGACAGATTAGTTGGTGTTTTGGGCTGTTTGGCTGCTGGTTCTTCCATTAATTTAAACATGGAAGGGCTTTAGATGAGTCTGCACCCCCTTCTTGTCGTCAATCTCTGTTGCCAGAACAGGAGGAGGGAGACACAAGAGTTTTTGTCTTCCTTTTCAGAAGTTGTCGATCTCATTGTGGATTCAGTAATTTGGAGAGTAGGACTCAGGCTTGGTCATATTACACTCACTCCTGCTTGGAAGCCTTGCTGGGAGCTATGCAGGATTCCAAGTCGTCATTTTAACTTCCAGTGTCGGGACACGTCGAGTCGGTCTTGCATAAGGTTAACGCTTCTGTTTCAGATTAGAACGGTTTGCTTTGCTCTAGGGCCTCTGCCAAGCTGCTACCCCTGCCTCTCATGGGGCATAGGAAGTACTATGCTACAAACTGCCTTTTTGATGTCGAGTCATCTGAAGCCGGGATTGATTTTGGAGCAGGTGAGATTGGTGGCTCCATCCTTGTCTCCACAGGATGCCTCAGCGTTGGAATCTACGGCAGCCTCCACGTTGCAGATGGTTTCTTGGCTGGACTTCTGGTCTATGGTCATTGCCAAGATAGCTTCTGACAGGTCCCCAGAAGGGTTGGTGACTGCGTCCTCTTGCCAGTTTGTTGCGGCCTGGAGCAAGGCGTTTTCGTATATGGCTCATCTCAGTGATTTATGGGCTAACCTTCTCCTGATTAGAAGAGATGCAGCTTTATCCAGGATGAAAAGATCCGTTGACCCTGAGTCTTTGCTGATTGAGGAATGGGGATATGTTGGTTTCTCAGTTTCTGTTCCCTCGGACCAAGCTGGAGGATGCAATAGACTGGCGCTGGGCTGACACCCAGGGCAGATTAGTGCACCAGGCTATGTCTAAGTCAGAGTCTCGTCCTTGGAGTTGTCTGGCTCCTCCTCCTCCCTCTGCCCAGCAACAGTCATGAAGATCGTCACCTGGTAGGCCGTCGAGGAGTTCAGTTTCAGTAGGGCCTCCCCGTTCGTTTTAGCCTAGGTCAGAGGACCAACGTCCCTTTCGCTCCCATTCCTTTAAACCAAGAAGGGACCCCAGGGGCAGAGGTAAAGGGGGCTGTCAGTAAGTTGGGTTCCTCTCCCTCTCCTGTGCCACAAGTGGGGGGATGCCTGCTGGGCCATTGGGTCAAGTGGCAGAGTTATGAGACAGAGAAGTGGGTGTTAGATGTCCTTCGGGTGGGATACCCACTGCCATTCAACTTCTCTCCTCCTCTCTCAGACAAGCTGCAGCTCAGGAGGACGTATCCTTCAGATTTTCTGAAGTTCTTGGCTCTTCAGGAGGAAGTGCAGAAGAGGCTAGACAAGGATGCGATAGAGGAAGTGGTATGTCCATCTCCGGGGTTTTACAGTCACATCTTCTTGGTGCCCAAAGCGTCGGGAGGTTGGAGACCTGTGATCGACTTATCCACCTTGAATCACTTCATTAGGAAGACACGGTTCAAGGTGGAGACCCTGCGATCAGTGTTGGCAGCTGTGAGTGAAGGCAACTTCATGCTGTCGATAGACTTGAGGGCCGCATACTTCCAGATCCCTATTCATCCGATGTCCAGGAAGTTCCTTCGCTTCTCTCTCGGAGACAAGGTCTTCGAGTTCAAAGTCCTGTGCTTCGGGCTGACCACAGCCTCTCAAGTGTTCACAAGGGTCTTTTCTCTCGTATCAAGTTGGGCCCATGCTCAGGGGATCCGTTTGCTGAGGTACCTCGATGATTGGTTGGTCTTGGCAGGTTCCAGGGAAAAGCTGTTGCAGGACAGAGATCATCTGCTTTGGTTCAGTCTGGAACTGGGCATCATGGTCAACCAGGAAAAGTCAAACCTCGTACCCAGTCAAAGGATTCTCTACCTGAGCATGGTCATCGATACAGCAGTTGAAAGTGTTTTCCCGTCGGATTAGAGGTTGGAGAAATTGTGAGTGGTGGCGCGTGACTTCCTGTCAGAACCACATCAGTCAGCTCATCAGTGGGAGGTTCTTCTGGGAGTTTTGTCTTCCCTGGATAACTTAGTCCCTCATGGGTGTCTTCATCTTCGGTCTGTACAATGGAGACTGGAGGAATTTTGGTCTCTGGCAGGGGACTCAACCCTGTTAAAGGTTCCTGTCTCTGGAAGTGAGAAAAGACCTTTGTTGGTGGTTGGAGACTGAAATCTTTTGAAGGGTGTCCCTCTGCGTTCGCTCCTACTGGACTTCCTTCTGTTTTCAGATGCCTCCCTTGCAGATTGGGGGGCTCATTTAGGCAGCCTCATTGCCTCAGGCGTTTGGAGGACAAACAGCAGCATATCAACATCTTGGGAGTTGAAGGCAGCCTTCCTGGGTCTGAAGTTTTGGGAGAAGGTAGAGGGTCATTCTGTCATTCTCATGTCGGACAAGACCACGGTGGTTGCCAGTGTGAACAAGCAGGGAGGCCTGGTTTCACATCAACTTCACGCCTTGACTGTCGAGGTTTACCTGTGGATTGTCAGCAATTCGGTAGAGCTCTCAGCAAGGTATATCCCAGGCAAACAGGGTGTGGTTGCAGACAAACTCAGTTAGTGGGATCAGATCCTGGGCACAGAGTGGTCCCTTCCTTAAGTAGTAGCAGACAAGCTCTTCCATGTTTGGGGGAGACCCATGCTGGACCTTTTTATGACTGTTCAACAGGAAACTGGAAATATTCTGCTCAGTGGTTCCAGATCAGTTAGCATTAGCGGAGGAAGCGTTCCAACATCCCTGGAACAATCTGGAGGTGTATGCCTTCCCTCCATTTTGTTTGATCTGTCAAGTTCTGAACAGACTGATGAGTTTGCAGGGTCTCAGGATGACTTTGGTAGCCCCTCTGTGGCCTTGGGCGGAATGGTTTCCAGATCTGCTGTTGTTGTCGGAGGTTCCGAGGGAAATTCCCCTTGGAGGTATCTCCTGTGTCAGCTACATGCAGAATGGTTCCACCAGTCAGTAGAATCCCTGTCTCTTCACTGATGGAGGCTATCAAGTATCTCCGAGCAAGAGGCTTTACTCAGAGAACAGCAGGGCATATGTCCAGAAGTCTCAGAAGGTCAACCTCTGCAGTTTACCAAGGCAAATGGGTGATCTACTGTGATTGGTGTCGTAAATGGGGTTTTTCTCCACTCGCAACCTCTATTCAGCCAATAGCAGACTTTTTAACCTTCCTCAGAGATGAGAACGTGTGTCCGTTTCTGCCATTAGAGGCTACAGGGCGGCCTGAGTTTAGAGTTATGCCTTAGCGGTATCAACATCTCCTCATCCTGGGAACTTTCCTTGCTAGTTAAGGGGACCTCAAGCCTCTGACATGGGATGTTTTCTTGGTTCTCAAGAGCTTCACTATAGGTCCATATGAGCCTTTGCATCGCTCATCTGACAGGAACTTGACGCTCAAGATGGTTTTCCTCCTGCCTTTTGCATCTTTGATGAGGGTAGGAGAGCTCCATGGTTTGAGCTATGAAGTGAAGCACACCAGGGTTTGGGGGTCGGTACCATTCGAATTTGTCCCGGAATTCGTGGCCAAGACCCAAAATGCCTCTGTGCACGATGATAGATTCACTTCCTTTTCCATTCCATCACAGAATGGCTTTGTGGTGGTGATGCTCAAGAGCTTTTGTTGTCTCCTGTCGGGGCCCTGCATTGCTTTCTTAAAAGGACACGGCACCTTAGGCCAGGCTGCCACAGACTTTATGATAGCACAGGACATACAAAGAAAGAGGTGTTGAAGAATACCATCTGTTTTTGGATACAGGAAGCCATCAGACAGGCAACCTTGACTTGATTCCACCACCACGCCTGTGCAGGCTAGAGCACATGGCATTAGGGGTATTGGTCCCTCCCTGGCTTTCAAGAAGAACTTTGCCGTACATAGAGTGCTGAGCTCAGGTGCTTGGTTACGCCAGTCCACGTTCGCCTCTTTCTATCTTAAGGATGTTGCCCACAGATCTATGGTCACATTTTCCCTGGGTCCTGTGGTGGCTGCCCAACAGGTTTTGTAACTCATAGTTGCCCTTAACAGGGCACTTTTGTATCTTACCTAAGATGATTGTGTGGATGAGAGAATGAGTGAGTTGGCTGGTCTCTTTCTTTCTCTTGTACCTTTCCTTCTTCGGGCGGGTAAAGGAATAGACACGTCATTCGCTGGACTGGTCTGATACAGGTGAGTAAGGTAGTCATACTGATAGTGTGGTCGCTTGGTGCACAAATATCCAACCCTCTGTTCGGTACCGTATGCTCCGCTCCTTGCCAAGGGGGAGTTGGGAGTGGTAACAAACCCTGGTGTGTTGGTTTGTAATTGGACAGTCAAAGTTTCTCTTTGGTTCCCTATATTGTGATTCTCCCATATATCATTGTATGTCGCTCAGTGTCAGGGTGGTTAGGTATCAATTTATCTAGCTTCTCACAGGCTTCATTCCCTATCCAGAAGTTATTTCTTCTGGAGCTGAACTGGTGGGTAGGCCCCCAGCCGGTTTAGGATGTCTTTTACCTCCCTCCAAGTACGAGTCTATCCTATTGTTGAGACTGAAGGTTTGTTCGCGTATGAACAAATTTTCTAAGAAAATTTGTATTTTCCACAGCTACAAACCTCAGGTCTTGAAATTGTACTGCCCACATCTAGCCGCCCCTCTGTCTGCTACATCCTGAGTTTGGAAAGACTGACGCGGTGGCGTAGATGCGCAGTCCATGACCACTCTTCACCCGAGATACGCACGCGTTGCCCAATCTCACAAGATTCCTTGCTTTCATCTGCAATTTAACCAGATCCAGCTAGGCGCTAGAAATGATCCTATTGTTAAGACCTCAGGTTTGTAGCTATGAAAAATACAAATTGTCTTCTAGGAATGCTTTCAAGTGTGTAGGTTTACTTTCAGACGAGGTGGGAGAGTCATCGTAACTCCTCTCCCACCGCCTCCCAATCTTTCCCATTTTCTTGCACCCCATTTTCTTTCCATTAGTTGACTTGTACGGACATAGCTGAGTCCTGCGTCGCTTAAGACTGTCTTCCTTTCTTTGAGTCATGGTGGATGTGATACAGCACTCGGCTGCTGTCGCCTCCTATCAATAAGTGTCACTTTCTTTCACCAAGGTTTGCGAAGAAAGAGCAATCCTTTAAGCACTTTTGTCTAACCCCTGTCAGCAGCTGTCTTCTCTGGCGGAAGAAGAAATTGAAATGGAGTTGGAGGAACTCGTTCAGTCTGGTCAGCATTTGTTGCATTATTATGCTTTGCTGTATCCTCATTTATTTGAGGAAAGAGGCCACATAGAGAATATGTATGTCTTGCTTGTCTTAGCGTATTTCGGCCCCCTCTAAATATTGGAGAAGAGAACCAAAGCTTTCTCCTATTAGAGCACATTTTGTAACTTCTCTTACTGAGGCGCACAATTCTCCCTTTAGGTCGGCCTTGGCTTGTTGTTTTGTTTCTTATAAAGTCATGGAGAGCCGAAAAACGCCTCTTGTGATACAAACGCTTATTGGTGCATTAGCCGTCTTTAGTAGATTTGGTTTCTTTCTCTTTCCTGTGGGGAAATGAACTCGAGATTGACAGGCATGCTGATGGAGTTTCAGTGTAGCTTGTTGAGTTCTTACCTTTACTCAGTAGCTACGTTGGCTTGTCTCTGCGTCGGCTTAGAGGAATTGGGGTGCCAATCCAGTGAGTTAGTGAAGCCAGCTTTAAGGGTTTGGCGCCAGTGGGAGTTTACTGAGGAAGAGAGTTACCTCATTTCTTATGCTGCAGGGTAATGTCCTCATGCTTACACTCACTCGGTTTGAAAGAAGTGAGAACACTTTTGCTTACTGTCTGATTATGCAGTTTGGGTTAAGGCGTTAAGGGGTTAGTATCTCTTGGTAGTCAGTCTTGTTTTATACCTTTTGGGGATAAGTGCAGGTGTCAGGTACTGGGATATGGACAGTTGCAACCTCCTAACATGCATGGAGAAACTTGGGACCAGTACCCTACATAGTGGAGACAGTGAAGGGGAGTAGTGATTCTTTTTTGGTTGTCCTCCACTGGTTTAATCACCCTCTTATAGCTTCCTTTGTCGTCTTCAGCAGAAGTTTCTATAAGTCTCTCTTTTTAGTAGGAGGTAGTATATAGAGAGAATGATAGTCCAGGCACTCTGGGACAAGCTCTATAAACAATTGGAGATATTCATGGACATCTTGAGACTGAATAGTAAGTGTCTGCCCACATACTTTTTGGTTTTCTAGCATGGTACTAGTGCCTTTCCAAAGAATGGTCAGACTTGTGGTACATATGCGGAATGTATTCCACTTACCAATGCATCCTCAGTCCCACAAGTTCCTTCAAGATGTATTTACAATGTGGTATTGCTAATCTGTGCACTTTGTTTGGATTAGTGTACTGCCCTCTATAATTTTTGTCAAGGACTTTGTTGCCCATTGGTGAATGTTGTCGACTTTAGAAGCATGACACCCTTCTCCTGAATCAATAATTCAAGTTGGCCAACTCTGTCAACAGTATTCCAAAGGCCAAGGACCTGTTGCTTGTGGCCCAATTTCTATGCATTATATTTTTTATTTTCTGTATCCCCTTTCTTATCTAGTGATGTGGGGATGGTACTTTATTATGCATGCTTGTCAGTCAAAGATGAATAGGCATGTGCTTTTTGAAGAATTTTAGGCCTGAAGGAAACTTTGTATATGGTAAGGGCTTTTCCATATTTGGAAACATAGCCTCACTGGGGATTTTTTCAGATAATCATGCTCAATTAATGTACAGTTTGTTCATGAAACTTACCTGTCAGATATATATATAGCTGTATTTTCTGAAGTCCGACAATTTCAAAAACTTCCGGCACACACAGTGGTCGGCCAGGTGGTTAGTACCCATTCCCGCTGCTGGGAGGCGGGTATCAGGAACCATTCCCATTTTCTATTCATAATTTTTCTGTCGCCGGTGCTGGAAACACCTGTTTTCAGTACCTCTGTCTTAGGATTTTGGAAACTTCATTGCCGCTAAATATCCTAATTGTCTTTTGATTTATTTACTTGGATTTGTGGCTAGGCATACACTATCTTAAATTGATTTAAATTTGATTCATTTTTGTATATCTGAATCTAGTTAGGCTAGTTTCAGAGGGTGTTGTCTGCTAAGATAGGGTGTGGCTACCGAAAGCTTCGGTAGTTCCGCACTTGCTATGCACGAGGGGTATGGGTCTTGCTTCTTTGTTGAGATTTGTCATGTAAGGAGTGTGAGACTTTGTCTAATTCCGTAAGGAAGACATATGATTCGTATGTACGCAATTAATCAGTAAACAAAAGTCAGGGTAGGCTAACCTACCTGTAGACTTTATTTTGCCTAACCCTGTAGTATGGCCTACGGGCTAGATTCCATCTGTATCTTGGAATCTAAGGTGCTCGCTCTCCTATCATTGTGGTGAAGAGTGCTACTTCTGTAGTTGTTACTCCTAACCCTGTAATGTTGCCTTCGGGCCCTAAACAGTGTCTGTAGAGTGTATTGCCCTTTCTCTGATACTCTATCGATTCATAACTTAGAATCGAAAGTGCTGGCTTTGGAGAGCAAAAGTGAAGTGGCTAAGTGCAGTGACAGTGCCCCTTGTGTAGTGGAGGGTGCGTCAGATCGGCCTTATTTCGCCTCTAGGCCGGGACCTCTGCTTGAATCCCAGGAACAGGGAGAGAGCATGTCGAAAGCCGAAGGAGGGTTACGAGGAACCCCCACCGATCTGACGTGCCTTCGGCAGACCTGAAGATACTCCCAGGCTGCCAAAGTGCGTGCACGTGCACGAATCCTGAAGGATTGCTTCTCATCCTCCGAAGCGTCCTCCCTGCGCAGGGTTTGGAGCTTTCAGAAGGACTCGCGCCCTCTAAATAGAAGCTTTATAGAAGAGGACGCTTCACGCCTCTCTCTCTCTCTCTCTCTCTCCTCCTCTCTCTCTCTCTCTCTCTTCATGCGTTGCAGTGAGAAGTAAGAAGGCGAACGTCGCCTGAACTCGTGTACGTCTTTCCACCGAGAAAAGGGAAAGCAAGTCATAGTAGCAGGACGCTTTTGAGCGCGGACGTCCTAGCTTTGTTGCTGTGAGAATAAGGCGTTCCCTCGCCCCTCGTATTCTCACACGATCAACCCTTCACCTGAGACTGCTTCGTGCAGTCGGTTTTCTCTCCGAGATGTCTCTCGCATTTCCCTGAAGGCAGTTTCTCTCGCTTGACGCCTGTCAGGAGCGTGACGCTTTTCTGCATGCTTCTTTTGACACTCGGCTTTAACGGGACGCTCGGATGGACGCCAGGCGTGCGCGGGTGCACGCTAAGCGCACGCGGATGCACGCCAAGCGTGCGCCAATTGGACGCCGAGCGCGAGCCAGTGGTCGCCGAGCGCGCGCCAGTGGACGCCGAGCGTGCGCCAGGCGCCAGCGCACGCCAGGTGTGTTGCCTGGCTGAACGTTTCTTTTAACTCTTCAAGCTGATTTGGGCCTAAAGATTTTTTACCTACCTTCGGTGATCCTTTCTACCTCGCCTGCGAAGAATGTGAAGTAAGCAGTGCTTCGGAGGAAGCTTAAAGTGAAAAGGCAACTTCGTTTTCGAAACCTAGCAAGACCACGGGTTTCGTGAATTCTAGAGGTCTCTGTCAGTTATTATTGCTTTTCGTAAAGTCCAGGATTGGATGGAGTTATGGAAAGCTCAAGGAAAGATCTCTTTTGCTCTACCGCAGTCAAGACTTTGTGATAAGGCAGCTACAGGTTATGTAAAAGCTCGACGTCCTGCACGTCAGGACTCTCGGCAACGTTCAGTAGGATTCTTGCAAAGGCACTCATCAAAAGGACGCTCTTCAGGAAAGCGCAAGACAGGACTTTCTTTGCCATACTGCCAATAAATTTTAAGCTTTAGCAGGCATTAGTTGTGATACGGGAGAGGAAGCTGGTTGGAGAGTTTCTTCCTCTTCCCAGGATAATTTTGCAAGCTTTTTAGCCCATCTGAAAGGGCTTTTCAGATGATAGGTTTTGTTAGTTCCTAGTCGGGACTATGCTGCCGAATTGAACATCGTCGTTCTACCTGCTGTAAGCCCAGTCTCTTAACAGGATTCTTGCCCCTTCCTCGTTTGAGACGGGAATCGGGAAAATAAAATGCTCGACTTCCTGGATTACGTTTTGTCAATTCAGTGACTTTCCCCCATTGACAATATACTATCGTTTTGTCAAGTAAGTGGGTATCCCCTCATTGACAAAATATCTCTTTGTCCCGTAAATGGGTTAGTTCTCATTGACAAACATCTCATTAACTTTATATTGCGTAAGCGGATAAGCTCTTATTGACAAGATTCGGAAGAGCTCTCATTCATCATTCGCAGACTCGTACAAGAAATAGACTTGTAGACTACGTCAATGAACGCTTATGTCCAATAACATAAGAAGCTTAAGCTGTCCGCTTCGATTCTCTTAAGTTTTGTTCATGAAACTTGCCTGTCAGATATGTATGTAGCTGTATTTCCGAATTCAGCTATATATATGTCTGCCAGGTAAGTATGAACAAACTTTATTGTAATATAATATCATATTTTGCCTTGCGTTATTTTACTACTGGTTGGTTCAAGTCATATACGCTTGCTGTAGTTACCTCTTCGGATGGCAACCAAGAGGTCTATTGTCTATTTTTTATTTTATTTTTTAAGGACATTTAATCGTTACTCCCTGCAGCCTTCCAGGAGTTTCCGATTTATCTTTTACCGTTGTATGGTAGTGTTATGACGACACAAATGCATCTATATATTTAGCGTTTTCTGTTTCGCTTAAATATACCAGCTTGAAAGTCTCTTTCTGCTAAAATGTAACAGACCTATTTCTTCGTAGAATAGGGTAGCTGACAACCCAGGCATAAAGGTAAGAGACGACGATCGTAAGCTGCTGCTGTCACTGTCCTCCAGTCCAACCGAGCCAGTACCAGCTCGTTCGCTGTCATGCGCGGTAGGTTACGTCTCTCTCTCCTGCGGGATTGACTGACTAACCGTATTTCTGTGCTGGCGATTACGTCTCTCTCTCCTGTGGGATTGACTGACTAACTGTATCTCTGCCCTACAATCACGGACTTTAGCCTAAGATTGAGGGGATTTCTTACATGAATGAATAAACATTGCATTCGTTTTGCCTTACTATGTTCAACAGAGATATCTCTTACTCCTTTCGGTGCTCGTTACCGCACGGTATAGGACTACGAGTCTACCGCAACATTGCACTATTATTTGCTCTCCTGCTTAGGCAAAGCGCAGCCTTATTAGGGAAGTAAACATACTGTGTGAGGGAATGGATGAGCTTGCTGGGGACCATTTCCTTCCTGAAGAAGTTTGTTTCCCTGAATAGACTGCAATTCAGACCTCTACAGTTTTTTCCTACTGGGAAACTGAAATTTTATTCAAGATCTAGGAATGATTCTGAACATCTCTCAGTGCGTCAAGTATCACCTGAGGTGATAGAAAGAAGGTGCCGGACATGGACATCTGGAGAGGGTTTCAGATGTCCTGGATCATAATATGAAAGAAGTGGAAGCAATTCGGTCGTCCCTCCAGTCCTTGAAACGAGTTTTTGGAACCAGTGGTCCATATCAACTCTGATCTTCCACAGCTCTCATATATCTTAGGAAGTTTCTTCTCTCGGTCCCTGTTCGGGTTTACGAGAAAGAGCCTATTATAACAACAGGCGTAGAATGTAACGATCCTCTAGAGGTTCATTACAGGATTGCAAAAGTCCGTACAAATCGTCTCGATCGACGGCAGCAACTACGGACTTCCGAGTGGAATCTTTCTTTAGAAGTATGTTGAGAGTGGTGGAGACTTTAGGGACGTCCTTTCATTCATCTCTTCGCTATGTTGAGGACGAAGAGGCTTCTTCTCTGCTCCCTTATTCTCGATCCGGGAGCGGTACCATTAAACGCCATCCTATGATATTGAACGGGGATGGATGTTTAGTCTCTTTTCCCCTTTTTCAAACGCTTAGGAAATGTAATAAGATGATTTATGACGTCACAGGGAGCGACAATGACGCTGATCGCCCCATGTTGGCCTTCAAGATCCTAGATTCACAGAGGTCACGTCCTTCCTAGTTCACTTTCCAAGGACCTTTTCCGAGAGAGTCGGTCTACTCTAACACGAAAGGTACCTATAGCCTCTCCGCTCTGAGTCTGACTACGTTCAGACTATCGAGATGTTGACAGCATAAGATTACCGTCTTCCCTTTCCGTTTGAAGAATGGGATAAGCTGGCAGTCACAACTATTAAAGAATACGCAAATATGTTGTTGACGGCCTTTGGGCTCAGAGATTTGCTTCTGTCAAACAACAAAGCCCTTCACGATCTTTGAGTTCTGTGGAATCTCGAAACTCGCTCACCATCTACTTTTTGTCTCACCTGTTTTCTCGGAGTCAGACACTCGTGCGAGATCAGGCGACATATAGTAGCCCTGAGTTTCTTGTTGACGAAGTCGGTTGCGTTTATACACCCCCGATGATCGTTTAACATGAGACCAGGTTGGACTGTCGGGCATTCGTCCTTCAGGACTGAATCGCCTTTTTGCTCCTCGCTCCTTTCTCCTGGCACCAGAAGCTCGAGTCAGGAGTTGATTCGCTAACGACGTTGGGTTTCGTTGATACACCCCCAAGGTTTGCTTAGCTTGAATCGCCCAGGCAGTCCAGACACTCATCCTTCAGCGAAGAATAGTGCCTTATGGTCTTCAGGGTACAGCCTTGCTGTCCTTGATTCGTCTGACTGGTCAACTGGTCGGTCACCTGACTTTAGTACAGTTCCCCAGAGGTTCCACAGTCTGTTGCACACTTCTGGATGGAGAGTCCATTCCATGGGAAGGACTTGGTCTCTTCTGCTGAGAAGATCTGCCCTCACATTCCTTTCTCCTTGGATGAACCTGGTGAGGAGAGTGATGTTCCTTTCCTTGGTCCATAGAAACAACTCCCTTGCTTTCTCGTAAAGGGAGAAGGCATGTGTTCCTCCCTGCTTCCTGATGTAAGCTAGAGCTGTGGTGTTGTCGGCGTCCACTTGCAACACCGATCCTGTGACCTGAGACTCGAAGTGAAGGAGGGCCAGATGAGCCGCTGCCAACTCCTTTTTGTTGATGTGCCAGGACACCAGTTCTCCTCTCCAGGTGCATGACACTTGCCTCGCGCCTAGAGTTGCTCCCCAGCCCAACTCCGAGGCGTCTGAAAATAACACTAGGCGAGGGCTCGGTACACGGAGAGACAAGCCTTGGTTGAGTCTGTGTGGGTCCAACCACCAACGGAAATCCTCCTTTATCCTCTCTCTGAGATGGAAGGAGTCCGACAGGTCTTGGGACTTCTGATCCCATTTTTCCCTCGGGTAAAACTGAAGGGGTCTTGGGTGCAGCCTTCCTAAAGAAATGAACTGTTCCATCGAGGAAAGGGTCCCCAGAAGACTCATCCACTCCCTCGCGGAACATTGTTCTCTCTCTAGGAAGGCTGCCACTTTCTGTAAGCAGCGATCTCTTCTTTCCTGGGAAGGAAACGCTTGAAAACCCCGAGAATCCATCAGAATCCCCAGATAGACAATGCTTTGCTGGGGAATCATCTGGGACTTCTCGAGGTTTACAAAGTCAGTGACAAGTCCTCCAGACAGCGATCTTTTGACTGGGCACGAATCAACCAGTCGTCCAGATACAAGGAGATCCTTACTCCCTCCAATTGCAGCCAATGCGCTACATTTTTCATTAGGCCCGTGAACACTTGAGGGGCCGTCCAAAGCCCGAAACCGGAACACTTTCCCTTGTACCATGAATCTGAGGTACTTCCTGGACGAAGGATAAATTGGTGCGTGGAAATACGCATCTTGAAGGTCCAGGGACACCATCCAGTCCCCTGGACGAAGCGCCGAAAGGACAGAGGATGTTGTTTCCATCGAGGACTTCTTCTTTATTACGAAGAAGTTCAGAGCGCTTACATCCAAAACCGGCCTCCACCCTCCTGAGGTTTTTGGCACCAAAAACAGCCAATTGTAAAACCCTGGGGAATGGAGCTCTTGTACCTGTTCTATGGCCTCCTTGTCCAGCATTTGTTCCACTAATTGCAGAAGGGCTTGGTTTCGTACAGGATCCTTGTATCTTGCCGTTAACTCCCTTGGAGTTGTCGTCAAGGGAGGCTTCTCCCTGAAGGGGATTAAGTATCCTCTCTCGAGGATGGAGAGGGACCAGGCGTCCGCCCCTCTCTGTGCCCAGACTTTGGCAAATTTCAGCAGTCTGGCACCTACTTTGGTCTGGAGGACTCGCACTTCATTGGGTCTGCCCGAAAGATCTTCTCGTAGATCTTCCTCTCCTCTCGAGCCTTCTACTCCTGAGAGAGGCTCTAGTAGCAGTCTTCCCTCGAAAGGGCTGCTGGAAAGGCAGCTTCTCCCTCTTGGTCACAGGGACCGCAGGTTTCAACCTCTTCGCCGATTGGGCCGGTCACAGGGACCGCAGGTTTCAACCTCTTCGCCGATTGGGCCAGAAGATCCTGTGTTGCCTTCTCTGACAAGGACCTAGAGATGTCCTTCACTGTCTCTTGAGGGAAAAGGTGGCTGGACAAGTGCGATTACAGCAGAGAGGACCTCTGGAGAGGAGATACAGACTTAGCCAGGAAGGAGCTGTAAACTGATCTCTTCTTAAGGATGCCTGATCCAAAGAGGGACGCAATTTCCGTAGAACCATCCATGACCGCTTTGTCCAAACAGGACAGGACGCTGGATAATTCGTCCATACTGACAAAGTCAGGGTCCTGAGCCCTCTTGGCCAGAGCTCCCAGGGACCAGTCCATGAAGTTGAAAACTTCCAAAGTATGGAAAAGGCCCTTGAGGAGATGGTCCATCTCACACATCCCCCAAGAAGCCTTAGCCAAAAGTAGAGAGTGCCTTCTAGAAGAGTCCACGAGTGATGAAAAATCCGAATCAGCAGACAAGGGAAGGCCCAATCCCATGGGCTGCTTGGTATCATACCAGATACCTGGCTTTCCTGCAAGCTTGGAAGGAGGGCAGGAAAAAACAGTCTTCTCGGTTTCCTTCTTAGAAAGAAGCCACCCCTCTAAGCCCTTAAAAGCTTTCTTCATAGAAAGGGTAGGGCGCATCCTTACGAAGGAGGGGGACTTGGACAACTTAGTGCTCGAGAGCAGCAATCCTGGAGAGGGAGGATCCGCTGGACGTAGAGAGTCTCCAAATTCCTGAAGAAGTAGAGCTGCGAGTCTCTTGTAATCAGACACCCCAGCGTCTTTAGGGGATTCCTCTTCTGAAACATACTCCAACATTGCAGCCGGAGAAGAGGGCTTCCTAGGTGAAGAACTCTTAGCAGGAGAGGTGCTTCTCTCCCTAGAAGATTTCTTGATCCTGTCCGGAGAGGAGCTTGCTTCCGCTTGAGGGCGCTTGGCAGGAGTAAGGCGCCTGCTGCTAGCCTGGATCCTGCTAGGATCCTGGAATCTCCCAGGATCCTGGCGCCTGTCAGGAGAGGTACTTGCGACCCTTAAAGGGCGCCTGGAAGGAGAAAGGCGCCTGCTACTAACTAGGCTCTTGGGCTCCTGGCACCTGCCAGGAGAGGCGCTTGCGTCCCTTAGAGAGCGCCTGGAAGGAGTAAGGGGCCTGCCATGATCCCGGCGCCTGTCAGGAGAGGCACTTGCGTCCCTTAGAGTGCGCCTGGAAGGGGTAAGGCGCCTGCCCTGATCCTGGCGCCTGTCAGGAGAGGCGCTCGAGTCCCTTAGAGGGAGCCTCGAAGGAGTAAGGCGTTTACTGCTCTCTCGGATCCTACCAGGATCGAGGAGTCTCTCAGGCTTCTGGCGCCTGTAAGGAGAGGCGCTTCTGTCCATTGGAGAGTGCCTGGACGGAGTACGGCGCCTGCTGCTTCCTTGGATCTTGCCATGATCCTGGTGCCTGCCAGGAGAGGCGCTAGAGTCCTTTACAGGGCACCTAGAAGGAGTAAAGCGCTTACTGCCAACTCTGATACCGTCCGAATCAGGGAGCCTCTCAGGCTCTTGGTGCCTGTCAGGAGAGGCGCTTCCGCCCCGCGATGCACTCCTGGAAGGTGGCTTAGAAGAGGAGAGGTGCTTGCTCAATGAAGAGCGCCTGACAGGAGAAGAAGATCGTCTGTGAAGAGTGGAGATAGTGGCAGCAGAGAGCTTCGCTGGAGAGGAGCGTCTGCCAGGAGAAGGGCACCTGCTACTGTCCGAGCGTATGCTAGAAGCAGGACGCTTAAAAGAGCTCTTAACTGGTAGGGAGACATCCTTCCTGCGTGACGCGCCCTTGGAAAAAGAGCCTACAAGAGCTGATAACTGCTCCTGGAGACCTACCAGGAATCTCTTCGTAGAAGACTGCACTCCTTCCGGAGAGGACTCTGGGGATCTAAGAGCTCTCTTCTTCTGTGAAGGAGAATACTCAGGAAAAGGTTCTGGGCTGGAGTCCAAGGCGTCTCCTGTCGGTGGCTTCCAGGCTCTCTTCAGGGGGCGCGACTTCGTAGCGGAACTCCAACCGCACCTGGGTGAAGACAAATCAGAGTCCGAGAAACACTTCCTCAGGATGCTTTTCCTGTAGCTATCCAAGGCAGCCTGGGACGAATCGACAGGATCTGCCGAAGGGACGTCTGACCGTTGGGGATACTCTACATCCTCCTTGCGGCTGTCGACATTCCTCCTCCCTTGGTCTTGGGAGTTTGGAAGCGGTCTAGGCCTAGGGGCAATGCGGAGCCGGTCAGACGCCCCCTCCACTGCACTGGGGACACTGCATATATCACTGTCCTTACCTTTGTTTTTCATTGCAAGAAGCTGCGACTGCAAGTTGCGGATGGAGGCTTTCATAGCAGCCATTTCCGAAGACGAATCCTTAGGTTCGCTGCGGGGGAAAGGGGCTGAAACTATATTAGAGGCAGGAGAAACTACGTCAGTGTTAGGATCTAATTCCTGATCAAGAGAGCAGGACCTACTAGAGCTTCTAACGGAAGCCTTCCTAACTCTATCCTTCTCCAATTTTCTAATATATGAAGCCAAATTCTTCCATTCTTGCTCAGTCAAACTCTCACATTCGACAGAGGTATTGTTAACAGAGCATTCATTCCCCCGACATCTTACACAAATAGGGTTGGAGGGTGTCTACTGAAAGCTTGTTTCGGTAGCCTCACCTTACACTCCTCTTTCATACACACTCTAACCACAGGTGTTACAGCAATATCAGACATAATGACAGAATATTCCTATCAAAATTCAAAAAACGGTCCACAAAAAGCAAATGCCAATCCAAAGATCAATTAACGTCACCAAAGGTCAATCCAAAAAAGATCCTCAGCAAGCGAGTAGAATTACAAGCAGGAGGAACCAACAACATATGTTGTCGGAACTGGCAATAGAGAAAATCTGATTAGAAAACGGGAATGGTTCCTAGTCCCACCACCCAGCGGCGGGAGAGGGCTGATCACCTGACCTACCTGTCACGTGTGCCGCGAGTTTTGAATTCTGTCGGGACGTCGGAGACTATAGCTAAGTATATATCTGCCGGGGAAGTTGCATGTACAAAATCAGCAATTTATGGCACCAATATCCAGTTAATGGCACAGATAAATGATGAATGGCACCTCTGTTAGGTGTATGTTATGGCACCATAACCAGAACTCGGTGCTTTAAGATGCCATAAGTCACTGATTTTAAGGTGGTAGACAAGCCCCACAAAATTGGATCACCATTAACGAATTCTGCCGATAACCAGGAACTGCCTGGACTTGATTTAGTTTCTTTCCACATCTCTCTTGTATTTTGGAGGTTTCAACATTATTCCTAATTGCTTGTCATGGGCTTAAGATATAATTATTTGAGATGAATCTTAAGCAGTGTTAAAGATAGCTTATAACTCTGCACTGTCAAAGATGAAAGATAGTTTATATCTCTGCGCCGATAGGCCAGTCAGCATTCTAACCAACGACAGTCGACTGACCCTAGATCTAGACGACTTTCTATAACACCTATTCTCCACCTGGCATGTTTTGAATGGTTGAGCGTTTGTCAGAATTCTCCTTGCCAACACTGTACAGTATGTGTAGGCTCTTGTTGGAATTTTGTGGTTTTGGCTGTTTGCTGCTTTCATGGTACTAGTACATATATATTTATTTTTCAAGGATGACTTCCACAGGAATCGAGGCTAAGAACATCAGATTCTGTAGGAATGGTTTCTGTGTTAGTATGATGTTGATTTTAGAGGTCTATTGACACTACTAGCTGCAAGGGTTTAAAGTGTGACCTTGAGATGAGATATGAGGAATTGAGGGATTTTCGAAGAACTTTAGGATTAGTTTTGTTAGTACAGGCCATCCCTGGTTATTGAAAACCACCATTAGCCGAAACTCTGTGGTTGATTGCGCCGATAAATGGTTCTTGGTGCCTCGGTTAGGTATGATTCTATTATCAACTGGAACTTGGCCATAAATTGCTGATTCGATGGCACTAGTAGTAAAAGATTTGTTGGAATTTATGTTAGAGACTGTTTCTCTCTCTTCCCCCCCCCCCCCCTCCTCCTAGTGTGTGTGATCATTTTTGCATTCCCTTGTAAGGGATAAGGTATCAGTGCTATGGCCCATCTGTAGTCCGAGCCTAAGACTGTCCTGCAAAAGTTGGAAAAGAGTGCTGGCAGGGAACCATGTCAGTTCACGGGTCAATGTGGTTCTGTGCCCTCCATCGCCTGCCTCATTTTTCATGTTCTAAGTCTTGTTTAATGCATTAGATGAAATACCGTTTGGGCAAACCTAAATCTTTGCACCGTGTTCAACTTCTACTGTCATGGGCATCTATTAATGAGGTGGTTGGTAAGACCTGATACAACAGTGGTACTAATAATATGTAATGTGTTGTGAGTTGCATTTATGATGATGATACGTTGATTCGTCTAATTGTTAAGCCAATCTTCTCAACATCCACTTCTCATTTAAATTCGTGTCTGCTACTTATCTTTCTTTTTGAAATGCACCTGTTTGTTCTTTACATGCATAATCTTTGGCTATCAGCGAGTCTCTTCCTCCTCCCTCTATTGATAATTCTCTTTCCAATCCTATCAGGGTTACATTACCATCTCTTGTTTCAAAACTAGATGTTATTCTAGATACTGTACTTTTTAAGGATGTGTCGTATGGGAATGCTCCTAAGTCTTTTGAGTTGCTTTCAGATGAGGCTGGGGTGTCAGTAGTCTTTGTCATTCCTCTTCCCCCCTCCTCCCAACCTTTCCAGTTTTCTTTGGTGTCTGATGGTGGTGTGTCGTCTTTTGTTTAGCTAACCTTTGTTGACTCGGACCCTCCCGTCATGGACTTGACAGAATTGGAATTTGAAGTAAAGTAATCTATGTTGGAGTATTGTTTCACTTTATCCTTATTTATTGAAGGAAAGAGGTCTCTGTTATCTTTTGAGTATTTTGGTGCTCATTAAGTATCTGAAGAAACCCAAGCTTTCTCCTTCAATTAGGAGACATTTCATAGAATTTTTCATACTCTGGTGCACAAAGCTTCTTTGTTCTTACACAGGTACAAACCTTTGTTCTTTACATAGGAAGTTAGCTTGCATGTGCAAGTTAGAACGACCATTCAAACTTGACAAGGTAGGCAACTACAGTGGAACCTCAGTTTTTGTACATGAACTTTCCTGTCAGACATATACTTAGCTTATGTCTCTGACGTCACAACAGAATTCAAAACTCGCGGTAAACGCGACAGGTAGGTCAGGTATCTACCTTACCCGCCGCTGGGTGGCGGGTGTAAGAACCAAAGTACCTTTCTTGCCAGATTTTTTCTGTCGTCGGTGTCGACCACACCTGTTGTCGGTACCTCTTGACAGTTGGATTCTTTTCTCGTTTTTTGCCCTGGATTGTTTCTACGGACTTTTGTGAAGTACCTGATCTTTTGGCCTGGCATTCGCGAGTTTGTGGACGTTTTTTTGACTTTTTCTTTGGATTTTTTTTTGGATTCATGATGTTCTGATGTTGATACTAAGAAACTGCTATTTTGTTCATGCCACTTACCTGACAGATATATATATAGCTGTATTTCTGAAGTCCGACAGAATTTCAAAACTCGCGGCACACGCAGTGGGCGCCAGGTGGTAGTACCCATTCCCGCCGCTGGGAGGCGGATATCAGGAACCATTCCCATTTTCTATTCATATTTTTTTCTGTCGCCGGCGGTAAATAAACAACTGTTTACAGACCTCTGCTCAGGATTTTTTTGGAATTTGACTCGCTTTTAAGTATCTGATTGGTTTTTTGGTATTGAATTGGATTGTTGAATTGGCATGCGCGATAGTGGACCGTTTTTTGATTTTGGATTGACTTTTCTATATAAGATATGTCTGGATCAAGTGCTGTGAGTTTCAGTGTGTGTAAGGACTGATTGTAAGGTGAGGCTACCGAAAGCATCGGTAGACCCCCACACAGTATGTATGAATTGTAGGGGGCATAATTGTGTGATTGATAATCGGTGCAATGAATGTGAGAGATTTGACCGATGATGATTGGAGAGTATATGAGTTCCTATCGCCTTAAATTGGAGCGCGATAGGATCAGGAGGTCTTCCTCCAGGAGTGGTTCTACCAAAGGTAATGGCTAACATCTCTCCTGCATTAACACCTGTAGAGTTTGCTACCCCTAAACCTGTGTTGCCTTCGGGCTCTGATTCCTGTGGTCGGGTGAGAAGCGAATGCTCTCTCTCTGATTTTGGAGTCTCTTCGCACTCTGGAGACCAAAGTGAAAGCCTTAGAAACTGGCTCGGTGCAAGTGTGTGATCGTGCCCCTAGTGTTGTGGAGGGGGCGTCAGATCGGCCCCATAATGCCTCTAGGCCTAGACCTCTATCAGACTCCCAAGACTCAGGGAGTAGGTATTGTCGAAACAAGCCGCAAGAGGGTTACGGGGGCTTCCCACCGATCTGGCGTCCCTTCGGCAGGCCTTGATAGCAAAGTCCCAGGCTGCCAAGGAGCGCGCACGAGTGCGCGTCCTGAAAGAGTGCTTTTCATCCTCCGAAGCGTCCTCCCCGCCCGCCAAGGGGTGGAGCGCTCGGAGAGACTCTCGTCCTCTGAAAAGGACGTTTTCGTGCGGATTGGACGCTTCAACGTCCTCTTTCCTTCGCCTCTCTTTCGTCGGAGGATGCGTATGACGCTTTTCCGCCTCAGAAAAGGGTAAGATCTCCTCCGATGAGGACGCTGGGTTGCGTGCACAGGCGCGTATACCTGAGAAGCAGGTAGCTGTACCTGTGAGAAGGAAGGAGGCGTCCCTCGCCCCTCGTCTCTCGCAGGATCAGTCCTGCTTCCTCTGATCTCACCTTTTCGTTCTTCCCCGACGAAGAACATTCTTTTGTCCCTTCAGGACCAGCTATCCACGCTTATGGCTCAGAGGACTCGCCCAGCAGCAGTCGAGCCTAAGCGGAGGAAGGACCTTAGACTGCCCGTCAAGAGGACGAAGCAGTCTCCTTCTCCCTCACCTACTTCGTCTCGTTCGCCGATCGTTCGCCCTTCTCTTCGGCGATTCGCCGATCTCGTTCGTCCTCTAGAAGGACGTTACGTCAGGACGCTTTGAGGAGGACGCTCAGCACGACGTTCGACAGGACGCTCGTCAGGACGCTAGGCAGGCCGCTAGGCGGCGGGACGCTTGGCAGGACGTTGGCAGACGCTGGCAGGACTGGCAGGACGTTCGGCAGGACGCTCGTCAGGACGCTTGGCAGGACGCTCGTCAGGACGCTTGGCAGGACGCTAGGCAGACGTTCGTCAGGACGCTCGCCAGGACGCTAGACAGGACGCTTGGCAGGAAACTCGCCAGGACGTTCAGGGCTCTTTTCAAGACGCTTTTGGGGATTCCGACCAAGAAGTCGTACCCAAGACGCGAGTTTACGCGCACAGGCACGTATTCCAGCGAAAAGGTCTTCCCTTTCGTCTGAGAAACGTAAGGACGCTTCTCTGGCAAGTGAGACTGCCGCGGATGGCGCTAAGGACGCTCGTCCTCGTCAGGATGCATCTACCTTCATCAAGTAGTAAGACGTCATAGAGAAGACAGCCGAAATAAGGCTTCCTCTAGCAAGGATAGGGGTCCTTTGATTAAGAACCAAGACCCGACATTAGGACGCCCTCTCCGGACAGACGGTCTCCTCTTCCGTTTAGAGAAGAAGGAGAGCTGAGTAGTTCGGCTGACTCGGTTGAAGAGGACCTTCTGCGGCCCCTTCAATCTCGGACTATAAAAAGTCCTCATGCGGCTCTTGCGTTCTTCTTTCGAAGACAAGTTTCAGCCCGCAGCTCCCAAGTCTCCTTCTTCGCAGTTTTCGTCATCTAAAACTGGAAAAAACCCCGGAGTTTGTGGAGATGAAAACTTCTCTCTCCACGAACGTGCCTTTAGAAACTCAAGATTGGATGGTTCGAAGGAGAGATCAAGGCAAGACGACCTTCGCCTTGCCGCCAGCTAGACTTAGCGGTAAAAGGGGGCATTTGGTATAGAACCAAAGATGAAGTAGGAGTTCGTATCCCTTCTTCGGCTCAAGGAGATTTCTCCAGCCTAGTGGATTCGCAGAGGAGGTCTCTTTTACCTCTGCTAAAGTAACCTGGACCTCTACGGAGACTGACCATCATTTGAAGGTCTGCTCAGGACGCTGGAAGTGTTCAACTTCCCTTGACTGGTGTTTGGGAGTTCTGGATCTGCAAGCGAGAAGCCCAGAATCTCTCAGTCTGGGGGAGCTGTCCAGCGTGTTAGCATTTGTGACAAAGCCGTCAGGGATGGTTCGTTAGGAGATCGTCTCTCATTTTGGAACGGCTTTATTGAAAAAGAGAGCTTTGCTGTGCAACTTCACAGCTCGTTCGGTAACTCCAGCTCAGAAAGCGGATTTGCTGTTTTCGCCTCTTTCGAACCATCTCTTCCCAAGACCTTTAGTAAAGGACCTGACGAACAGTTTGCAAGAGAAGGCAACTCAGGACCTTTTGGCCCAGTCTACAAGACGGTCGGCCGTACCTTCAACCTCTTCAGCTGCGGTTCGACCGCCGAAGAAAGTTAAGCCCTTTCGTGGGGCTCCCCCCTCGAGAGCAGCTCCTCGAGGGAGAGGGTTTTCACGAGGAAGAGCTTCCTTTAACCAAAGCCTTCCAAGTGAGAAGCATGTCCTTCAGACACAGTCGGAGCCAGACTGAAGTTTTTTTGCGGGGAGCGTGGAGAGGAGAGACACGGACTCTTGGTCCCTCAATGATCGTGGAGCAGGGTACAAGATCCCCTTTTTAGATCTTCCTCCTCTTTCTACGACTCCCAGAGACCTTTCTCCATCCTATCAGGGGGAAAAGAAGAAAGTATTATTCGATCTCCTTCAACAAATGATCGACAAAAGAGCGGTGGAACAAGTCGCGGACCTGGGGTCCCCAGGTTTTTACAACAGGATCTTCCTAGTACCGAAGCAGTCGTCAGGTTGGCGTCCAGTTCTAGATGTAAGCAGGCTCAATCTTTTCGTGGAAAAGACCAAATTCACGATGGAGATCGCCTCATTCTGTTCTGGGAGCCTTGAGAACCGGGCGACTGGATGGTGTCCTTAGACTTGCAGACGCGTACTTTCACATCCCGATCCACCCTCTTTCAAGAAAGTATCTAAGGTTTGTCTTAGACAAAAAAAGTGGTGGGCAGTTCAGAGCTATGTGTTTCGGCTGACCACGGCTCCAATGGTGTTCACTGTAGTAATGAAGAACGTAGCGAGGTGGCTACACTCTTCGGGAATAAGAGTTTCCCTGTACCTCGACGACTGGCTGATCAGAGCGTCATTCGAGAGAGAAGTGTCTGAAGGACTTGCAGTTCACTTTGCCCTAGCGAAGTCCCTGGGACTTCTGGTCAACCTCGAAAAGTCGCATCTGACCCCAACACAGTCCATCGTGTATCTGGGGATTCAGATGGATTCAGTGGCTTTTTCGAGCGTTTCCGTCCCAGGAACGTCAGCGGCTAGGCTTAGAAAAGATCTCAGCCTTTCTAAGGAAAGAGACTTGCTCGGCGAGGGAATGGATGAGTCTGCTGGGGGGACCATTTCCTCGCTAGAAAGGTTTGTTTAAACCTTGGGAAGACTGCACTCAGGCCTCTCCAATTTTTCCTTGCGGACGAGTGGAAGGCCAAGGACGATCTCAATGCCATATTGAGAATATCGCTTCCGATCAAGAACCATCTAAGATGGTGGTTGGACCCTCAGAAGCTTCAGGAGGGCGTGTCCCTAAGTCTTCTGAGCCCCGACTAGTGTTGTTCTCCGACGCTTCCATCACGGGCTGGGAGCGACACTAGGAGGAAGGAAGTGTCAGGCTCCTGGAGAGGGGAACAGGTAGCCTGGCATATTAATGTCAAAGAACTGGCAGCAGTATTTCTGTCCCCACTGCAGTTCTTCGAAAGGAGTTTGGAGAACAAGATTGTTCAGATAAAACTCGGACAATACCACAGCACTCGCTTATTTAAAAAAATCAGGGAGGAACACACTCCAGAACGTTGTTTTCCCTAGCAGAGAGATTCTGCTGTGGGCAAAGATAAGAAATGCGACTATCCTGACGAGATTCATTGCAGGAGTGCAAACATCAGGGCAGATCTTCTCAGTCGTCGGGAACAAGTCCTACCGACGGAATGGACCTTGAACGAAGACGTTTGTCGAGACCTTTGGACGTTGTGGGGACGTCCACTGGTCGACTTATTCGCAACGTCAAGGACCAAGAGACTTCCTCTTTATTGCTCCCCGGTCCTGGATCCAGAAGCAATCGCGGTAGACGCGTTGCTTTGGAATTGGACGGGTCTAGACTTGTACGCCTTCCCACCATTCAAGATTTTGGGGGAAGTCATGAGGAAGTTTGCGGCCTCAGAAGGGACGAGGTTGACCCTGATCGCTCCGATGTGGCCAGCGAGAGAATGGTTCACAGAGGTCATGTCTTTCCTTGTAGACTTTCCAAGGACATTGCCCTGGAGGAAAGATCTACTCAAACAGCCCCACTTCGAAAGGTTTCACCAAAACCTCTCCGCTCTGGGTCTGACTGCGTTCAGACTATCGAAAAGTTGGCCAGAGCGAGAGGTTTTTTTCGAAAGCAGCTGCGAGAGCAATCTAACATGCAAGACGTGCTTCCACAAGAGCTGTTTACCAATCGAAGTGGCTTCCTTCAGGGCATGGTGTAAAAAGGAGGGAGTTTCCTCTTCCTCGACCTCTGTGAACCAGATAGCTGATTTCTGCTCTTTCTTAGGAATGTGCAGAAATTAGCGGTCCCATACCATCAAGGGATATAAAAGCATGTTGTCAGCGGTTTTTAGGCACAGAGGCCTTGACCTGTCTGACAACAAGGACATTCATGACCTTTTTAAAGTCTTTCGAGACTTCGAAGGTTCCTCAAATGAGACCTCCGTCATGGAACCTTGACGTGGTCCTTAAATTCCTTATGTCAAGCCCTTTCGAACCGCTTCAGGCAGCGTCTCTTCGAAACTTGACAAGGAAGGCTCTTTTCCTAACTTCTCTTGCGACGGCTAAGAGAGTTAGTGAAATTCAAGCGTTTAGCAAGTTAATGGGATTCAAAGGAGACAATGCTGTCTGCTCGTTGAACCCAACTTTCTTGGCGAAGAATGAAAATCCTTCGAACCCTTGGCCGAAGACTTTCGAGATCAAGGGTATGTCAAGTCTGGTGGGCCAAGAACCAGAGAGAGTCCTGTGCCCGGTCAGGGCTCTCAAGTTTCTATGTGCATAGAACTTGAGAGCCCTGACCGGGTAATCTCTGGTGCTCTGTGAAGAGACCAGAGTTACCTTTATCGAAGAATGCTGTTGCTTTCTTTCTAAGGGACGTCATTAAGGAGGCTCATTCATCTTTCCAGAGACTGATTTGAGCCTCTTACGAGTGAAAGCGCACGAAGTTCGTGCTGTCGCTACCTCTTCTTGCCTTCCAAAAGAACATGTCAATCAGGACATCCTTGATTGCACCTTTTGGAGGAGTAACTCCGTCTTCGCCTCACATTACCTAAGGATGTGAGAACGATTTATGACGATTGTAATGCACTGGGGCCATACGTTTTCTGCGGACACAGTCTTGGGGTCCGGAAGTAGCTCTTTCCCTATCCCTTAGTTAGGATTAGGTTAGTTTGTTGTTGTGTTTTTAGGTTGTGGTGAGTCTTATATGAAGATCTCCCACCTTTAGTTAGTTTTAAGGTCTTTTGTGAATAGTTGGTCATGGTGGTGGTCAGTTGCTTCGTTGCCCTCATTTGTATGGCCTCGATGGTCTTGTCATGTTGAGGTCTCGTACCCTTGACAGATCATCCAGAGCGGCACAGCACTACAGGTCTCCACCTGGCTGGCAACTCTGATTTAAGCAAAAGCAGCCTTACGTGACAGTAATCACATAGTCTACTTTGCAAACAGGTGAGGAACCAAGATGTATATCATCTACTTAATTTAAGTTTCCTAAAAAATCCTATTCTGTCTCTTCCCACCATCCGAAGGTGGGATTCAGCTATATATATCTGTCAGTAAGTGGCATGAACATGTTATTGTTATTATACAATTAAGTTTGTTCATACTTACCTGGCAGATATATAATTAATTAAAGTGCCCGCCCTCCTCCCCTCAGGAGACAGAGGCATTAATAAAATATGAATAGAAAAATGGGAATGGTTCCTGATATCCGCCTCCAGCGGCGGGAATGGGTACTACCACCTGGCCGCCCACTGCGTGTGCCGCGAGTTTTGAAATTCTGTCGGACTTCAGAAAATACAGCTATATATATATCTGCCAGGTAAGTATGAACAAACTTAATTGTATAATAACAATAACATGTTTAGTTTGTTGTATGACTGAGTGTAAGGTGAGGCTACCGAAAAGCTGAATGAGGATGAATGGAAGTCTTTGTCTTCCTACTTGAGGAAGCTTGAAAAGGATAAAGTTAGGAAAGCTTCTTCTAGGAGCAGTAGTAGATCTCGTATTAGCGAGTTGGATATAGATAATCCCATTTTAGACGTAGCTCCTTTGTCAGTTTCAGCTCCTGCTCCCTGCATCGAAGCCGAAGATGCGCCTTCGGAAGTGGCCTCCATGAAAGCCACCATTCGCAGCATGGAGATGAAAATCAAACATTTGGAAGGTAAGAGTGATTCCAATAGTGATTTGTGCAGTGATCCCAGTGCAGTGGAGGGTGCGTCTGATCGGCTCCCTAATGCTTCCAGGCCTAGACCTCTTCCAGACTCCCAGTCCCAGTGGAGGAGGAAAGTCGAAAGCCGCAGGAAGGTTAGGGAGCATCCCCACCGGTCAGGCGTCCCCTCGGTAGCTCCTGTTGATCGTTCCCAGGCTACCTTGGATCGCGCCAAGAGAGAAGTCTTGCGCCAATGCTTCTCGTCTTCGCCTTCGCCTTCTCCTAAATGAGGATGGAGCTCTTCGGAAGCCTCGCGCCCTTCGAAGAGAGCCTGGAACGCTCCCTGCGCCCTTCCCTCCAGCCCTGAAGTTTTTTCGGAAGAGCCTGAGGTGGAAGCGAAGAAACGGAAGAGATCTCTGGAGTATCGTTCCCCGAGCAGAGATCGAGCCTCGTCGCCTGTTCAAGATTTTGTGAAATCTCCTGCAAGGGTGTTGGCTAGCCTTCAGGCGCAAATTTCGGCTCTGACTGGCTCTCTTTGCGTGTCTTCTCGTTGAGGAAGGACGTCTCGCTTCCTGTAAAGAAGTCCAGGCTCCCCTCTCCTGACTCTCGCTATTCGACGGAAGCGGCCCGCTCGCCTGTGCATTCGGAGTCTTGCAGGAGACTTTCTGCTTCGGACAAGATCCCATCTGCGTCCAAGCGCCAGTCGCCTGACAGACAGGATGTCTTTGTTTCTCCTTCGGACAATGAGCAGGCTTCTTGTAGGAGATCTTCGCCCTACAGACGCTCTTCTCGAGACAGGATCGCTCCCCTTGATAGGCACCAAGAGCCTATTAGGTGCTACTCGCCTCGTAGCCGCTCCTCGTCTCTCCTCCACTCTCCTGTTGACAAGCGCCCTAAATCGGACAGGCGCTCTTCGCTTGACAGGCGTCAAGAGCCTGTTAGGCGCGTTTCTCCTGGCAGGCGCTCTTCACCTGACTTTCACTCTCCTCGAGTCAGGCGCCGAGATCATGGCAGACGCTTCTCCCCGTGTAGGCGCTCTCCCAGTAGGCGCTCGTCGCCAGAGAGCCTCTCTCCTCGTTTCAGGCCAAGAGCCTGGTAGCCGCTTCTCTCATGGCAGGCGCTGTTCGCCTGGTAGCCGCTCTCCTGGATAGGCGCCAAGAGCCTGATAGAAGTTTTTCTTCAAACAGGCGCTCTGCTCCTGACAGCCGCCTTACTCCTGTTAGGCTCCAAGAATCTGGAAAACGCCCTCCTCAAGACAAGAAGGATTTTGTGAGTAGGCAAGTTCCAGAAGTTTTGTCTCCAAGAGTCAAACCTCACACTTCAAGAGACTTTTCTAAGGGTAGTCGCGCCTCTAAGGATCATGAGGGTTCTTCTGATGAGGAAGAACAGGATCCCTCGGAAGAAGAAGGACTAAAAGACTCCTCTGTTTCCTCGTATAAGAGGTTAACAGATTTGTCTCCTTCAAGAGTTTGGAGATATCCTTTCTCCTGCTGGCCTCCTCCTTCTCCTTTCTTATTCTCCACTTTGAAGACTTCGAAGGTTTCATCTTGTGTAAGGATGAAACCGACTATATCAATGAAGAAGGCACTTAGAGGTTTTGGGGAATGGCTCCTTGCTAAGGAAGAGAAAGGGAAGACTGTTTTCTCTTTCCCTCCGTCTAAACCGAGTGGCAGATTAGGATTCTGGTACGAATCAGGGGAACCATTAGGCCTCGCTCTCCCTTCGTCTGCTGACTCGGACTTCTCTTCACTGGTGGATTCCGCTCGTCGATCTGCCCTCCTGTCTGCCAAGACTACGTGGGGGATGGACGAACTTGACCACCTACTGAAGGGAATGATCCGAGTCCTGGAAGTTTTCAACTTCCTTGACTGGTCTTTAGGAGTTCTGGCTAAGAAGACCCAGACCCCGGATTCCCTGTCTCCTGAAGATCTTAATTGCGTCCTCACTTGCATGGACAAAGCAGTGAGAGACGGCTCGAGTGAAGTCTCTTCACTGTTTGGAGCCGGAGTGATAAAGAAGCGGTCAGTTTACTGTTCGTTTCTCACGAAGGCAGTTTCACATGCACAAAGGGCCTCACTTCTTTATGCTCAGCTCTCTCCTCTTCTTTTCCCCAAGAAAATCATTCAGGATGTCTCGAGTGCCCTTTCAGCCAAGGCTACTCAGGACATGTTAGCCCAGTCGGCCAGGAAACCTCGCTCTGTCTTCCAACCCAAGACCAAGAAAAAGACTCCTCTGAGGCAGGAGCCCTTTCGAGGAGGACCCACTGCCAGAGTTTCTTCAACCAGAGGATCTAGACCTTTTAAGAGAGGTAAAACCTTCTCTAGGTCAGTCAGAGGCAAGAAATAGCGATCAAGGACTCCAGACATCAGTGGGTGCCAGACTACTGAAATTTGCCGACGTCTGGGCCCACAAAGGGGCAGACAATTGGTCCCTATCAATTGTCAGCAAAGGATACCTCATTCCCTTCTCGTCAAGGCCACCATTGACGACGACTCCGAGGGAGTTGGTGGCCAGGTACAAGGACCCCATCATAAATCAAGCCCTTTCTCTAGCAGTAGATCTGATGCTAGAGAAGGAGGCTATAGAACTAGTGGAAGATCCCCGCTCTGCGGGTTTTACAACAGGCTATTCCTAGTTCCGAAGAACTTCAGGAGGATGGAGACCGGTTTTGGACGTAAGCACCCTGAACGTCTTTGTGGAAAAGAGGAAGTTCGCCATGGAGACGACTTCCTCAGTGTTAGCGGCTCTTCGTCCAGGGGACTGGATGGTGTCACTAGACCTTCAGGACGCTTACTTTCATGTGCCGATCCATCCTCCCCTGGATGGTGTCACTAGACCTTCAGGACGCTTACTTTCATGTGCCGATCCATCCTTCTTCACGGAAGTATCTGAGATTCATGATGGGAGGAAACATCTTCCAATTCAAGGCCTTGGCTTTGGCCTGTCGACTGCACCCCAAGTGTTCACGGGGTAAATGAAAAACGTGGCGCAGTGGCTACATTTGGAGGGAGTGAGGGTGTCGCTCTATCTTGACGACTGGCTAATCAGAGCAGAGTCACAAGAAAGATGTCTGGAGGACCTTCAAAAGACCCTGACATTGGCAAGTTCTCTGGGACTTCTGGTGAACTTCCAGAAGTCTCAATTAATCCCCAGTCAAGAGCGGATCTATCTGGGGATTCGGATAGTTTCTCTGGCTTTTCGGGCTTTTCCGTCGCCAGAGAGGATAGCTCGTTGCTACGAGAAACTACCTACCTTCCTAGAGAAAGATGCATGCACAGCAAGGGAGTGGATGAGTCTGCTGGGGACACTCTCCTCGTTGGAGCAATTCGTTTCTCTAGGAAGGTTGCATCTCAGGCCTCTACAGTTCTTCCTATACCAGAACTGGAGGCGTCTCTCCCAGATCTGGAGTTATCCTTCAATATCTCAAGGGGAATCAAGAGGGTCGGGGGGAACACTTCGGTGGTGGAACACCCGGCTCCTGTGGAATGTCTCTTTACATGCCGAACCCCAACCATGTGTTGTTTTCCGACGCGTCGGAAGCAGGTTGGGGAGCGACGCTCGGGACAAGAGAAGTGTCAGGCACCTGGAAGGGGGATCAGGTGTCCTGGCACATCAACAAGAAAGAGTTGATGGCAGTTTGGATGGCATTAAAAGCCTTCGAGCCCCACGTCCGAAATGCAATAGTTCAGGTCAATTCGGACAACACCACAGCCTTGGCGTACATAAAAAAAAACCGGGGGGGACGCACTCCTCCCTGTACGAAACAGCAAGGGATCTTCTGCTGTGGTCTCAAGCAAGGAAGATCAGTCTTCTCACCAGATTCGTACAGGAGAAAAGAACGTCAGGGCCGATCTCCTGAGCAGGAAGAATCAACTCCTGGCTTCCGAGTGGACCCTCCACTCAGAAGTATGCCAAGACCTGGTGGAGAGATGGGCAGGCCTCACTCGACCTCTTTGCAACCAGCAAGGAACGCAAGGATAGAACTTTACTGCTCCCTGATCTCAGACCCAGGGGCAGTATCAGTGGATGCGTTTCTCCTAGATTGGACAGGTCTAGATGTCTACGCCTTTCCCCCCTTCAAAGTACTGGGACAAACCCTCAAGAAATTTGCTATCTCGGAGATGACAAGAATGACGCTAGTAGCTCCGTTCTGGGCCCGCCAAGATTGGTTCACAGAGGTACTGGAATGGTTGGTGGACTTTCCAAGAGCACTTCCACAAAGACAAGATTTTGCTCAGACAACCCCACTTCGACAGGTATCACAGAACCTCCCCGCTCTCAATCTGACTGGCTTTCGACTGTCAAAAGTCTTGTCAGGGCGAAGGGCGTTTTCGACAAAAGCTGCTAAGGCTATCGCCTCAGCTAGAAGACCTTCGACCCTTTAAAGTCTACCAGTCGAAGTGGACGTCTTTCGCCGGTGGTGCAGGAACCAGAAGTTTTCCTCTTCCAGTACCTCTGTGACTCAGATCGCAGATTTCCTAGTTTTCCTCAGAGAAAAATGCGGTTTGGCAGTATCTACCATCAAGGGCTACCGGAGCATGCTGGCTGCAGTGTTCAGACATAGGAACTTAGATCTTTCGAATAACAAAGATCTGCATGATCTATTAAGATCTTTTGAAACTGCCAAAAAAACTTCGACCGAAGTTCCAAGTTGGAATCTGGACATGGTTCTTCGTTTCCTGAGGTCCTCTAGGTTTGAGCCACCCCAGTTAGCCTCCTTCAAAGATCTTACGAGGAAAGCTCTGTTTCTCTTGGCTCTGGCTTCTGCTAAAAGGGTTAGTGAGATTCATGCCCTAGAAGGAAGGTAGGTTTCAAAGGAGATTCCGTGATTTGTTCCTTCCTTCCTTCGTTTTTTAGCAAAGAATGAGAAACCCACTCAAATCCTGGCCAAGGAACTTGAGGTTCGTGGATTATCTGCCCTAGTAGGGGAAGAACCCGAAAGAACTCTTTGCCGTAGGAGTTTAAAATACTACCTTCAGAAGAAGAAAACCCTTAAGGGCATTGAGGACAGACTATGGTGCTCTGTAAAGGACCCCAGCAGACCATTGTCTAAAAATGTGCTGTCTTTCTTCATTAGAAGTCTAGTGAAAGAAGCACATAGATCTTGTAATGAAGAACATTTCAAGCTCCTGAAAGTCAAGGCTCATGAAGTGAGAGAGCCATTGCCACTTCCTTGGCCTTTAATAAGAATATGTCTCTTCAGAATCGGATGAAAACTACATTCTGGAGATGTAAATCAGTATTCGCCAACACTACCTTAAAGACGTCAGTATTACGTATGACGAGTGCTTCGCATTAGGCCCGTATGTATCGGCGGATTCGGTGCTGGGGCAGGGAGCTGGAACATATCCTTAGAGTTTTTTCCCTTGTTTTTGGTATTGAGTTCATATGGTTGTATGAAAAATGATGCAGGTAGGCATCCTTTTTCTTTTCGTAGTTCTAATAACTTTAGTTTAGTTAGGTGATCGGATTT
>NC_087202.1:132004817-132030666 GCF_015104395.2 Macrobrachium nipponense | reverse complement strand
TGTTTTTGTTTGTTTGTATGGTATTTTTACTCTGCATGGAACCAGTGGTTATTCAGCAACGGGATTAATCTGTCAAGAAGTCTGTTCTTTTAAAGCTGGACTCATACATCGGCGATTCAAGCTCGCGACCGTCGTCAAAGCCGTATTAAGACTGAATTGCGAGCAAACTCCATGTTTTCTCACTCAGTCGCCGAGTTTCACGATGTCTGCTGAGTCTTGGCGACTACTAGGTGCTGCTGCGCGTAGTTCTCACGGTCGAGCCCCTGCAACTGTCAAAAGACTGCATTTCATGCTGATGTACAACACAACAGTTCTGCCAAACAATCTTGCTACTCTTGGTCAGTCTCAGAGCTCAAAGTCTCCGTTATCAAGTTAACAAAATTTAATTCAAATCACGAATGGATGGTGTCGGCTGTTCTTAGTTAAAAGTGTATTTAATTATTGTATTTTAAACTTTACATTCAATTATTTATTTGTTAGTTGTTTAGCGTTTCTTAAGACTAATTATGAATTTTTCATTCACGGCCTGCTGAAAGAACGAAATTATCATTAATGCATTGATTATTTGAATTTTAATTTACTTGAATTGATAATGGAAGCATTATTGAGCTTTGAATTGTATAATAGTTACTAAATGTTAAGAAAGCAAATGAAATTCTGAAACGGGCTATCAATAGTAAGCACCATCCCAGTGCGGAGCTGTAGACCTTTGTGGTCGAGTAAAAAAACTTTCCTCAACTGCTGCTGCATCAGCCAAACTATGCACTTTGGTGACGTCTCTGCCCTAAGAATAAAAACGTTCATCGCAGAGTAACTTTTTCAAGTCACAATTAAAAACTTATAGTAGAAACATTTCAACTTTAACTAACTGTAAAAAATATAAAGAAGCAGTCATTAATGTTTTGAATGATACTGTTACTGTTCACAACTTATGGTTTTTACTTGTGTCACGTTTCAAAGTTTTATGTTATTCCTAAGCAAGGTAGGTAAAGACTCTCACCCTATTCCTAAGTAGGTTACATCACTGAACATCTGATAAGCGCGCATTGAAAATGTCTACTGCTCCAAGCCCGGACTGGCGACTGGCATTCCTATCCTACACCAAGATGCTAGCGATGGCTTCCTCTCCTATAATGCTTGCTAAATGGCTGTGCCCAATCTTTTGTTCTCATGTGATCGCTGATATAACATAGAACGTCATAACATGAAGTGGCGATCTCCCTGTCGAGCGTGTGACCTCGGGTACCATTACTATCATTCAGAAAATGAACCCTACGCATACGGGATCAGACCACAGGGGCCGTTGTCTTGAAATTCAAGCTTCCAAATAATATGGTGTTCATTAGGAAGAAGTAAGAAAAGGTAAAGGAAACACACAAAGAAGAGATTTAACTTATTCAAAAGAAAAACAAAAAGTAATGAATTAGGAAATAGATAAAATAATACTCATATGCAAAGGAGAATTACATTAGGTAGTAATACATTGTGTCTTTGCTTGAACTTTTCAAGCACCAATTGCATGACATCCTCCGGACAATCATTCCACAGTCCAAAAGGGTGAGGAGTCAAGGACCTCTGGAACTGCGCAGTTCGACAGTGGGGTACATCTATTACATATTGGTGCAGCTGTTCATCAAGATCCTGTGGCAGGGGTATAAGAATAGTACCACCGTAGGTCCAGTGTGTCGTAAAAGGCGACTAAAAGGACAGCTGCTGCTTTGCAGTCTTACTTTTGAGTCAAAGGCTAAGCCCGCTGCCAATAACTGTGGTTGATGACAGCAAGGGGATGCGGTCGTAAAAACACCTTCGCCAAAAAATAAACCCTGCCTGATGATGCCTTTGATAGAAGGCAGTGGAGTGGACGCATCAGGCAACCGCCCCCTTAATGAAGGGATAACGGTGGGAAAGAAGGAGAGAAGAAGAAGATGCAACTGTTCAGCAAATCTGGTTGCTCTCGGCAGGTAAAGGGGACCATGGACCAATTCTGAATGTGAAAGATCTCTGTTAAAATACAACTTGTAAAAACTGACAAACAAGAGACCACCTGTCGATGGTCCAAGTCATGTCTGCTGATGTCACGAACAAGTATCTAAAAGAGATCAATCTTTGGCGGAAGCAGACATCCAGCCGGAGAAACGTGATCTAGTATCTAGTCGAGAAAGGATGGATGATCTAAAAAGGTTACAGTAATTTTATCACGGTTACAAATATATGAGGTCGTTCGTACAATACCTAATTTTCGTGCGGCATTTGCTGACAATGTATCACACGTTTATCAATAGTAAAATGTTAGTGAAATGTTACACCTAGAATAGTTACAGATTTAGACTCATTCAGCAGAGTTCCATCCACCTGAAGGGAACGATCGGGTGGGTAATTTGTGCAAGACCTGCTAATCAATAGTGTGCCTATTTTATTGGAATTCAGTGTCATACCCCACCAACTACGGTACACCTTTCGTTAATCCGCTCCGGGTCACAACTGAGTTAAAGTGCAGCTTCATTTCTCATAAGTGGCGACTTTACCACACCCACAAGTGTTGCATCATTAGCATACTGAACAATTTTGTTTTCCAGGCCAACAACCATATCGCTTGTATACACTAAAAATAACAGTTCACCAAGAACACTTCTCTATAGAACTCCAGACACAATAGGTCTTGGTTTGCTAAAGATCCCATCCCTACCTGTAAGAAATCTTAAAGTAAACCTACCATAGCCACCCACCCAAGGATTCTGAAGTTTATACATAAGTGCTTTTGATTTAGTAAATCGAGAGCAGCGCTCAAATCTATTGGAATTACTCTGCACCCAAAGCCCGTATTAAGTTACTCTTGAAGATGGTATGCCAAGTCTAAGACTTGGAGCATCGCAGGTACTGCCTCCCACATCAGAATCTTCGCCACTCCCAGCTATCAAGATTATCAAGAATTTTCTTGACATCCCTGAAGCAAAATGCAAATTTTGAAAGAATGGGCTTAGGATAACAACTGTCAGGGAAAGGGTCATCCTCAGCTGACTGCTTAACTGCAAAGGCTCGATGAAGTCGTTCAGCTTTTTCCTGAGAGTCAGTACCTAACTCAATCAACTGTTAGTAGAGGAGGAATGAGTATGTCAATCTGGTCCACCATCCTCTTCTATCTCTGCATCTGTTCCCACTTCCTTGTGGGGGTCGATGTTTCTGACAGCTTTCCTCCACCTGGCTCAGTCAAGCACATCGTCCTCTGACAATTGTTGTTTGTCTCTCAGATATTCTTTGCCTACTCTTATCCACCATCGCTTCTTCGGCCTGTTGAGGACTTTCATTAGAGTTGGGCTATGCACACAGAAACACTCAGGATCGTAAAAACCTTTGTTTAGTAAATGAAATTTATAACAGTTTAAATGTAGTTAGCAGAAGAACAATCGGGCACCGGCTAGTCCATGGGAAATAATATCTTAAATAAAACAAATTGCAATTTTTTTTGTATGAACATATTTATGGAGCCTTATCCAAAGTGGGACAAATTCGGCCATTTTGAAATTTTGTAATTCCTACTTTTAACCTTTTCAGTGGGTAATTTTTTCATGTTCTCTTGTTCTTCTCCAAAACAGTGCATCTTACGGGTAAGAGGTATAGAGGCTAGAAAAATATGACATTAAATTCTACACAAGGTTGATTTCATAGGATTCTGCTCGAAAATTGAACCTTTTTTGCACAACCAATCTCAAAACTGGAACATAATTTTTTTTGTTTAAAGTGGAAAATCGAATTTCGTCTGACATTTCCTTCAATATCTCATAACCTTTCAACTTCACAGTAAAATGTTATAGAACTATTGGTCTTTCAGAATGAAGACTTGACTTTATTTGGGCATATTTGCTTTCCTTCACATGCTAATTTTACGCACAAGAAACACGAAAAAGGAAGTAGGAATAGAATATAGAGTTTAGGCCAAAGCCCAAGCGCTGGGACCTTTGAGGTCAATCAGCTGAAAAGGAAACAGAGGAAAAGGCCTGAAAAGTGTCACAGGAGGAAAACCTTGCAGCTGAAGCACTATGAAACAAATTGCTAGGAGAGGGTGGATAGCGAGGTGGAAGAAAGAGAACACAAACGGAGGCACAGTAAAAGGAATAAAAAGGGTTGCAGTCAGGGACCAAAGCGGCGCTGCTAAAAACCTCAAGTAATGCCTACATTGCACTGCGTGAGGTGCACTGACGGCAATATATATACCAACAGGAGAAAAGGTCGATGCAAAACAGATGAACAGAGCGGGTTTCAGTCAACCAAATTGCGACAGTTTCTTCTGTTGCAGCATTGGGATATTTAGACCTTCAGGAACATCACAGTAAAAATAAAAGGACATATTCGACCATCTTTCATTTGCACAATTCCATATTCAAAATGGCAGACGTTCTCATTGTTGAGATGAAGTATGTCCTCAAATATCCATTTCAACATAAATTGACGGCTTACTAATAGAACCACGATCTCGAGCAATTCACATTTGGCATCAGATTTGACCCTTGACCCCCTATGCAGTAACCCTGGGCCAAAGGGCAAGCCTTACATTTCCAAAGTCAGGGCTCAGTCAGACCTCTGATTTTCATTTACAGAATCGCATCCAAATCCCCTAATCAGACAGAATGATGTGGTAGGTACACCAAATCATTCATAAATTTATGTGTAATTAGTATAGTCATTGTTTATTTATTTATTTACTAATCATATGCAATTAATGTGACAGTTTATAGATTCTTGAATGTATTACAACTAGAAGTCAATTATTCGTGGGCAGATCACCAAAACAAAGATCATCTTGAAAATGGAGAAAACAGCTTCTGTCACTTCACTGCTGAGTGTGTTGACCACAGTACAGTAACAGCTACTGGAAAGGACACTGATCAGATAGGCATTGGGTCTGAATGTGTTGACCACAGTACAGTAACAGCTACTGGAAAGGACACTGATCAGATGGCATGGGTCTGGTGTGTGCAGCCAAACTGCCAACAGCCACATCTCAAGCAGTCTTCGAAATTCAGGATACTTGCAAATTAAGCCAACAAGTATAACGGTAGCAAGAACCAGAAAACGAGGAAAAGTAGGAGATATGAACTACAAAGCAAAATCAGCCATCATCCATGATGACATAAGAGAGCATCTCGATACTCTTTGAAAAGTCTCATTTCAATATGAATGCAACAAGCTGGGATGGTCTGGCTTTATGCAGACCATTACCCGAGGTAACCATCTAGGAAAACCATCTTTTCACTTCCTACTAACGGTTGACTTGGATCCAACTCATATGAGCTGTATCTTTACTACCCTAATGTTTGTTAAAATGACCAGTGCATAAAATACAACATATCACCTGCCATCACATTAGTTCAACCATTGTGGTGCAGTGCAAGAAATATCATCTCATCTGCGATGAAAACAAACTGTAAAATATTGTTTTCCATTCTTGTGCCATTTCTTTCCTTAATGAGCTTCTTGGGTGGGCACTGTGGGTCACATCATGAAAGATAGTGGAATGAGAACACCACTGGAGCTTCTGTATGGACTACCACTTCAACCATATGCTGGTTGGAAAGGCATATGAGCGAGCAGTAGTACGTGGCCACTTCCGAGCTGATGCTGCTTTGAATGTTTCAGTGATCAAGAATGCGGGGGAAGCCATAATACAATAGATAGAGCATTATAGCAGTGATAAAGTTCTTCAGTTAACAGAGACAGAAGTAGAGGCGCAAGACGAGGACGACACTATGGCAGTTGCAGAAAGACTGAGAGCTGTCAAAGAGCAACTACTGCAGAGCCCAAATGGAAATTATGGGTTCAGAACATGGATATCCTGAGGTCTGCACTCAAGAGGTCAAAGAACCAGCCAACCAATATTATACTCCAGCTGGGTACTACAAGGCCTGCTGCAGTTTTTTGCTGCTTCTGGACACACTAACTACACAAAATCTCCACGTCTATTCCTCCAGGACATGGTGGGTCTAAAAAAGAAGAATGGGAAAATCTGACATATACTAGGCTGGATTAGGACCAGATCTTGTGTTATTGAGCAAGTTGTTATGAAATCCATAAAGTCATCTGGAGGCTTGACACATGGAAGAGGTATGGATGAGACTCGTAGAACAAGATGGTTGCAGGCTCTGCCAGTCTGCTCAGATAAGTGAAGAGATAAGAGTGTTCAGAAGAAGACTAGCACTGAAAGTAATAAAGACTTAACTGAATCCTGAAGCATGAGAGATTAAAAAGACACTTCGAAAATTTTCCAGTACCCAGAACAACACAGCCCTTTCAAGAAGATGAGTACCTATACAACATAATTTCAGGATTACTATCTACACCGCAGTCAAATGTTCACCTTGCCAAAGAAGTTGGGAACAATATAATCAAGACAATGGAAGGCCAAAATGCGGTAAACTTTATATTCAGAAAAAAGCACCAAATCAAGACAATGGGTTAAAAAAGTAGTAGCGGATGTAGTTGAAGTGCAGGTGGATCCCCAAGCAATGTTTCACCTGTTACTTGTGTTGGCCAGTAAATGAAGTCAATGTATGTGAAGTCATGAAGTAAGAGCCTTCAGTATACCCACCATCGCTATTCACAAATAATATAATTCCTCGAAGTGCCACTAACCCTCAGCTTGCAGATGCCATGAGCAAAATGACCTTCAAGTCAAATTAAGCCAATTCCTGTTGCGAAATGTTCTGTTCTTGATGGTGGATCCTCGCTCCAACGCATCAAATGGACCACAGGAGACACATATGAGGATACTGAAAAAATAAAATCTTATTGTTGTCTTTGATGGATACAGCAATAGTGCATCAACAAAATGATGCGTGACTCATCAAAAACGTGTTAGGGGCATAATTATTGCCCCAGATGTTCATCTGGCACCTTCTCAAGTCTTTGGCAAATCAAAAAACAAACAGGGTTTTATTGACTTCCTATCTGAAACTCTGAAGGAGGGGGGAGGGCGTGGGGCGGGGGGAGCGGGTAGTTACCTATAAAGCATGCAGAGTGAGATGCAGACTTTCTAAGTGAAGGAGGGAGGCAGTGAACAAGGTAACATAGTCACAACAGAGGATACTGACATATCGGTTCTCCTCTGTCATCACATGAAGCCTAAGAGTCAGCCCCTCTTCAAGGTCTCACAGAAATCCAATATGAAGCACCCCATTTGGAACATTGGAGAAATTAGTTCACCAGTCGGTGAAGAATGCTGAAGGTGTTTGCCATTTATGCATGCTCTGTGTGGATGTGATACCACGCCGAGATTGAATAACATCGGAAATGGAGTTGTATTGAAAAAACAGTCTCCTCATCGAGCGTGCAGTGCCATTCCCGTCTGACAAATCCACTCATGAGGAAATTGAAAATGCGGGAGGGAGGGAGAAAGAGGAATCATTCCAATCTTCAGTTCTAGCACAGATTGTGAGTCTCTTGAAGAGCTGAGAAAGAACAAGTTCCTGGTCAAAGTCATCAAGAGCTTGAGAAGTGTTGACGTTAAAGACCTGCCACCTACCAGAGCAGAAGCTAAATATCACTCATTTCGTGTTGATCACCAAATCCAAATCTGGCTAGGAAATAGTGATATTGAACCTGGTGATTGGGGTTGGAGGAGAAATGGAGAGGAAAAAAGACTTGATTCCTTGCACGATGGATAACAGCCCTGCTCCTGATACCTTACTGAAAGTAATCAGATTAGTCCCGCAGCCCGAACCATTGAGATACAACGAACGAGATACCGACTGTAACCCCTACTGATATTTAGGAGTAGACTTGTAAACTGTGAAACTGACCGTCTGCCGAAAATATATGGGTGGTTTACTTAACAAGCACCACTAATTGCTTGTTAGATTTTGGGTCTAGATCCAATATATGAGATACCAGATGAAACTAATATATATAATATATCTGCAGACTCTACTGATTGTAGAATGACCAGCGACATACATTTTGGAGGGTGGCGTTCCCCCTGATAGACGCACTGAAAAGGGGGGTTAATTGGATCTAGATCCAACTTAGGAGATACCGAGTAAAATTTACACTACAATAGCACTGCACATCCTAGAATACTGTGGTGGTAATGACAGACATTTTATGGGTGGTTTACCCCCGTGCACCCACAACGAGTGGGGAGGGAAGCGGGAGGGGAGTGGGGAAGGAGAGTTGGGGAGACAGACAGGATCTGCATCCAACATTGGAGACACCAAAGTAAAATCTTGTACTACAATTGCACTGCACATCCTAGAATGCTGTGATGTAACGCCAGAATTTTAGTGGGTGGTTACCTCCTGACAGACACCCGACAACGAGTTGGGGGGGCGGGGGAGGGGGAGACAGGATCTGCATACAAGAATGGAGATACCAAGTAAAATTTGTACTACAATATCACTTCATATCCTAGAATGCGGTGATGGTAATGTCAGACATAACCTACGATTGGAAGGGAGAGATGGGACACATTGAAATGATTCAAAATCTATCATAGGCAATATTACTATTAGAAATATGATAATTATCTGAAAATCGTGAGCCTGATAAAATATAAAAGGCAAAAAATTCAAGAAATATTGTAAAGTTTCAGGATAAGAATTACTGCCGGAGTTATTTTTTTAAATTCCTATTGAAGTATGGAATATTTCACTTCATTAATTCCATCACATCTATATAAAAAAACTGTTTGAGACTTACTAGGCTTGGTCTACTTTCTATTGTTTCACACACAAACATATATATATATATATATAATATAATCTATATATATATGTATTATTATATATACATAATATATATGTATAATAATAACTACAATAATAATTAATAAAATAATAATAATAAAAGGAAAAGGACCCATAAAAACACCAAAAAGTATAGAGAGAAAATTATATATTCAAGTAGACTGACTCTTCCCTCTTCATGGTAGATGGATGAGAAAAGTTTACAGGAAAGGTGGTATTTATACCAAGAGGTCCATCCACAGGTAAGCCAATTTAGGTCACCCCCGCTGATAATCTTCCTTTAATCTTCTTAAGCATTGGTTGAATGAAAATCTTGTTGGTCGTATCTGAATCCCATGCTCCTTTTGAGATGTTCATTACCTACCTCTCTTTTATTAAGGCCGATTCCATCATTTGACTCTTGTACCGGTAGTTGCTGCTATAAATTTTATGTGACAAATTCTAGTTTATTCTATGGTTATGTTCATTTATATGGTTGAAAATAGCTGAGCTCTGTTGTCCATACCTAACTGATCGTTTGTGTTGTATTAATCTCGGTAAACATTCACTAAACACTCACTTAATCCTAAACATTAATTAAACACTAAAAACTCACTAAACCCTAAGCACTCATTAAATACTAAATGCTTACCAAACCCTAAATACTTATTAAATACTAAACAGTGAATGAACATCCACTCATTAAAAACTCAATAAACACTTATACACTAAACATTTGCTATATACTACTATTCACAAGACATTCACTAAACGCTCACTTAACACTAGTAAAACATTCACTAAAATCCTAAACACTCACTGAATACTTACACACTAAATATTCACCAAAAACTATCATTCACAAGACAATCACTAAACGCTCACTTAACATTCACAGAACATTCACTAAAACCCTTAAGACAAAACATTCACTGAATACTTACAATAAACATTCAGTAACATTCACAAAACATTCACTCAACCCTAAAGACTAAGCATTCGCTGAATACTGACACATTAAACAGTCACTAAACCCTAAACATTCATCAAAAACTTACTCATAAAAATTCACTAAAGGCTTACTCACTAAACCCTATCAATTCGATAAACACTTACTCATTAAACATTAACGATAGAAAAAATTGACAATCGCACTAATTTTTCATTTCTCTTTTCTTTACATTAACGCTAGGTGATTATTTTTTTGGACTAGGTTGCTCTTATATTTATTCATAATCTTCTTGATAGAATGGGAATGTTCGAAATAACTTGGTGTGTGGGGAGATTGTTTAAAAAACAGCTAGAGATCCTCTGGATCCTGTTCCTCTCACAGCCATGGCTAGACATCAACTTCACAGTCGAGAAAAGACAATCATATACAAAATAAATAAGTATTTTCTAGATGAAAAGGCGATTGGAGGGCCTATGTTATCCCCATAAAAAAAAAAAAACTTTCGCTCGGACAGTTGTAAGAGAGAGAGAGAGAGAGAGAGAGAGAGAGAGAGAGAGAGAGAGAGAGAGAGAGAGAGAGAGAGAGAGAGAGAGCAGGGCGGATGTAGGAAGGAGATTAAAGTACCTGGAAATGAAAAACAACCCCTATAATTTTATAATTATAGCCTCAGGGTTTATCTCAGACATTCAAAGGTGTGCCACATACGTGCCAGTTTTTATTTTTTTTAACGCCATTGTGTTAATATATCCATTACCTTCGATAACGCGCTAAATTTCACGCTAGTTAATCATAAAAATCTCTAGGATTGCGTGACACGCAAATTGGAAAACAATGGCGCTAGATTAACTCTGTAAACTCCAGATCTAGTTTGAAACGCTTGTTTAGCAACTCTGCGAACGCCAAATGCCAAAACCGACAGTGTAAACAAGAGTTTATTAGGTATTTCTCCATTAGAAAAATGAATCTCATAAGGTGTTATTGAAATAAAATAAACTAACACAGCTTTAGTAATAATCCAAGGTCATTCTAAGCCCTCATTCCGCGGTAAAGCAGACTATGGCAGTTGACGTTTTCCTACGTTATTTTACTTACTGAACAAGAATTTAAAGTAATATTTATTCAGACGGCTGTAATTAACCCCCAGGGGCCAGTACTAAACACGGCAAAATACATTGGACGCCCTAATCCCTAGCGGATGTCGTATTTGCGGTTATGTTTCTTGCAGGGTAATTCTAAAGAATAGTTCCGCACGGACTGCAAGGAACGTAACCGCGGATATAACATCCGCTAGGGATTGGGGCGTCCAATGTATTTCGCCGTGTTTAGTACTGGCCCCTGGGGGTTAATTACAGTCGTCCGAATAGAGTTATTACTATTTAAATTCTTATTTCTATAAGTAAAATAACGTAGGAAAACGTCAACTGCCATAGTCTACTTTACCGCGGAATAAGGGCTGAGAATTACCATTTTTCAGTAAAAAATACATTTATAGAAAATCGTAAAAAACACATTCAAGGTGGACTTAAGTAAATGTTATCCACACTACCAGGCACCTCCATGTGAATCACTCTCCTCCCTGCTTATGCCTCATCCCTTTTCCCTTTTCATCACATGTCCATACCTATGCAGTCTTCTTTCCTGGGTGTTCTTTGATAGTTCCGCTGCTTTAGTAATTTCCCTTATTCTTTCATTCTTGATCCTGTCCCATTTACTCCTCACATCCCACTGAGCATTTTCATCTTCATCACATCGAATTTATTTTCTTGCACTCTAACTTCCTTTAGCCCTCTCTCCAGAAATTCCTTCCTTGCCTCCTCCACCCCCTCTTATGTCAGCTTCCACCACTTGATTTTTGGTGGGACACGCGCAGGTCTGCCTTTTACTGCTCTTCTTATTTCCAAGTCCATTACCACCACCGCATTGTGCTGCCACGTACTCTTCATTTCCAACTTTGCAATTTCTCACCTCCTCAGATGTGATCTTCTGTGCATGAGAAAGTCAATATGACTTTCTCTCGCTCTACTCTCGTATGTAATTTGCCGATTTACTTTCTTTTCAAGCCAGGTGTTGACAATAGCCAAATCAGATGACACTGAGTAGTCCACAACTCTCCCTCTCCCTCGTCATTTCTCTCTCCAACTCCCCCGCCACCACGCACCCTCTCATGTCCTTCCTTCAAGTCCATTCATATAATTATCCACCGGTATTTAATCTGTCCTCTGCTGGTATTTCACTCAACTGTGTCCATTTTTTCCAAAAATTTCACTTTCTCAACTACATCACATCCTGTTTGAGGGGCAGAAGCACTATCGATGTTGACTGTTTTCCCATCTAGGCACAGCTTCACAACCACTGCTCTGTTACTCGTCCTCTTCATACGCTTATTAATCCAACACGATTAAGGCTTAGTAATTCCTCCAAGTTTCCCATCTAAGGAATAATTGAAATTTCTCTCAGCTATATTATGAATTCTATTCTCAACACAGCGAGACTCAACAAAAATGCTGTAATTTCCATGTGAATGAGTTTGTCCCCATGTGTGGAATTTGGTCTGTGGTCTGTTTGTCATGGTAAGCTAGTTTACAAGTATCATCAAACCATGGCTGGTCATTTGTCCTGAATCGAATGACCTTCCTAGGGATGCTAAAATAGCCATCAGCATTTAACTGAACCTCTTCACAGGATCTGGATCTGATATAGCATTTTGCATATTAAGCGCCTAACGGGATTCAATGATGCGATCGCAACTGGCTCTAGATTTCAGCCAGACTATTTTCCCAATGGTGGAATTAGGAATTTACTGATTGACAGGTATGTCCATCTCAATGGCGCAGGGACCGGAAGTACCAACGAGTAGACACTTTTAGATCCTGGAATTGACAATAGCTGGAACATCTGTGAATATGAGGTCTAATTTGTGTCATGGCCTCAACCACCACACAGTAAATATCTCAAAACACTCAACAGCATTTTTCACCTTAAGTGTGTGGATCAGCCATACAATTATAGGAAGAGTGCCAAATGATTCAAGAGAGACAAACAAATATAAATAATCCACTTGAAATTCAATATAAAAAAAATCTCAGACAGAAGTAAGTGACACCTTAACCTCTTAATACATAAAATTCCCCGCCCCCCCCCCCCCAAAAAAAAAAAAAAAAAAAAAAAAAAAAAAAAAAAAAAAAAAACATACAAACACACAAATACCACTACAGATGATTAAAAAAGGGGGATCCAGAAAGCAGGAGAGGATCGAAAAGAAGTGGAATAGCCTAACGAAACACAGGCTAACTTCACTCAAACCAATAAGGGTTTTAATATAACGCCACGATCTCTTCAAGATATTAAGCAACTCTTGCAACGTTGTAGATTCAACTTTCTCAGAGAGTCGGGGCTCACATTGATCCTAAACACGCAGCGATGGTGACAAGACACGATGATCCTGGCCAGGGACAGCGAATAATATGATCTCCCTTACCATATGACAGTAAGCACCCCCTGGCAAAGACGGATGATGGATCAGTCCTTCAAGAATCCAGAAGGAGGGCGTCATCAGCAGGGCTTGCCGCACTCCAACAGGCAGGTAGTCCAATAGCAAAGGTAATCCCAGCAGTAACATCCCAGCAGCAGCAGCAGCAGGAACTTCAAACAGTTATATAGATCGTCCGGACTCCGTGTATGTAGCCATACCTTGTGTATGTGGGATGTTGCGCAAATGAATGAAATCTGGCCATCAAAGACTCAACCTTTGACTTGTTACCAATCACAAGTGTCTCAGATAAAAACGTCAAATCACAGTTTCGGGCAGAGCTCTGGAGATCAAGAAAATTTGACCTTAAGCCCCAAATGCATCAGAAAAGTACTCTGCAATTTTTATTACAGTAATGAGTAGCAGGCCCAGGGTTCAGCTCATTGTCTCCCGAAATAATTAAAATTAAGAACATAAAATTAGTAGCAAAACTAATAAATAGGCTCAAAACAACAGCAACATGATAAACATCAATAGAAAATTAATAAATGCAATCTACAACAACCGTATTTATATTATTTACAAAAATTACATAATAAGTATAAATAAAGCTAACCATATGTTATTGGAAAAAGAAAGAAAGAAAGAAAAAAAAGGCACTGGAAGCAACTGGTCGATAAAGCGGAGCCGGCACACCTTATGAGACGCAGGAGAAACCTGCAGGTTTGCCACAACAACCTTGGGAGGACAGTCTGGATGGATTTAGAAATCATGAAAACCCTACAAGGAAAAATTAAGTAATTAGAAGGAGGCGCTTCCCTTACAATCCACCAAGCAACTTTCCCCTTCTCATCAGCCTCTCCTGCACTTTTCAAATAATAATAATAATAATAATAATAATAATAATAATAATAATAATAATAATAATAATAATAATAATAATAATAATAATACTAAGCAAGGGAGCTCAAACCCAATACCATGGCAAGCCACGATACAATGGGTATGGCCCAGTGCAAGGTTGGAAAAACAAGTTTTTCATTCCGAGTAATCTTCTCTTAGAAGGGTTGCCTACCAAGGATGGAGGGTTCCTCCCACCTGCTGATTTGATTTCGGAGAGTCCTTCTTCTAGAAGAGTTGCCTGCCAAGATTCAAGAGTCTCTTCTACCCTAACACGTGTAGGCAGGGACATCACATCCAGAGGTGAATGTTGCTAAGAAAAGCCATATTAACCCGCTACTCACACTAACAAAGTTTGTCAGTCTAAATGTGAGAGACAGTTAACTGATAAATCTTGTCATCTTGTCATCTGCTTTAAATTCAGGGAAATTTGTCTCTTCCCTGCCTACTGTTAGAACGTACCCTCTAGGTCCAGTTAAAGAAAAGCTTGCATTTGGAAAGTTCACGTATGTGTAATGTCAGATATTTTTGACATTTAAATGCATCCAGATGTGTGAAGTGGATGAAGATGGCAAAAATATCCACACTGAACCTGAATTCCGCAGATTTGTGCTATTTGATTAACCCTGATACCAGTGAAGCTGTGCCCACAAGTGTAACTTGATAATCGAGAAGATGCCCATTGGGATGACAGGTCTTTGAAGTCCAGATATCCAGCAAATCTGGCTTGATAGCGTTGGTGGTGCTTCCACTATCTGTCACAGCAGCAAGTTCTCCATTATTGACTTCTGCAGTCAACAGTGAGCACTGAGAATACAAACCATGTGAGACTGTAGCAATGAAGGTAGAACTTATGTAATTGCCTGGTTTTCTCTATCAGAGCTGCAACACACTTTAGAAAAACGACCTTGCTTCCTGCTGACACACGACACAGATTTTTAGCCGGGCACCTATGTCTTGGATTCCTTTCTCATCTAGGAAACTAAACTGACACAATTCCTGGCCTGTTCTTTGAAGAGGTTGTCCTTCCCTAGCAGCAGATTCTGATCACTTCACTGTAGCGGTGGGCCATCTCCTAAAATCTAGTGTAGTTACAGCTGCCTCTAATATCAATTCTGAACTTTCAAGCAGACACTGACATATAGCAGGAGAGGCTGATCCAGTCACGAAAACATCACGAATGGCTTCGTCACCATCCTGGGATACAGTGACAGCTTCAAACCTTACAATCTTCTGTCAAGTGCCTGAGTGTTATAGGAACTGATCATTGGTTTCTACTGCTCACTGCTTTGAAGTGGTCTGCAAATGAGAGGCAAAGACGGTGTTGGTGGGTTTGATGTAAGCAGATTTTAGTCTACTGACATCTTCAAACGTCGTGCAGTTAATATGAGAAAATAAATATTTGGAGATACATAATTGATTGGGATGCAGAGCTCATTAGGCGGGTTGGCAGTTGTAAGGGCATCAGTGCAACTGAGCCAAGGACACCATTTGTCAGCAGACGTTTATTAGGGACCTTCAAATCGAGTGGCACTTTCCATATGGTGTTCAGTCAAATAAATTGCGCGAATGATTGTCAGACATCTCAGAGCGTCAATTAAGGTTTCATGAGAAGAAAAATAAGCCCTTGGTTACGAACCAGCATTTGAACATACAACCTGCATAGTTATGAAATTTGAACTGTCATCATAGTAAATAAGCACATGAAATTACAAAGTAAGATACAATACTTCATCATAATTTACATATTCATTATCGTCATATTGCACCTTGTAGGGAATCTTTTGAGAAAGCATTTTAAGATTGGTTGTTAAATGAGATGAAAGTAAACTTCTGTGGATCCTGAGTCATTGAGGAGCTCCAGGCGATGACTGTGCAGGTGCTGTCTGGAAACGAAAATTCCCTATTATTAAAAAAAGCTTAAACTTTATTCTGACCAACGTCACCTATAAAGTGAACGATGTAGAATTGGTCGTTAGAGAAAAGCAAATTTGTAAACTGGACATTTTTAAGGAAAGTCAAGGACAAATACACTAGTGCTATTCCAAAGTTTCATGAAAAAGAGTAGTTTCTGTTGTTATAGTCTATTAGAGCTGGCCATGTACCAGTACGGGCTTTGCTCGTTGTCGTTTGAGATTAAGCTGGCCTAGCTTATGCCAACACGAGCTCTTGCTCGTAGAGTAGCCACTAGATAGCCGGGGTTTGCTCCTCATGGAGCAGCTCGTTCTGAACTGGCGGCATTGTAGTAAAGATGAAAAACAAGACTACACCCTTGCCGTCTATTTTTAAAGAGGAGGCTGTTAGCAGAAGCCCAACAAACACTTAATATCAAATTTACTCTTCCTGGTATGCTAAGGAAAAATCAAAGGTAACGATATCTCGGAAAATGATCTTTTATCGAAAACACAAGCTATGTTGAGACACTGAAAAGTGGTCGCCATGTAAAGTGTGTGACATGTATATATAACAGGGAGAAGAAGATTCGCCTTGTTCACTTTCTTGGGTTTTCTGTCTAGCCCTTCACACGGATGATTCCCTCTTTAGCGGGCCCTTGCACCTTTTTAAAATAAGGTGCTTCTTATATTTTATAATTGTCTTTTGGTGTTTTCTCGTCAGTATCATAGCTCCTGCAGAATAGGAGGCTTTATTCCTTTTTTAAAATTTACTTTTTTCTTGTATGATCTTTATTCACTTCAGGCGGTATTTTGTTTTATAGTCTTAGTGCACAATATACAAATGCTCTCTCGTCTGACTTATAATTGTTCTAGGTTCAAGAAGCCTATATGCTTCACATGCATGTCTGGTCACAATATTCACTTCAAAGCAGTTTCTTAGGTATGTGGGTTCACCACATTTAATTTAGTGCTTAGAAGACTGTAAGAAGTATATTATATACTATTCTTGCTTTTATTGGGAGACAATGTAGCTCAATTAGTGTTGGGGTTATTATATCACGGGAACGTAATCCTTTCATTAATCTGTCGGTTCTATTTTGTACTTACATTTTTTTTAGTAGGTAGTTAGGAAAATTGAAGTATATGTCGTTGCAGTAGTCAAGCCTCGAAAGTATTTGGTTGCAAATTGCTGTTTTCTGAGTATCTTCGTTTAGGTATTATCTAATAAATGAAATGTTTCTAATATAATTGTTCCAGGTTTTTACAATATGCAATAGGTATATGGTTCTTCATCGACAATCTATTGTCAATAAACACTCTGAAGTTCCACACATAAACACTCTCAAGTTCCACACAGCTGCTACAATATTTATTGTTTATATGCGAACAAAGTTATTTTTTTGAAATGTTCATATTTTCGTAGTGCACTGTCAGATCCAAATAACATGCCCTCAGTTCTGTCTTCGTTAAATTAAATTTCTACGCCGACGTCCATTTTTTATATATTTTACTATTGCATCAATTTTACTAATGGCGTCTTCTACCGTTTCAACGGGAAAATAGAGCCATGTATCATCAGCACACTATATCCATGTGCTTGTTTTAGAATGGTAGATGTAGCTTTTATACCATTTGTGTACATCATCTTCGATGCATTGCCTACTGCTCTCAGAATTGTTTTAGCCTGTTCATACTGGCGCCGTTTTTTTTTTTACTCCTTTCCATTTGCTGTTGTGCTCTCTTTTGTAGATTTTATCAGAAGCCTTTAGTGCATATAGTGATTCAGCAAAATTTATGTTTGTCATGTTCTTTACATCTTTATCAGCTTTGTAAATTTTGTTTTAAATTTCATGAATGTGGTCATTACGTCACTATAGTTTTCTGAGCCGAATCCTGAGTCAACTTTGTTATTTCTGTGTTCGCTTTTATTTCTTCAAGTTCATCTTCAATGATTTCTCTGTGTGTTCTTTGTTCAGGTCTCTTTAATGTATACAAAATGTTGTCACTCCGAAGTATGGGTATGTGTTTGTCTTACCTACATTTATGGTTGAACCATGTATCACATATTTCAGTTTCACAGCAAGTTCCTTCGTCATCAACTTCATAGAGCACTTCCGCAGGTTGCTGATTCTCACCCGATTTTCTTGAGTGTTCCATCTGTACGTGTTGTGTCAATGATTATGAGACAATGTTTATGATAGTTTGATCCTTCTTCTACTTGATTTAATTTCTACGGTAGTTTTCTGTTTCCTTCCTCTTCTTCGTACTCATGAACATCGCTGTAAGCTCGCCACGTACTTTAAGCCGGCCATACACGTGCAGTTTTAACTGACAGTTATGACTGTTCAGTTATAACTGACACCAATTTAAACTGACGTCAGTTAACTGAAAATGCACACACACACACACACAGTTCAATCCCTCAGTTTTTATCATGGATTCCGAAGAGTACGATCTTGCCGCTCTCGGTGTATTCTTTGTAATGCTACAAACAAATAGAAAAAAGAAAACTAAACACCGTAAACAGTGGTGCAAAAAGTGGTTACTAAGGAGAAATCAGTGTTCTGATATTAAATTATTAAAGTAATTAAGTGACGAAGCTATTGATTTTCTCAATTATTTGCGCAAGGTTCAGATCGATAGAGTTCAATGAATTCAATAACCTCTTCATTTTGTTTACGTTCCATCTCAACAAACTGCAATCACCGCCACCACCTGTAGAAATGAGAAGTTGAGAACTGTACAGTTACGAAAAATCGTGCAATGAAGTAATAGAAAAATTAGATTAAAATTGTGTTTTTTGTTTTCTTGACCTATTTCATGAAATAGTATATGTTCCCCACACACGCTCAGTTCAGTTACTCCTTCCAGTTAAAAATAGGGAACACTGCATTTGTCTCAGTTTAACTGTACAGTTTTGTTGAACTGACGAAATGGGAACAACTGAGATACCCACACACTTGCAGTTTTAACTGAACAGTCATAACTGTCGGTTAAAACTGCACGTGTATGGCCGGCACACAGAGACGGATCGCATTACAGACACGTCCTACACGCACGACCGCTACTCGATCAGTCATTATAATCCAAAAACGCTTAGCAAGATTTTGGAAGAAGAAACACAGATTCATAAAAGCTCAATAATCACTTAAAGCAAAGGATGCCGGCAGTATCTAAGAAAGCCAAACTCGATAAGCTCCGGGAAAATCCAAGGTGAGGATGATCTCCACAGAACTACTTATGGTAGACAATACTGAAAACTTTACTCTCAACTAAAGAGGCAATGAAAATAAAAGATCAGGGCACTTAACCTTCGAAATCCTGACCTTAAAATAAACTAACATGAATTGGGCGAATAGGTTGGACCAGTTTGGTTCTCCTGGGAAGCACTGCACTACTTCAGTAATAATACAAAATACGATGGAAATCACCTAGGCAAAATAATAGACTACATTTAGGTGTGAGTTGGACATGGGAATATAAGATTTTAAGGATACAATGATGATTAGTTGTTCATAGGACTTACTATAAGTGTTATTACATACAGGAAAATTGAATGGCCTATGGACAGACGCAACTAGTTATTCATAATTAGGCAAGTAAGTGACGTGAAAACGAAAATATTAAAAGTGAAAGAAACATTGGATAACAAGTGATATCGATGCGTTTAGAGGAGATATAATATACAGGTAGTGCTGACATGAAGTAGCAAGTACTAGCTGTCATAATGTGATCCGTCACGAGTTTGACAAGGAAAGAACGTCACCAAAGTCCCGGAACTGTGTTGCTGTGGCCAAACGAAAGTACGGTAAGTAACTTGTCAGTCACCGCTGATTCATTCTACCCGAAGACCGTAAGGGTGCTTAGTTACCCTAAATTATAGGTATACCAATAACTTTCCCCGCAGGTTCCATGCAACGTAAAAACACCATACCTACAATCAAACAATAACATTCCGCTCATTGTCTCGCAAGATCCCTGATTGATTCTGACATTGCTCTGGATAGGATAGGAAGCAGGTGAGGATTCATTGATACCTAGGGTAGCTACCTAGGCTATAGTAGTAGTAGTACTACCTAGGCTATATAGCCCAAGTGATTTGTAACAACAGCCTTAGGCTAGGTATTGTTTTTTCCAATTGTCATTTTAAGAAACTGATGAGCAGAGGTCGCTCATCTCCTCTTCCCCTGGTCGCCAGCTGTAGCCTAGTTACTATACCCTAGGTTATATCTACCTACTAATACCTAGTAGGTAGCTAATACCTATACTCTGTTTTTTTTTTCATCTGTCCCATCTGCCTGTGGTGTTTTTGTATGGCAAACACTGCGTCACGGGCTTTAGATAGTTACGCTATGTGTAAGTTTTAGGTAAATAAAAGGATATCTGGGTGTACATTGCAACTGAAAAGTGTTTTTAATAATTTTACTGTATGGCGAATTAACAACCGTTAATATTCGAAATAGGATATTATTATAATCGTTGAATGTAAGCTGAATGTGACTATCTAAAGCCCGGGACGCAGTGTTGCCATACAAAAACACCACAGGCAGATGGACAGAATGAAAAAAAAAACAAGAGTATAGGTAGGTAGCGACCCAGCTGGTAGGCTACTACCTAGGAAGGTACTTGCTACTAGGTAGGTTATAGCTAGGTAAAGCTTGGTAGTACTACTACCTAGTACTAGGTACCTATAGGGTTAGTAATTCAGTAATTCTAGGCCAGATACAAGGGACAGCTAGCCTATGTGTAGGGGACCACCTACTAGGCTAGGTACGTGTTCCCTTTGGTGGTAGCCTATGTATACCTAATGCCATGATACCTTAGGCCAGGCCTAGTTATGCTACCTACCTGGATCTTACCTAGCCAGAGGTACCTAGCCTATTTCTACAGAAGCAATCTGCGGTGGCCTACCTAGACTATGGCAGTTGACGTTTTCCTATGTTATTTTACTTACTGAACAAGAATTTAAAGTAATATTTATTTGGACAACTGTAATTATCCCCAGGAGCCAGTACTCGCCCCTGGAGGTTAACTCTTTCATATCCATTTAGTTTTGAGCACTGTGTCCCTAGATATCCAAGGTATCTGGGAGCGCTCGACAGTGCGAAAAAATAATTATATCGAAAATTCAGAGAAAATACTATAAATTTTATGCCAACAATGTTCATTTTCTGTCCTTTTTTTTTCTGAATGTTAGTATTTTATGGTGGAATAGTCAGAATAAGAGTCCCAGCCCTCTAAATACAAAGAAATGTGAGTTATTTAACAAAAAACAAAATAAATCTTTGCTTATTGTAATATTTTCGTTCGTAACCCAAAAACTATGAAAGTCAGGCTTATGAATTATTTTTTATGAGAAAGCCAATAAAATTCTCTAAATATCGACATATAAATCAATGGAAAACGAATAAGTCCAGCCAGTGAAAAAAAAAAAAAAAAATTAATAAAAAGAGGGTAAGAAACGGGCGAGCGCAGTTACAGAACAATTTGCTGGCGTGTTGATACCCGAGATACACAGTACAAGGTATGATGTAGCCTATGGAAATCGCTACTTGTCTGAAAATGAAAAAAAATGCCCCTACCACACGCACGAAAAATTTCGGTAAATTTTACGTACCGCTACGTCAGTTGGAGAGATAGGGGATAGAGTATTTTTACGTACTATTATGTCAGTTGGACATGAAAGGGTTAATTACAGTCGTCCGAATAAATATTACTTAAAATTCTTGTTCAGTAGGTAAAACTGCATAGGAAAACCGCAACTGCCATAGTCTGGGCCGCCGCGGATAGGTACCCTAGATCTACCTAGCCAGATCCTATGATCCATAGGATCTTTCAATGACAGGCTAATAATAATTTTTTCAGGCAACCTAGCCCAATATGCACTTGTCAGAGTGGATGCAGAGTAGCCTGGGGAGGGAGGGAGGACAGGGGCTAGCCCCAGAAATCCCACCTGCCCGACTACCTTTTCTAGAACGCTGTGTCCTGACCTAACAAGAACCGACTTCCCGCCTGAATTGAGGGCCCCATTCATGCAACGGTACTACCTGCTGGTATCTGGTTGGGGGTGGAGCTTCAGTGGCCGGACGACAGAAACCGTACCCATACATTACGCAGGCAGCCAAGGAGGAAAAAGGTTTGGATAAAGGAAAGGTTACCAGAAAGAAAAGTGCTTTCACACACAAACCTGTTGTCACATTTAGTATGGGAGCCTCATGATTTCTTCAACTACTAGCTAGGTATCTACAAATGGATGACTCTACATTTCGCAAGCTTCTAGACCTTGTGGCACCACATATAATAGAGGAACCTCATCTGTAGCTGCCCAGACTTTTTGTGAATTTTCAACCCTTTTTATATCCTCACTAAAGGAACTGCGCTTGTTGCTTGTGTTATCTTCTTGGTTACCGTGTCACGGGTAGCACTCCCATCCTTCTCTCCAAGTTTCTTCACCAATGTCTCATACGCTTCATTTTTCAAATTCCCGTTTGAATAGTCTTTACTCTTAATATTCCATATACAAGAATGTTGCTTCTATATTTCAGTAAATTCGCTCCAAAATCTGTTACCCACCCAGATATATAACATACGAGGTAGTGCTTGCCTACTAAATGGGTGCTTCTCCTGTGACTTTTAACCATAGACTGAGGATAAACCTGCAGGCCATGTCAAAGTCACCTCACATACATTCAGGCTTGCTCAAACAGGTCTCAAGCTGTCCGGTCACTTGTGAGTTCGAACCTTAGGATTAAAATCCCGCCATACATGCAACAGTACGGTTAAACCACACCCACAACGTCCTCACCTGAAGGCTGCAACTGAGCATGAATGGGGTCCCTTATAGTACTGTGCCCTGACCCAGCCACTATGGCTTTGTCCTCCTTTAGCCTAGTTAAAATTTTTTACCAAACTTTACAACACTAGGTAGTTACGCAGCCTGATTCTTGCCAGTTGCTGACAAAGAAAGGGTACCGCCTTTAAGGTGGTGTCCAAGGATGAGCGAAGCCCCCTTCACAGATCAGGGCATAGCGCCTTAGGTTAGGTTAGGTAGGTACGATCTGGTTAGGTCAGAACCTAGCATTAAAGGAAAGGTTAGGTCTATTTAGCATATGTACGAGGAAGCTGTCCTGGTCAGTAACTGGGGGGAATCAGTCCACGCAACTATTGTAAAGTTTTACCCTCCTTCAACCACCCCAAGTAACACTGAACATCAGAACTAGATGAGTGGGACTCAATTGCTGTTCGGACAAGTGGTCTGGTATTGGCTAGCTGACTACCTGACCAAAACTTTGACTTAGCATTCCAGTTGTTTATATTTTCTCTTTCTTGTGAAGCAGTGTTACCAGACCCCTGGTGAGAGGAGGGTTGGACATCATGACTACAAAAATCCTTTGGTAAGCGAGAATGCTGGTAACCTAGGATTGGAAAAATGTTTGTGCTTGCCAGTTGCCACCACTGTTAGTAAAACAGATCCCCATACTAGTTGGTGCTTGGTTCAACTGCTCACACTGGTTGCTCACATTTTTAATTATTGTCACTTACTCACTTCCATTCATGGCTGCCTTGCATAGTTGAACGGGTTATGGGAACAGTGTTTGCCCGTTGGACAGTACCTGCTACTGTGGACAGGCCTGAACCTCATTTAAGGAGTCATTCCCTGAGCTGGCCAGGAGGGCTTGGGCCCCCTCCACCCTTCAAGTAACACTAAACACTGAGCACATGGACTGGCATAGGATACACCTGTGAGGTAGCAGGTTTAAATTGCCAACACCTTCCCCTTGTCTCCTTATTCTGGATACTACCCTTCTGATCTTTGATTTTGATAAAGACCATCAATCCCTTTAGTGTTCCCCAAATCCATGCCTTCCAAAAATTGATGGGCTCCTGGAGGGAGGAAACCAGGTCACCTGGAACCCAAAAACAAGTTCAAGGCACTAGTTTAGTCAGAAAGGAGGAATACTTAGTCTAGTTCATGTACATCAACAGGAAGCTAACAATCTCAAAATTAAATTTTTAAAGATTGCAAGTATAATAAGGTCAATTAGTCTAGAGGGATGCATCCAAACCTAACTTAATTTACAGTCCCATGCCTTCTTGTAACCTGACATAGATTATCCTGTAATATCCACTTATTGCACACTAAGCTACTGCCAGGCGTTGGAGTTACCGCCCTGGCACTCACTGAAGCTTGATACTATGTGCACCTCTGTAATCCTCCTCCGAAGATTTGTGTGGGGTGGATTATGAAATGACCTTCTCCTATTTGTCCATTAACATAACCCACCTCCTTTAACCTAGGGAAGGTGAGAATCTGTGAACACTCTTGCTTCAAGGTAATCAAAACTTTTTGAAGGAGGCATGAAGAATAACAGTTTGGCTTAATCTACAAGAAACTGACATATTGAGCCTCCTAAAGATAGGTTGAAAGACTGCAAAAGATGATAAGACAACATATTGAGCCTCATGAAATAGAGGTTAAAAGACTGCAAAAGATGATAGACACCATATTGAGCCTCATGATATAGAGGTTAATGGTCTGAGCCTCATGAAAAAGAAGTTAAAAGTCTGCGAAAGATGATAGACAACATATTGTGTGATAGATGGCATATTGAACCTCATTAAAAAGAGGTTAAAAGTCTGTGAAAGATGATACAGTATATTGAGTCTTGTGAAATAGAGGTTAAAAGACTGCAAAAGATGATAGAGAACCCCACAACTGGCATTAGAGGGATTGAATCCAATAGAGAAGTTACTGGGTGTCATTAATAATAATCAAATTCTTAGTCATGAATTAGGAAATGAATGTTAATATTAATAAACATTACCTTAATATAATTTATCTAGCCCTAAATCCCCAAAAAAACTGCCACCAAAATTTACCACATTGGCAACCCTGTTACCTCCTATTCTGTCCGCCAGTTGGCAACACTGTCGTTGACAGATACGAAAACCTTCCCTCAAATCAGTTGTTAACGAGCGCCCGTGTTGTTTACACCACGGCCGCTCTTTATAAATTTCCTTAAACCTTAAACATTTTTGTGCCTTTAAAAGCTTTCATTATTTGTTAAATGAGACTTTATATGAATTACCACTCATGCATTACATCACAAATAGTGAATTAACTTTGATTTCTGTTGTGGTTCTTAATCTTAAATTACGAACTTTTGCGCGACCCGGAACTACTGACCTGTCCAATTCTACAATGGATTACCAAGAAATTACGATGCTTCCTTCTGCAGCAACATCAGGAACTGCCCGGTTTTGTGGGACAAGGATGAGTAGCAGGGAGTATGAACCCCATGACATTTGTAGCTCTTGTCGTGGACAGGTTTGTGACTTGACTTCTCGTTGTTGGACGTATGTAAGCCCTGGTCTGACGAGGATATGACTGCTTATATGAAACGCCAAACAATCTTGCAGCGTAAAAGATCGGTTAAGGAGAAAAAGAAATCGATTGCTAGAACTGTATCTAACGAATTCTTTGACTTGGGCGCTCATGGTTCTGCTCTTCGTTTCGGTATTGTACGACTCCGATTCCGAATTAATTGATGCTTTGCCCCCTGTACAACCGGTAATTAGTGAAGTTATTTTTCTGATGTGGATTCAAAGATTTTGGCAATGGAAACTACCTGGAAACAGAATTTTAAGAAATTACAGCTTAGTCTAGATAGAGATATTTCAGCTAAGTTTAACAATCTGTCAGAGAATTTCAAGAAGCCTTTACTAGAATGTCTAACACACTTTTAGATTCATTTTCAGCTCCTCGTCAGGGTACCTGTCGACAGCACCATGGGTAACCGTGCGACAGATACCCGGCTTGTGAACCCCGTCGTGGCGAAGGCCTAGGGGGGATCCGGTCCGGGCAGGTGCCTAACGAATCTTTACCCAACGTGTCCCCTGTTAGTCCGTAACAGTGCCA